>NC_142080.1:13033803-13349455 GCF_059756535.1 Pantherophis guttatus | reverse complement strand
AAACCCAACCACCAGAAGAGCTCACAATTAGGAAAATATTGGAGTGCGCAGAGATGACTAAATTAACTCATGAATTAAACGATGATGAGAAGTCAGTTTATTATATTGTGTGGGAAAGGTGGTACAAGTGGATGCATGATAAAATGAAAGAAAGACCTAAAGGTGTGTTAAATAACGGTAAAAAGTGATTTGAAATATCACCAAGTATTATTTATGTATATAGTTAAAACACTGCACATCTGATACTAACTGTAAATGTCAGTACACTTATGTTTTTTTTTCTTTTTTGTAAAAAATCTCAATAAAGTTTCTCAAAAAAACCACAAAAAACATTAGCGACATTATGGGGAGCAAAGCTAGGGGTCACTATGGAATGACCCAGTGTGATGGTGTCCCTCAACGTGCTAGATCTCAAAAGAACCTAACCAAGATTAAGGCTGATCAGCTTTGTTCTTTGATTGGCTAAGTCTGCTACCGAGCTTGGTTTTTTAATTTTTCTTATTATGAGATATGAGATATATGAGATATGATATACTGGTGTAGGGTTTCCTGCATGGGCAGGGGGTTGGATTAGGAGACCTCCAAGGTTCCTTCCAACTCTCTAATTCTATTCTATTCTATTCTATTCTATTCTATTCTATTCTATTCTATTCTATTCTATTCTATTCTATTCTATTCTATTCTATTCTATTCTATTCTTATGGAGTCCTTGGCTTACAACCGTTTTTTTAGTGCTGGTTCAAATTACAACAACACTGAACAAAGTATTTTTCACACTTATGACCATTCTGGCATCTCCACGGTCATATGATCAGAATTTGGACCTTTGGCAAGTGACTCACATTTATGACAGTCGCCGTGTCCCAGGAGTCACGTGATCCCCTTTGGCAGCCTTCTGACAAGCAAAGCCAAGGGGGAAACCGGATTCACTTAACAACCATGTTACTAATTTAGGAATTGCAGTGATTCACTTAACAACTGGCAACAAAAATGTTGGGCTCAGTTGTGGTCGTAAATCGAGGACTACTTGTATATATGATTTTTTTGGGGGGTCCAGTTTCTGCACTGCCCATCATCGCTGAAGTGTTGTAGTAGTTTTGGTAAAACTCTCCAACGATACAAAAGCTGCAGTTGAAAGCAAAGTTTTTTTAAAAAAAAGCCAAAGAGGTTTGTTTTTTTAAAAAAGGCAAAAGGGACAATTGCAGAGTTGAAAGGAGAGGAAGCTCCTTCGGCCCCCAACCCCTCCCCCCCATGGCTTGCAGGGCCCCCCTGGGCCCCCAGACAGCTGGCAGAGTTGAGTCTTCATGCTCTTGGGGAAGGTCAGGAGGTTGGGGGCCTGCCTCGTCTCTGGGGCTGGGCTACCTAGACGTACAGCCACAATTCAGCTCAAGAGGCTTGGCAACTGGCATGTACTTATGACGGTTGCAGTGTCCCGAGGTCCCATGACCCCTTTTCTGACTTTCTGACCAGCAAAGTTGATGGGGATGTGAGGGATCTCACAAAGATCGATGGTTCGTTGAGGCCACTTCCAAGAAAAGGCAGCACACAAGGATGCAATCACGTTGAATCTTTATTTAGAAGTAAAGTAGAGTAAAAGGAGTCATCCATGCCTGGATTGAGCCCCTGGTTCAGTCCTGTAGGAAGTTAGAACAAGAGCCAAAGAGCAGCCCCTGTGCAGGGATTCTTAGAGGGGCCCCTGGCCTCTCCCTTACCAAAGTGTGAGGGGGCCGGAGGGCCATTAACTCTCCCCAATGGGGCTGCAGGGGCCGGAGCCCTTTGGCCCACCAGTGGGATCAAAGGTGCCTCTTTGCTCCCATCTGGTGGCCTTTTAAGAAACTGCCATGGCTGGCACAAAACACCTAACAATTCCCCTTCTTGCCAGCCAATGACAGGTGCCAGTGAGTATGAGTGAGGGGGTGAGCAGGCGTCATAGACATGCAGATGCATCGTTTACAGGAGCAAACACAAACGCTTACACAGAAGGTTGTGTCGGTCAATGGGCACAGGTTTTGTGAACAGATCAGCTAACTGGTCGGTTGTATTACAATGTTTGATGTGTACAAACCCCATTCTGGCAAGCTACCTGACATTCTTGTAGCGGATGTCTATGTGGCGTGACCTAGAGCCCACCGTGTACGCCCCCGAGATTCCAATTGCGGCCGTGTTATCTTCTTGAATTTGGATGGGCAGAGTAGGAGGTGCCCAGATGCTCGTTACCAGAGCATTGAACCAAATCAAGTCGTTTGTTGTGCCCGATAGGCTGGCATATTCTGCCTCGGCCGTGGAGCAAGAATCAAATTTTTGCTGCCTAACATGCCAATGGATAGGACAGCCATTTAGCAGTATGAGGAAACCAGAGGTGCTCCGTCTACTCTTGGTGTCACCAGCCCAGTCTGCGTCCGAGTAAGCGGAGAGCTGGGCCGGCTTCCCCTTCTCTGGTTCCAGCATAAAGAGGGCATCGGCCGTGCCCCTGAGGTACCTAAGTACCCTCTTGACAGCATTCCAGTGGAATTCCTTTGGGTTTTCCACATGCCTGGACAATAGATTTACAGCTAAAGCGATGTCAGGCCTGCTCCAATTGCTAATGTATAGCAAGGAGCCAATCACAGATCTATAAAATTTATTATCTGTGAACTCAGGGCTGTCCTTGTCATTATGGCCATAGTAGTCACTTTGCATGGGGCTATGCGTTGAGTTAGACTCCGCCATTTTGCATTTGGCCAACAACTCCTCAATCTTTTTTTGGGGGGGGGATAATGCAAATCCCTTTTTAGTGGCCAAGATATGTACACCCAGGTACCTGTCAACCCGCCCCAACGACTTCAGGGTAAACCTTTCCCCCAGAGCCTTGGCAAATTCGTCACACCTTTCCCTTCTGGCTCTGTCCTGATGGATGGATTGATGGATGGATGGATGGATTGATTGTGTGGGGTGGGCTGATGTGATAGGACAAGGCTGGTTCCATAGGTAGCCCAGCCCTGTAGCATCTATACCTGTGTTGCAATATTTTCAGGATCAGACTCAATAAAGATAATAGGAGTTAGAGCTTTAAATATATTTCTTTTTAATTATGATAGGCATTCTATATTCACTGAATATTCTAGGTAGAAGCAACGAGAATGGTGAGGGTGGCTCCTTATATATACAAGGGGTGGAGCTAGGAATGGGAGTGGTAAGTTATGAATACATTAAAGTCCAAAGAATAAGTTAACCTCTGATGTTCCATATATACATTATTTACACATTGGAGAATAAGGCATTTACATCTGACAAATCCCCCTCTAAATGCCGGTTCGTTACACAACACCAATTACATTCTGATTCAGGACAATATAATACATATAATTTAGAAGTTAAATATTTGTGTTGTTTAGAAGGTAAGGGTTTTGTTAATATGTCAGCTAATTGTTCAGAAGTATCGCAATGTATTGCTTTAATGAATCCGTCTTGAGACAGTTGTCTCACATGCTTAAACTTTATATCAATATGCCTGGACCTTTGTCCAATTGCATCGGATCTGGATATTTCAATGGCCGCTTTATTGTCTTCATGCATAATAAATGGTAAGGTGGGTTTCTTCCAAACATCAGTGATCAGATCATTGAACCATACAAGGTTATTTGCAGCTTTGGACAAACAAACATATTCCGCTTCTGTAGTAGAAGTGGCTACTAGTTCTTGTTTACCAGTATACCAGTAAACTGGACAATCATTCAATAGAAAAACATAACCAGAAGTACTCTTTCTGCATGATGTATCACCAGCCCAATCTGCATCAGCATAACAAGTAATTTTTGGTTCTCTGTCATTATTGGGTTCCAACATTAAACAAAAATCTAATGTACCCTTCAGATATCTTAGAATTCTTTTGACAGCTTCCCAATGATACAAGGTTGGTTTACTAACATATCTTGACAATAGATTGAGAGGTAATGCAATATCTGGCCTAGTCCAATTAGATATATAAAGGAGTGAACCTATAACTGATCTGTAAAATGTGTTGTCTTTAAACTCAGGGGAAGATTCATCAGTGTTTCTAAGAAAATCAGTTTGCATGGGGGTGTCACAGGTTTTAGCATTATTTAAGTTACATTTGTTTAGGAGTTCGATGATTTTATCTTTCTGTGTAAGTTTGAATCCCCTTTTAGTTTTGTTAATTTGCACACCAAGGTATTTATTCACTTTACCCAGAGATTTCAGTGAGAAGTGTTCATTTAACTTATTTACAAAGATTTCCCTGCTCTCTTTATGCTTTCCAATGTATAAAATATCGTCCACGTAAATTAATACAAATTCAATATGATCATTACTCTTTTTTACAAAGAAACAGTTATCAGCAGTGGTGGCGTTGAAATCCATGGTCTTAAGTACTTTTACTAAGCAATCGTACCATCTTTTGCCGGATTGCTTTAATCCGTACAGACTCTTATTTAATAACCAAATTTCGTTCTTATTAGTGTATTGACTGTGTGGTGCTCTTACATATATTTCCTTATCTAATTTTGCATGTAAGTATGCGGTCTGTATGTCATATTGGAATACGTCCAGATTGAGTGCAGATGCTACTACAAGGGCTGTTTTGACACTCTCTGTTCTCACTGTGGGTGAATATGTATCAGTATAGTCTTCTGGATATTTTTGTGCATAACCTTGTGCAACTAGTCTAGCCTTGTATAAGGTATTGCCTCCTTCTAAGTTCTTAATTTTATAAATCCACCTGGTACCTATAATTGTTTTATCCTTAGGTGCGATCGCAGGTGTGAATACATTTAATCCTTGTAAACTTTCCATCTCTTTTTCCATAGCTAGTTCCCATTTTTCTCTTTCTTCATGTGGAAGTTTCAATACTTCTTCATATGTATTAGGTGTTATTTGTTCTCCATTCATATGCATTATGTAATCTTTGTATTTATTTGGTATTTGGTTTCTATTGTTTCTAATAGTTCTTTCAGGCTTGCTATGGTTATCATGTAAATATCTAGCTTCCTTTTTTGTTAATGTGTCTGTCTTTATTTTATGCTGACTATTAGTCCAAGTTTTGGTTTTGTTCTTACTTTTGTTAATATTTTGATTTTCTGTTGTTCCTTCCTCGCAAGATATCGTATCTTTACATTTATTAGGAAATATTTCATTAAGGTGCAATTTTGACCAATTGGCCTGTTCATGGAACACAGCTGTTCTGGATACTATAAATTTGTTATTACTATCAATAAATCTGTACCCTTTGGTTCCAGTTTCGTATCCCATGAATCTTAATCTCCTGGATACGTTTTCTCCCTTTCTCCTCAATTGTTTAGGTATGTGTACGTCTGCAGTGACTCCAAATATGTGCATGTGTGATAATTTGGGTTTTCTATTGTACATCACCTCATATGGTGTCTTATTCACAATACTGGACCAGGTTCTATTTTGAGTGTAATTCGAATAATGTAATGCCTCTGACCAAAATTGTTTGCCTAAACCAGCATCCTCTAATGTGCACCTAATCATGGTTTGTAGTGTGGAATTTTTCCTCTCTGCAATTCCATTTTGAAATGCAGAAAAAGGATTGGACGTGAAATGTAACATTCCTCTATCCTTTAACCATTGGGAGAATTCTTTAGACATGAACTCACATCCCCTATCTGTCATAATTTGCTTTATTCTGATATTATGTTGTGTTTCTATACGTTTGTAGAATTCCTTAAATTTCTGAAATGTTTCATCCTTGTGCTTTAATGTGTAAACAAAACCATATCGGCTGTAGTCATCCACTATTGTTAGGAAGTAACGTTTTCTATAGGTAATTGAGGGACTTAATGGACCAACTAAGTCCATATGTACCAAATCAAAAATATTGTTAGTTGATCTGTTAGATTTTTTTGGTCTGGGACTGGTTTTTAGTTTGGTGGACTTACATACTGAGCATTCCAAATAATTTTCACAATTTTTTATTTTGACACCTTCTGCGTGTTCAGTCATTTTTTGTACTACAGGAAAGCTTGCATGTCCTAACTTCCTGTGTAAGATGTGAGCACATTCATCATGAATTGGTTTACCTATTTTTGGTTTCTTTTCCTTGTATGTGTTTTTGTGATCATGAGTTATTCTACACTCATCATTGTCACTGTTACTGACATTTTCATCATCAGCTTCAATACAATCTTCCATATTTGAATCAATGTTATGTAAACATCTTTCTTTAGTTATCAGATAGGGTAGACCTCCTTTTATCATTACAGTACCTACATTTGTTTTGTTCTTTTCTATAGTTGCTTTCCCCTTTGAGAAAACTATATTGATATCAGATTCTCTGCTTAATTTTATGGCACTTAGTATGTTGTGAGGTATTTCTGGGATTAATAATACCCCCTCTATTTTCCCTAGACCAGGCAAGGTCACATTTCCTTTGCCTAGTACTTGAACCTTTTCTTGATTAGCTACCTTTATCACAAACTTATCTTCTATAAATGAAGATAATATACTTTTGTTGTTGGTGGTGTGATTTGTTGCACCAGAATCAATAAGCCAATTGTTATTCTCATCCTGCTGTGTTCTGGTGCTGTCTTGTTTATTTAGCCCATTCAGTGACCCAGATTTCCTCTCTTTTGAATTTTCTCTACCCCCTCTACCTTCTTTGTAATTTGGTGGGCTTCTATATTTGTGTCTATCTGTGGAAGATTGTCTGTAATTATATTTGCTCCTATATTCTGGTCTATGTCTCTCTCTTGAGACTTTGGGGCAGTCTCTTCTACTATGTTCCCTGGATCCACAATTGTAGCATCTAAAGGCCTCATTATGTTTATCTTGAAAGACTACTTTCCTAAAAGGTTTGTGGTCTGTTTGGTTATTGGATCGATTTTTTCTTGAATTGTCTTCTGCTATCAATTTGTTAGATAGACTTTCTATGGATAAATATCCCAAATTAATGGTATCTAAGTGTGACATAAAGCTATCCCATGATGGATCAAGTGAATTGATAATAACACTTTTCATTGTTTGATCTGAAATCACTTCCCCCCTCAATTGTAACTCAGCTCTTATTTTGTTTAGATTTATCAAATGCTCACTTATAGAAACCCCTGGTTTTACTCTAGAGGAAAAGAAATCCTTAGACATTCTTGTGGTTGTAGCTACGCTATCGCTGTGAAATAGATTAAACATGCATTGAATTATTTCTGATACAGTTAGGTTTGGTTTGATGCTATGATACATTGCAGGAGACACGCTAGATATTATTATGAAAAATGCTCTATGATGTAAACAATCTATTTTTAAAGTCCAAGGTCTTCTTGGAGGGCTAGTTATAAAGAATAGTAAATTTTCTTTCATGAAAATAACCTGAAGCTGTTGGTACCACTCTTGTAAATTAATGCCATCAATTCTAAGTTTTGGGAAGTCACTGGGTAAGTTATCTACATTATTCTGTCCATTACTTACAACCTGGGGCAGTCCGTGATCTCTCAAGTGCAGGAAATTACAGAACGGCATTGGGATGCTTGCAATGAGTCTGCGCGGTTCTCTGGCCAGTTCAAGTCCTTCTGGGTCGTCTACGTAGTTTCGCACATGCGCGTTGTTCATTTCTTCTTTGGTGGCGTCGTGGAAGGTTCTCTCCCTTTCAGCTCTCTCGATCCGCTCCTCCTCAGATGAGTCGGTCTCTGGCTCGGTTTTTGGGGTTCTGGTGGTGGTGACGGTTCTTTTCTTCTTTTTGTGTGCGTTGGTATTCGATTTTGTCTGTGGTGTAGGGCGAAATCGGCATGGCTCTCTGGGCTCGGGCGTCGTCGCTTTCGAAGTCAGGATGGGAGCGTGCAGGTCTTGAGTCGCCGGTTTGATTTCTTGCTTCTTCGTAGATGTCTTGGTAATTTTCAGTCTTGGCCCAAAAGCAGCAAAAAGCGTTTTCATTGCTGATTTTACTTGAGATTTTGTTAAATCGTCTTCACTTTCTGATTTTGGATCATCTGAAGAGTTTGAGACTTCTTTCTCACTTTCTTCGTCTGATAGTGTTTTTCGCGCCAGAAATTTTGAACTGAGCGTTTTGATTGGCTCTGCTCCATTCTCTTTTGAAGTTCGTTGAAACCAAGATGGCTGCCATTCAAAATTTCGCGCGGGATCACATCTTTTCTTTTTAACAACTATTTTCTCAGTAGTCATCTCACTTACGGTTTTTTGATCTTTGGGTTTTTCTTTAATGACGTTTTTCTCTCTCGCTGCTCCGCTATTCTTCAGCATCTCCTGGAGGTCCGCGATGAGACTTTCATCATTCTTTTGGCTTTTTAGTATCTTTAATATCTCTGACCTGAGTTCGTTATTTTCTATTTCGATTTCTTTCTGGTCATTATTTTCACTCATTAGTTCTTCTTCTTCAGTGGTGTATTCTTCGGATTCTCTCGAAATCGCATTGGTGGATTCGTTGACCATCTCTTGATCAGTTTCTATTTCTTTGCTGTAGGCCCTGGTGTTGGGCCTATCTTTCTTGGACATTTTTAATTACTTATTGAGTCAATTAACCATCCTCTGCTACCAGCTTGTTGCAATATTTTCAGGATCAGACTCAATAAAGATAATAGGAGTTAGAGCTTTAAATATATTTCTTTTTAATTATGATAGGCATTCTATATTCACTGAATATTCTAGGTAGAAGCAACGAGAATGGTGAGGGTGGCTCCTTATATATACAAGGGGTGGAGCTAGGAATGGGAGTGTTAAGTTATGAATACATTAAAGTCCAAAGAATAAGTTAACCTCTGATGTTCCATATATACATTATTTACACATTGGAGAATAAGGCATTTACATCTGACAACCTGGATATGAAGACAGGACGGCGTCTGGTGAGCGTTTTCTCCCCGGAGCCCTTTCCCTCTCGGGCCTCCTTGGCAAGGGAGGGGGCTCTTTCAGGCCAGGCTTCATCTCCCCCTGAGAAGCCTTCAGAGGGGTCCTGGCAGATGTCCTGCGCACCAAATCAGTATTGTTTCATTCACTGCAACAAAAAATTACATCAACAGAAAATTATAGCAGAGATTGATATTTTTATTTACATGCTCTGGATTTGCATTATTATTATAGCTTGGTCTGACATTGGGTTTTTAGTCCTATTAATTGCGGCTGTACGGTATCCCCACCCCCACCCCCACCTCCAAATAAGAGACATTGTTTATAAAATGACAAAAAATGAACCCATGTTTTATAAAGGCAAAGAAATAATTACGCTAAAGCAAGTACCTAAGAGAATAAGAGAACTAAGAAAAGAATATTGGTTCCTAGCCACATTATTAAATAAACGGCATATACCATTTAGATGCATAATACCGGAAGGAATGGTGGTGTCGTGGCAAGGGAAAAAAATAAAAGTGGATTCACAGCACAGAGCACAGAACCTGCATGACCAAATGATGGGCATAGAAGGAGCAAATAGTAACAGGGAGGAACCGGAACGGAGGACTAAAAGGACACAAAAACAGGAAGAGCGAGAAAAACTACTAGAGGAAGGAGATAAAGAGGAAGAAGGGGAACCTCAAGAGGAAGAAGGAGTGAAAACAAGAGCTAAGAGAAAGGACAGGAAGTAATAGGAAATATCGCATAGTAGAACCACAAAGGAATGGAACAAAATTTTAAAATCTTATCATTAAATGTAAATGCTCTCAATTCTCTGGCTAAACGACATCAAATTTTTAGAAAAGTGATAAAACAAAAAATGGATATTGTGTGCCTTCAAGAGGTACACATAAGAAAACAAGATGAAAAATACTTATTACGTAAAAAATTAGGGGAATCATTTGTAACACTAGCGGAAGAAAAGAAAAGAGGAATAGTGGTGTACATTAGAGAAGGAATAGAGTGTAAATTGAGATATGCAGATTCAGTAGGAAGAATATTGATGATAGAAGTAAAATTTAAATATAAAAGTATGTTATTGGTGGTTATCTATGCGCCGAACAGTGGACAATTAGAATTTTACAAAAAAAAGTACATCAAAAGATAATAGAAGAAAAAATAGGGAATATATGTTTGATCGGCGATTTCAACACAATTGTAGATGTAAAAAGGATTATAGCAGTGATCAGAGTAATAAAAAAAAGAAAAATGTACTGCCTAGAACTTTTATGGATTTAGTACAAGAAGTGAATTTAATAGATGGTTGCAGATTTTATAATTCCGAGGTAAAGAAATTCACATATTATTCTAACCCCCATAAGTCCTGGTCCAGAATAGACATGGTTTGGGTAACCAAGATACTTATGCAAGAAATAGAAACAAATGTAAAATTTATGCAAGCACAAAATTTAAGAGAAAATTTTTATATAATGTTTTACAGATGGCATTTAGATCCTAAAAAGTTGGCTTGTATGTATCCGAATTTGCAATCTAAGTGTTGGAGATGTGATTGTGATTATCATATATGGTGGACTTGTAAAAAAGTTAAAGCATTTTGGATTAAAATATGGTGGATTATCCAAAATATTCTTAAAAAGAAGATAAAGTTTACCCCACAATTGTTTTTCTTGGGTATAATTGTACGGTTATAGAGACTAAATGGATTTTAAATTTAATAACTGCAGCTAGACTTTTGGTGGCGCAATACTGGAAGAAGGAAGAATTGCCTACTATTGAAGAGTGGACATTAAAAGTGGCAAATTTGGCAGAAATGGCGAAAATTTCAGCATATTTGAAAGATCACTCACAAGAAAAATATATATTGGAATGGAGAAGATGGATTGATTATATTCAAAACAAATATCGGACTAAAAAGTATCAAATAGCTTATGAATGAATGGAAAAGTTAAGAGTATGTATATTTAGTTAAGTAAAAGGCGAGTTAAAGTGTCGAGGGGGGGATAGGAATCTGTAGTTAGTTAGCTTAGCTTAGCATATGACTGTTAATTGTTTTACCTGTATTTTGTTCTGGGAAGTTCGGGGGGGGTAGAGGGGGGAGGGAAAGGAGCGGGGGAGGGGAAATATTTGGAAAAAAAATTCTTGTTTGTAAAACTTTTCAATAAAAGAAAACAATTAAAACCCATCCACACCATTCATGGCCAGATCTCGCCAAATCGCAACAAAAATGTGGTGGAAGAGTCCTTTGACGTGAGTGTTTCTAGTAGGTATCCCAATCATGTCAGGAAGTTCCTGGCCTCCTTCCTTTGCCCAGGATGATGTTGTTAGGCTTGCCAAAAGTAGGTCGTTAGGAAAGAAAGACCCTCCACTCCGTTTTATTTATTTATTTATTTATTTTATTAAATTTCTATACCGCCCTTCTCCCGAAGGACTCAGGGCGGTGAACAGCCAGAAGATAAAACACAGAGATACAAAATTTAAAATAGATTAAAACGAATTAAATAATTTGGCTGAATTTTAAAATACCCCATAATTAAACAGATTAAAATTTGTATTTAAAATTTAAATTTAAAAGAGGAGAAGATTTAGGCCAGGCCAGCTTGATGAAATAAAAATGTTTTAAGCGCATGACGGAAGGTGCGCAGATCCGGGATCCTCCCGGACACTTGGTTGAAGTGTCACTTGGTTGAAGTGATAGGTTTTTAAAAGAGGAATTAGTGGTTGCAGCAAAAGCCGGCTAGAACTAAAGCTCCTGGTCAAAAATTTGCAAATTTCTCCCCTTCTCACCATCCCATCCACCGACCCCGACCGGTCCGTCTTCAACCAATGGTGTGCCGAGGAGGTGTTTGGGGAACCGCTCAGATGTTTGGTGCCTCTTGGTGAAGTTTGCATTCTTTTCTCAGGCTTTGTGGACTTGAAGACTGGAACAGGCTGGTTCTCACACCTGTGGTTTCTTTGAAGCCTGTTACACGCCCTCCCTGTAGGCCAACTCTACCCTGTCCATGACAATTGCCTCCATCCTCTCCCCTAACAATTGGTGGCAGGACGCCAGTGAAGTGCCAAGTTGAAGATTGCAGTTCTGACATTCTGCCCCCTTTTTCAGAGATGTTAGTCCTGCAAAAACGCTTAAAACGTTTTTCTTTCATCAAGCTGGCCTGGCCTAAATCTTCTCCCCTTTTAAATATAAATTTTAAATACAAATTTTAATCTGTTTAAATTATGGGGTATTTTAAATTCAGCCAAATTATTTAATTCGTTTTTAATCTATTTTAAATTTCTGTATCTCTGTGTTTTATCTTCTGGCTGTTCACCGCTCTGAGTCCTTCGGGAGAAGGGCGGTATAGAAATTTAATAAAATAAATAAATAAGGAAACACAAATGGGAGGGGAGATAAAGACAAATACGAATGGAGAGTTAACTGATGTTCAATGAGGTTTCAGGGCTTTGAAGACTGGCATAGGCTGGTTCTGTTATGTATAAATGCCCACCATTCACCATCCCAGGTATGATAAGGGTTAACTCTACATCCACCTAGATCCTCCCCTGACCCCTCCTTACCTTAGCTCCGCCTCCCAGGTACTTAAGACATGGTCCAGGCGTCCAGGGGCCACTTCCAGCTAAATACCTGTAATAGAAACATTGATCAATAAAGAGAATTGGTTCACTGCATCCTGTGTTTGGAGTCATTGGGTAAGATCCTAGAAATCAGTCACAGGTTGGTAGCAGAGGACGGTTTACCCGCAACTCACAGAGATGGCAGAATCAAGAACCCAGACAGAGGCAGAGAAAAGAATGGCCACCAGAGCCTACATCAAACAGATGAAAGAACTGCAGGCTCTCGAAGGTGCCACAGCAAGGACCACCACAACTGAAGGTGATGGAGACTACAACCCGAGTCCACAACTCAGGGACGAAGGGCCAAGAGAAGAAACCTACTACTGCGAAAGGGCAGAGCCACCAAGCAATGAAGAATTCCGATCCACCATCCTGGGGATGATGGAAGCGACTGCCAGCAAAGAGGAGCTCATCGCGAAACTCCAAAGCCTACTCGAAAGCAATGGAGCAGCGATGAGCACCCAGCAACAGAGAGAAGAAATCCTCAGCCCGGCAAGAGGAAGGTATCCCCAAGCTGAAGCTCCGGACGTAGAGGATTTCATTTCCACGCCATGCTCTCGGTGGCCATCTTGGAATGGCCAACAGCCAATGGGAAGCTGAGATTCAAATAGAATGGCGGGAAACAGCGAGAACCCCAACTTCGCTGGGGAAGACCCCCAAAACAGCACCCAAGCAAGATCACAAGCCTGCGGGGGCTCACCCATCGAGCCCGAAGCAGACAAAACGATCGAAAACCTGGCTGCAGCACTCGGCTCAGCACTCAAGTCCCCAGGAGCCAGGAAGAAACAAACCGACGCTCAGCACCCCCAAAAGAGCAGCAGGGTAGCCACCGGAACCCTTGCAGCACGCCAGCAGACACCACGTGGGACAACGCACCCCAAAAACTACACCCAAGACCCAGCCGCCTGCAGGACTGAATACCTGCAGGATTCGCACTCGCCACCCGCCGCACCAACTTCCCTAGGCCGCGGAATGAGGAGAAGAAACAATGACTCACCAACCACGCGGCCTCCACCAGGCTTCCTGGCCCATCCGGAGGTCCTCCAACGTCGCCCAGGATCCACTGCCTGTCAGCCTCAGTTTTGCCTGCTTCAGCTGCCATAAGAAACCGCACTACCAATTACAGACTTGCTAAAAAGGAAAGGGGAAGTAGAGCCCAAACCCTCGAAACCACTAGAATGGACTATGGACTGTCAAGCCGCTTTTGAAAAATTGAAACAGCTGTTTGCGGCTGAACCAGTGCTCAAACACCCCGACATGGAACAACCTTTTGTAGTACAAGCTGACGCCAGTGACGTAGCTGTAGGAGCAATACTCTTGCAAAAGAATGAGAACGGGATATTACAACCCTGTGCTTACACGTCCCGTAAACTATCAGAAACGGAAGGGAGATGGGCCATATGGGAGAAAGAGGCGTTTGCAGTTAGATGGGCGCTGTTAACATGGAGACAATTTTTAGAAGGGGCAAAACACCCTTTCGAAGTGTGGACTGATCACAAGAATTTAGAGGCATTAAAAACACCACACAAACTATCACCAAAACAGGCTCGTTGGGCCCAACATTTCAATCGTTTCAATTTCACCCTACGTTATCTTCCTGGTGGAAAGAACTTCATGGCGGAAGCACTTTCCAGATTGCCGCAGTATAACAGCATCAAGAAGGAGGTGGTTCAACCTATGATCCCCTCGACACAATTGGCAACACCTGTCACTACCAGAGCGCAGGGAAAACCTGAACCAGAACTCTTGGGCGATTTACTCGAAAAATTGCGAGAAGCGCTAAAAACTGACGAGTGGTTTAAGAACCACTCGAATGAATGCACACTTTGTGACGGACTAGCTTGGGTTGGATCGAAATTGTATGTTCCGACCACATTAAGAACAACCGTATTGAAATATGCTCATGATGCCAAGGCCGTGGGACACTTTGCGTTTGTCAAGACTCTACATCTTGTTAAGAGACAATTTTAGTGGCCTGCACTTAAAAAGGACATAGAGGCATATGTGGCTAGCTGTCCAGTATGTGCCTCGGCTAAAAGACCTCCAGGAAAAACCCCTGGATTACTGCAAGGTGTGGCCAGACCGAATGCCCCATGGAAGGAAATATCTATGGATTTTATTGTGGACTTACCAGAGAGTGAAGGCTGCACTGTCATTTGGGTAGTAACTGATTTGTTTTCCAAACAAGTACATTTCATCCGTTGCTCAAAGATCCCTTCAGCAAAAACCCTTGCAAAACTGTTTATTCGGCAGATTTACCGGCTACATGGATCTCCAAGGGGTGTGCAATTTACTTCCAGTTTCTGGACAGAGTTTTTGAAGTTGATAGGCTCCGCCCAGGGACTGAGTTCCAGTCACCACCCTCAGACAAATGGGGTCTATGAAAGAACCAATGGGGTTCTAGAACAATACCTGAGGTGTTACGTAAATTACCAGCAAGACAATTGGGTAGACTTGTTGCCATTTGCAGAGGTGGCATATAATAATTCCGTACACAGTAGCACCGGATTCACTCCTTTTAAGGTCGCTTCGGGCCAGGATTTCGTACCCATTCCCGAGCTACCACAAGATGATCCCCAGAATCCCTCTTTGATGGATTGGATTGAACAATTAAAGAGCACATGGGCAGTGACTCGGAAGGCATTAGATGAGGCACACCGGGCCCATAAGGTGCAAGCCGATAAGAAAAGGTCCCCAGCTCACATTTATAAAGTGGGTGATAAAGTTTATTTATCTACTAAATATTTACAGACTACCCAGAAGTCGACAAAACTGGCCCTAAGTATGTAGGACCATTTCGTGTGATTAGACTGATTAATCCAGTAACAGTTGAATTGGAATTGCCAAAAACGTTGAGACGTATACATCCTGTATTTCATGTTAGTTTATTAAAACCTGAACACTCGTCTCCCCTGAGGGCTGATCAAAGCACCCCTCCAATTCCCATTCTCATAGAGGGGGAGCAACATTTTGAAGTTAAGGAAATCTTGGACTCTAGGAAGCACCATGGTAAAGTCCAATATCTGATAGCCTGGAAACATTTCCCTTTGTCTCAGGCTGAATGGGTGAATAAACGGGATGTCCGAGCTCCCAAGAAAATACAGCAATTCTATACCAAATACCCAGATAAACCATAATTATTGTATATATTCTGTTTCTCTCTTTTTTCCCTTTCTCTTATTTAGGAATAACTTCTCTTCTGCAAGAGGGGCCGAATGTCAGCCTCAGCTTTGCCTGCTTCAGCTGCCATAAGAAACGGGGGGAGGGACTAGTAAAGGGGGCGAAGGGGGGGAAGGTGCAGGAGGTGTTTTTTCCATTGTAGGACGTGTCTTCCCAAGAAACGAAAGTGAATCTCCAAAGGGGCCGGCTGACCAACTGCCCTACATTCCTGATGAATGACGTTGCCAGACGTGATGCCACCTGACCTTTGGGAGACCTTTGGATTGGATGATGGTCAATGGACATGGGGGGGGGGGGAGAAGCTTAGTAGATGCTATTTCGCGCATTTTGCTCACTTCCAGCTTTACCTGGGTTGCGATCATTTCATATTCAGTAAAAGTACTAAGCTCTTTAAAATGATTGAGTTTGGGTTTTTCTTTCCTGGATATTGAAGGAAGCATACCTGACACCGCCGCTACCGTGCCGCCGAATCCGGGAGATCCTCGACTTACGACAGCCGCCGCCACCGTCTCCAGGGATCCTCGACCTGCGACCGCCTCACCTCCTCGCCTTCTTCCAGCCTTCGCCCAAGATGCAGGGGCCCAGCCATGGCATCCGACGCCCAGGGAGGGCTACGGGCCCGCCAGGAGCGAGCCCAGCCCCCCACCAGCAGGCCTAGGCCTAGGCCTGAGAGCAGCAATAAGGAGCTCCTCACCAGACGACCTCCGGCGCGAAATGAACCTCGCGCATGCCCAGTCGCCACCTACAGGAAGTACAAGGAACATAGAGATAAGTACAAGGAACATAGAGATAAGTACAAGGAACATAGAGATAAGTCAGTTCAGACTGGCAACAAGCATTCCCCCAGCATATTGTGAGTTCACTCACATAAAGAACCATGGACAGCAACAGACTGTAAGTAATATAACTTTCACTGCTGACAATTACAAATTGAAATTAGATGGGGCCAATCTTTTGGAGTGGTACCACCAACTACAGATTGCTTTTCTGAAAGAAAATATGTTGTACTTATTTGATGACCCACCCAAGAAGCCATGGACTTTTGAGATTGACTGTTTGCACCACAGGGCTTACTATCTGCTAATGTCTAGCTTGTCACCCAGCATTTACCCCAGTCTTGGCCACCACTTAACCGTGGCAGAGATACTATAAAAAATACTTAATTTATTTTACAGTAAGAGTGCAGCCACTACAACCAAAATATCCAGGGAATTTTACTCAGCCAGGCATAAGGCAGGGACACCCATGGGGGAACATATACTCAAGCTAAACACCACCAGGGCAGAACTCATACAAAGGGGGGAAACCATTTCTGATAATATCATGAAAAGCATCATCATAAACTCCCTAAACCCCAGTTGGGAGAACTTTATCATGCAACTGGATAGTCTCAACATAGAGCACCTCTCTTTAGAGACGTTATCCAACAGGCTGATTGCGGAGGACAGCCTGAGAAGGGAACGCTCATCAAGCCTCAGGGAAAGCAGACCAACAAAAAGGGTAGACTTCCAGACCAGGGACCAAGATAAGCCAGAATGTTTTAACTGTGGGTCTAGGAATCACTATAGGAGAGATTGCCCAGAAACCAGAGGGACAGGGACCACAGCTACCGTAGGGAAAGGCAAGGCCGCAAACCAGGTTACTCAGACAGGCGCTCCCCAGAAAGCAGGTTCAGGCACAGGGACTCACCCAACCCCAGGGACAGGAGAGGATATAGGGATAGCTCCAGGGATAGTCAGACTGGGTCACTATACGAACTTAGAGACCACCAACACCCAAACACCCAGGCAAAAGGAAGGAACACATGGTTCATTCACTCAGGAGCCACCAATCACACCACCAACAATAGGAACATACTGGAGGCATTCACACCTAAGGAATACCACATCAATGTAGCCAACCAGAACAAGGTATTGGTGAAAGGAGAAGGGAGCGCACACATAGATGGAATAGGGAAGATAGAGGGGGTACTATTCATCCCAGAAATACCCCACAATATATTAGCAACACTCAAACTAAGTAAAGACTTGGGCATTGAGACAACCTTCAGGGAAGGGAAAGCATATATGACCAAAGGAAAGAGAAGCATAGGAAAGATCATCATAGAAGGGGGACTATCCTACTTAGTGCCCCAAGAGCACTCAAACACTAACTCAGAAAGTAACGAGAAAGGGACAAGCATGCCCACAGAAAATAGAGGGGGTGAAGGAGAACACACCGCAGGAGGCAAACCCACCACAAACACAACACACAAAGGGAAACCACATATTGGCAAACCCATTCATGATGGGTGCGCCCACTTACTACACAGAAAACTAGGCCACGCTAGTTTTCCAATGGTACAAAAGATGAATGAATCGGCCTACCCGATAGTAATACATGAGGACAACAAAGCAGCCATAGACATATCCATGGCAGAAGCAGTAGGCCAAAGGTCCAGACATATAGACATTAAGCACAAACATGTCAGAGAATTAACAAACATTGGTTTTATTAAGGCTGTACATTGTGAGACCGCCGAGCAAGCCGCAGACATCCTGACCAAACCTCTACCCAGCAAACAACATGCCTACCTTACGACTAAATTAGGGGTACGGGTACAGAATACGCAAGCAGGTCCTGTCAGAAATAAATGCCTTACTCATGCCAGGGGTCAACAGGGACACAGTAGTGCAGGGGTTAACTACAATACTCACTTGGTCAGTACCACCCACTGACCACTCCTTACCTGAATCTCTGCCCACAAGTATAAAAAGTAGACACACTCTTCCCCGACTTCCACTTCCAGATGCAGTATGTGATGTAATGATGAACCTGTAAATAAAAGAGACTTATTCAAATGATTGACTCGTGCCAGTTATTGGGCCTGATCCATGGATTCTGTAACAATATGGTAGCAGAGGATGGTTTTATGGCCCAATAACTCCCGATCACGCAATGAGGACACATCGCTGCCAACGAGATGGCAACGGCACCGAAGCAACGAGAGGGCAACCCAGCGGGATCGCCAGGGAAGGCAGAAACCTCGATCGACCCCAAGGCCACCGCAACAGAAGAAAAGGGGGAGGTCAAGAAAGGAAAAATAGCAGACCATGATGACCGGGAGGAAGAAAGACTACGACTCGACGTCCTATGATTACTAAAGGAGCGAGCCAGCGACAAGAACCTTCTCGCGGACCTGCAAAGCTTCATAATGGACCGCGATGTGGCGAGGAGCGAGGAAGACTAGGATCCGGAGCTCGAAAAGCTGAACTCGGTGAGTGGATCGCCCCAAAAAGACCCCACAGCAGTCACCGAGCCGCGAAGCCCCGCTCAAAATTTGAAACGGCGGCCATCTTTGACCACGTGGTCGGACAAGATGGCCGACTCCCGTCCAATCGGTAGCCAGAATTCAAAATGGCCGGCGCGCGAAAAATACCCGACCCTAAGCGGCGAAGAAAGTGACCGGGGTGAGGGGACAGAATCCGATTCGGACTCCAGATGCACCCCGACCGAGTGGCAAGTCGATAAGGCCATGAAGACCCTTGCCGCCGCCTTCAGCCCAGGCCTCAAAATCGCAAAAGGGGAACCGGAGGGGCCCAAGCAAAAAGGAAAGCGAGGAGAGGGGCACCGGAACACCCACCCGAGGACTACCGATGCCCACGCCAGCGCGCCAACCCCCCTACGCACCCCAAGGACACCGCGCCTCCGATCGCCCAGGCCACGCACCCCAGAACGCAGGGATTGGGGCAGCTACCTGCATTCGTCGCCGGGACCCCAACGCCATCAGGATCTTCACTTTGACGAAGCCGCTGCAAGACGACACCTTCCGGAGCACACCTGGACCCCCAAGACCGAAGCCGAGGCCTACCTGAGAGATAGAGACCTCTATGCCGGAGCTGCAATGAACAGGTCCTTCCACGATGACGGCAGAGCTGAAATTGACTTCGCGCATGCACTGTTTCACCTAGAGGAAGAAAAAAGAAAAAAATTACAGAGAGGGACTTTTAAATTGCCGGCAAGCGTTCCCATGCCGTACTGCTGTTATAGGCACATAAAGAACCATGGACAGCAGCCTGCAGTAAGTAATTTTACAAATAATGCTGGGAACTTGGTGACTTTCCAAAGTTGAGGATGGATTAGGGCAATATCCTAGAGTTGTCACAGCAGCTTCAGGTGGTGTTCCTAAAAGAAAACATGTCACATTTTATTAATGACCCCCCCAGAGAGACCATGGACTTTAGAGTTGGACTGTATTGCACCATAGGGCATTTTACCTTTTAATTTCTAGCATATCTCCCACAATTTACCATAGCATTGGTCACAATCTCACTGTGTCAGAAATCATACAAAAAATGTTTGGGTTATTTTACAGTGAAAGTGTGGCAACCACTACCCAGATTTCCAAAGATTTCTTCTCTGCCAGAGTCAAACCGGGGACCCCCATAAGCGAGCACCTGGTGTCCCTAAACGCTACCAGGGCAGAACTACACCTTAGGGGGGAAGTCATATCAGATCAGATCATGAAGAGTATAATAATTAACTCTTTAGATCACTCATGGGACAGCTTCTTAGCACACTTAGATACTGTTAGTCTAGGCCTCCTGTCCGTTGAGAAGCTGTCTAACAAACTGATCGCTGAAGACAATCTGAAAAGGAGCCGCTCTGGTCCCTCCAGAGAACATAAACATGAAAAGAAAGTAGCCTTCCAAGACAGGCAGCATGGCGTAACAGAGTGCTATAGCTGCGGGTCAAGGGGACATCTCAAGAGAGACTGCCCCAAGAACCACAGAGAGAGAAGCAGACCGGAATATAGGTTCAGACAGACAGAGAGACACACTTCTGAAGAGAGGTACAGACGCAGGGACTCACCCAATCCCAGAGACAGGAGGGGGAACAGGGATAGTTCACGTGACAGCAGAACAGGATCATTATATGGGATAGGGGAGCGCACCCACATAACATGTCAGGATGGGGAGGCCAATTCGTGGCTTCTGGACTCTGGGGCCTCCAACCACACGACCTATAACCAAAAACTGCTCTCCTCATTCACAGAGGAGAATTTTTCAATCAAGGTTGCAAACCAAAGCGAGGTTAAGGTAACAGGCAGGGGGGTAGTTACGCTACCAGGCATAGGGAAAATAGAGGGGGTATTACTGGTCCCGGAGATACCCCACAACATATTGGCTGCATTAAAACTCAGTGAAGAATCAGGGATCAAGGTAACCTTTGCAGAAGGGAAGGCTCACGTCAGCAAGGGTAGAGAGGGAGTAGGTAGAGTGACAATCAAGCAAGGGCCACCATACATAACATTCCATGAGAATAACACACCCAGCATATACACCAACTCAGAATACACGAAGGACACTAACCAGGACAAAGCTGAGGAAGAACAGGTGAATGAGAGAGAGACAGAGAGTGAGGAGAACATGACACATGAAACACACTCCACCAAACACACCCAGGGAAGGCCATCGATAGGCAAACTCATGCACGACGACTGTGTTCACTTACTACACCGGAGACTAGGGCACGCCAGTTTCCCCGTAATCCAAAAAATGGCCAACTTTACCGAGGGCGTCAAAATAAAGAGTTGTGAAAATTACCTCGAGTGCTCGGTGTGCTAATGTTCTAAGCTAAAGGTCAAACCCAGACCTAAGAAATCCTCACGCGCCACCAAACAAGTATTCAATTTAGTCCATATGGATCTGGTGGGGCCCCTAAGGCCATCCATCAAATACAAGAAAAGATACTTTCTCACCATCGTAGACGATTATAGTCGTTATGGCTTCGTCTATACTCTAAAACGAAAGGATGAGGCCTTCCAAAAATTCAAAGAGTTCTACAAAAGGGTAGAGACTCAAAACAACACACAAATCAAACAAATCATGACAGACAGAGGATCTGAGTTCCTGTCAAAGGATTTCTCTCATTGGCTCAGATCCAAAGGCGTGCTTCACTTTACGTCGTCCCCGTTCTCGGCCTTTCAGAACGGTGTCGTAGAACGACGGAATTCCACGCTACAGACTATGATCAGGTGCGCTTTAGAGGACGCGGGAATTGGTCAACATTTTTGGTCTGAGGCCTTAGTTTACTCAAACTACACACTCAACAGAACCTGGTCCAGTGTAATAGACAAAACGCCATACGAACTCATGTACAACAAAAAACCACAGATAGCACACCTACATGTATTCGGCGTAACTGCTGATGTCCATATACTCAAACAGCTGCGCAGGAAGGGGGACAAAGTATCCAGGAGACTGAGATTTATGGGGTACGAGCCAGGTACCAAGGGGTTCAGATTTGTGGACAATAACGACAGATTCGTGATCTCTAGGACAGCGGTATTCCATGAACAAGCTAACTGGTCCAGGATACACCTCAACGAGGTATCCACCAGGCAGGAGACTAGGCCAGACGAGCAAGTGCAAGATAAACACGAAACGGCAGATAGACAGGAAAGGAAGGAACACAAACCCAAGCTCCAAGGCATCAAGGTTGAGGAATGGAAAGGGAATCACCCCAAGATAAGTGTAGACTCACTAACACAAAAGGAAGCCAGGTACTTACATGACACCGAACAAACGACAGATAGGCCAGTCAGATCAACCAGGAACCAATTACCAAGAAGGTTAAATGACTATGTGATGCACATACACACGAACCATATCACACCTAACTCATATGAAGAGGTATTGAGACTACCACAAGAGGAGAGGTCGAAATGGGAATCAGCCATGGCCAAGGAAATGGACAGTCTGAGAGAGCTAGAAGTTTACATTCCAGCCGAGGTTCCAGAGGGCAAAAATACGATAGGTACCAGGTGGATCTTCAAAATCAAGAACCTGGAGGGTGGCCAAAACCTGTACAAGGCTAGGCTGGTTGCCCAGGGATTTGCCCAGAGGTTCCCAGAAGACTACACTGACACTTACTCACCAACTGTAAGGACTGAAAGTGTCAAGAGTGCCCTGGTCATCGCTTCCCTGCTAGGACTAGAGGTACATCAGTTCAATGTATAGACAGCTTACCTGCATGCCAACCTAGATAAGGAAATATACGTTAGGGCACCACACAGTAAAGAGACCAACAGGGGGGGACACCTGGCTACTTCACAAAAACCTATATGGACTGAAACAATCCGGCAAACGCTGGTATGAGTGCCTGGTTGAGGTCCTGAAGTCAATGGGATTTACAGCAACCATAGCCGACAACTGTTTTTTCACTAGGAGAGAGGGGGATTCACCAGAATACATCCTAGTCTACGTGGACGACATACTTTACATCAGTAAACACGAAGGGAACCGCAACGCCTTCGCCAGTAAACTAAGTGAACACTTCACATTAAAATACCTAGGGAAAATAAACAGATACCTAGGCGTGCAGGTCAACGAAACACCTAAGGGCTTTCAACTGTCCCAGAAAGAAAAGATAGAAGAAATACTACACAAATGCAACATGGCAGATGCCAAGGGGTGTGAATCACCCATGCAGCCGGACTTCCTAAAAAATACACATGGTGAATCACCCGAGTTTGAAGACAACACACTGTACAGGTCAGTCATAGGCTCTCTTTTATATATCGCCAACTGGACCAGGCCAGATATTGCATTATCAGTTAATCTATTGTCCAGGCACATAGGCAAACCCACCATGTACCACTGGGACGCTGTAAAGAGGGTACTGAGGTACCTGAAGCAAAGTGCCGACGCATGTCTAGTCCTAGAACCAGAGCCGTCCAATGAGCCCGTCCTCTCCTGCTATGCTGATGCTGACTGGGCCGGTGACACCAAAAGCTGGAAAAGCACATCAGGATACGTATTCTACTTGAACAATAGTCCGGTGCATTGGTACACGGGTAAGCAAAACTTAGTGGCCACTTCAACCACAGAGGCGGAGTACATATGCCTATCCAAGGCCGCAAACAACCTCATCTGGTTTGACGACCTACTCGCCAGTGTGTGGTGCAAACCTGCGTATCCGATAAACATCTACGAAGACAACAAGGCCGCTATAGAAATCTCCATGGCCGATGCGGTAGGGCAGAGATCCAGGCATATTGACATAAAGTACAAGCATGTGAGACAGCTCTCTAAAATCGGATTTGTAAAGGCCATACATTGCGACACAGAAGAACAGACTGCAGACATACTCACGAAACCACTACAGGGCAGGCAACACTCACACCTGGTATCCAAACTCAATATCCGCCCTTGGGCACCATTTAAACAGTCAGATCCACAGCCACAGGTCAGGCATTTAGAGGGGGATTTGTCAGAAATAAATGCCTTACTCATGCCAGGGGTCAACAGGGACACAGTAGTGCAGGGGTTAACTACAATACTCACTTGGTCAGTACCACCCACTGACCACTCCTTACCTGAATCTCTGCCCACAAGTATAAAAAGTAGACACACTCTTCCCCGACTTCCACTTCCAGATGCAGTATGTGACGTAATGATGAACCTGTAAATAAAAGAGACTTATTCAAATGATTGACTCGTGCCAGTTATTGGGCCTGATCCACGGATTCTGTAACAGGTCCAACTGTTGGGCATTTAGAGGGGGATTTGTTATGTGTAAATGCCCACCATTCACCATCCCAGGTATGATAAGGGTTAACTCTACATCCACCTAGATCCTCCCCTGACCCCTCCTTCCCTTAGCTCCGCCTCCCAGGTACTTAAGTCATGGTCCAGGCGTCCAGGGGCCACTTCCAGCTAAATACCTGTAATAGAAACGTTGATCAATAAAGAGCATTGGTTCACTGCATCCTGTGTTTGGATTCATTGGGTAAGATCCTAGAAATCAGTCTCAGGGAGGAGGGAGGGAGAGAAAGAAGGAGGGAGGGAGACACAGAAGGCGAAAGTGAGGGAGAGGAAAGGTTAGAGGGGAAGAAAGGGAGGGAAGGGAAGAGTGAAAAAGAGAGAGGGAGGGTGAGAGAGAGTGGGAGGCGAGAGGGAGGTTGAGGAATTCTCTAAATGGAGTAATTCATTGAGTAATTGAATTCAGATCATGATTTCTCTAGCTTGGTGATTTTCTTCTCCCTAACCAGCAGATCTCGTCTGAGCTCTCCATATTTGCTCTTTTGGGAACTTATTCAGCTTCTCTAAACTGGGGCTGAAGGTGATGTTCAGAGAGGCCAACACCTACCTGCCCCGTCCCGATCTAAGAGAGAAGACCATCGGGAAGGTTTTCTTCTCGGAGGTGAGGAGACCTTGGGATGCACCCCAATATTCTGGACAGCCATTTCTCTGAGGTTGTAGAGCAGGGGTCCTCCAACGTTTTAAAGAGGGGGCCGATTCATTTTTTTTGCCTTTCTCCTTCCTAAGCCCCCGTTTAAATTGTTTTTAAAGACTTTTAATTTGAAGGAGTTCTTTCCAAGCCCAGAGCTGCTTTTCCAGGCTGCACCGGAGAGATCACCCCTCAGCTGGCCCTCAGCTGGCCTTGCAGCTGGCTCGCTGGGAGATAAGGCAGTTAGGGGCGGGGCAAGGGGCGGGGCTTAATCACACCACTCCGCGGGCCGTATTCTTTGCCCGTGGGCCGTAGTTTGAGGGTGCCTGTTGTAGAGGGTCTGCTGCTTGAGCAGGGGGTCTCCAAGGTCTTCTGCTAGTCTGTTAATCGGTGGAAGGGCTTCCCTCCAGAAGTTGTTGGTGGGGAAGGTGGGAGGAAGAAAAGAAGGAAGGAAGGAAGGAAGCAGAGAGAGTGAGTGAGTGAGTGAGTGAGTGAGGGAGGGAGGGAGGAAGGAAGGAAGGAAGGAAGGAAGGAAGGAAGGAAGGAAGGAAGGATGGAAGGATGGAAGGAAGGAAGGAAGCAGAGGGAGGGAGGGAGGGAGGGAGGGAGGAAGGAAGGATGGAAAGAAGGAAGGAAGGAAGGAAGGAAGGAAGGAAGGAAAGAAGGAAGGAAGGAAGGAAGCAGAGGGAGGGAGGGCGGATGGGAGGAAGGGAGGAAGGAAGACTCAATGACCCCAAATTCCTTTTACTCTTTGCATTATAGGCAGTTTTGTATTTTTACAACTGTCATTTACACTACCTTTTCCCATAGTATAGTCCTCGACATATGACCGTCATAGAACCTCCAGTGGTCACTAAGTGATCGCAGCAGTCCTTAAGCCAATGCCGTGGTCGAATACTTAGGATAAACAAGATCTTTCAGTGATTTCCTTCTATAGATTGTCCTCGTCTTACGACCACAACTGAGCCCCAAATTTCTGCTGCTAAGCGAAACAGTTCTTCAGCAAGTTTTGCCCCACTGTACGACCTGCAGTTGTTAAGTTAGTCACACGGTTCTTAAGTGAATCCGGTTTCCCCATTGACTTGGCCTATCAGACGGTCACTGATGGCTTGGTGGGAGAGATGGGGAGGGGAGAGATGGGGAACTCATCAGATTTGCAGATGACACCAAGCTGGCAGGAATAGCCAACACTCCAGCAGATAGGCTCAAGATACGGAAGGATCTTGACAGATCTTGAACATTGGGCGCTATCTAACAAAATGAAATTCAAGAGTGAAAAAAGCCAGGTTCTACTTTTAGGCAAGAAAAACCAAATGCACAGGTACCGTAGACGTGGTCCCTTGCTCAATAGTGGTGACTGTGAGAGGGGTCTTGGAGTCCTAGTGGACAACCATTTAGATAGGAGCCAGCCGTGTGCAGCAGCTGCCAAAAAAGCCAACACAGTTCTGGGCTGCGTAAACAGAGGGAGAGAATCAAGAGCCCGTGAAGTCTTAATACCACTGGAGGCGAAAACATATGAAGAACGGTTGCAGGAACTGGGTAATTTAATTTAATTTAATTTAATTTAATCAATTGAATTTATATGCCGCCCCTCTCCGAAGACTCAGGGCGGCTATGTCTAGTTTGATGAAGAGAAGGACCAGGGGAGACAGGATAGCAGTCTTCCAATATCTCAGGGGCTGCCCCAAAGAAGAAGGGGGCGGGAGAAGAAGCAACGGGTGGAAACTCATCAAGGAGAGAAGCAACCGAGAACTAAGGAGAGATTTCCTGACCGTTAGAACATTCACCCAGTGGGACAACTTGCCTCCAGAAGTTGAAGCTGAAGTTGAAACTCCAACCACACTGGAAGCTTCTCAGAAGAGATTGGTCTGAGATGATTGTAGGGTCACCTGCCTGAGCTAGGGGTTGGACTAGAAGACCTCCAAGGTCCCTTCCAACTCTCTTATTCTGAAATAATTGGAGAATTCTACTCAGTTCAAAGTTCAACTGATTAAGACAATAGCTGTGACTCGTGGAAACAGCAGATAGTTATGTTCAGTGAAGGCATTCAAAATACACAAAGACATTATTAATAGGGTATATTTCTCACAGACGCTGGGACCCTGAACATAACACGCTCTCATAGTGTTGTTTGACTTATTAGCGTTTATTTCATGTCTAAAGTCTCTTCCAGTAATGAAACTATTTGTGTCCAATCCAGAAAACGTTCAGCAAGTGAATGGCAGCCCAAATCTCTGGAGAAAGCGCAGACACCTTGATGTGCCGTGTAACCCCGTGAGAAAGAAGGAATGGTTAGGTGCAAAACTGACGGTAGGGAGATCTGATGCCATGAAGGTTGTTCAAAGCTGAAGAGGCCAAGAAACTCGAAATTTAAAGAGCTGCCGGTGTTTAAAGCAACTGGAGCAAACTCAGCTCTGAAACCAGAAGCTGCATTGAATCACCAAAATCGCCCCCCCCCTTCAAAACAAACTTTCTTTCTTTCTTCATCTAAGCGAAAGGATTGTCCATCTCACAAAGGAAGAGATTCTGGATGGTCTGCAAGGAAACTGAAACGCAGGCAACCCTTGACTTGCCATCACAATCTAGGCCAAAATTGAGGTTGCTAAGAGAGACGGTCCTTAAGTGAGTTTTGCCCCATTTTACAACCTTTCTTGCCACCGTTGTTAAGTGAATCCCTAGAGTGGAAACTAGACAGCCACTTATCTGAAATCTATAGGTTCTCCTGCTTGAACAGGGGGCTGGAACAGAAGCCCTCCAAGATCCCTTCCAGCTCATTCTATTCTATTCTATTCTATTCTATTCTATTCTATTCTATTCTATTCTATTCTATTCTATTCTATTCTATTCTATTCTACTCTACTCTACTCTACTCTACTCTACTCTACTCTACTCTACTCTACTCTACTCTACTCTACTCTACTCTACTCCAGTTCCAACACTCACTCTTCACAACAGGATGGATCATAGGCTGAAAAAGCTTCCCTTCCTGAAGAAGGACAGCAAGGAGTCAGAGTCACAAATCAGCAACAATGACCTGCGTCAGTGGGACAATCAGGAAGTCCTCTTCTCTGGCTCCCACCCATCCGGTTCTTTAGCCAGAACCATGGAGGCCTTGCCTCTGATTGTGACGTCTTCCCCAGTTCAATTGGAGGTCAGGAAGAAGGTTCAGCCTCCAGCGCTGGTGCTCCCTGATTTGGTGCGCAGGACATCTGCCAGGACTCCTCTGAAGGCTTCTCAGGGGGAGATGAAGCCTGGCCTGAAAGAGCCCCCTCCCTTTCCAAGGAGGCCCAAGAGGGAAAGGCCTCGGGGGAGTAAGCGCTCTCAAGACACCGTCCTGCCTTCATATCCAGGTATAGGCGCTACAGGGCTGGGCTACCTATGGAACCACCTTGTCCCATCATATCAGCCCATCCCACACTACCAATCAATCTATCTATCAGAACACAGCCAGAAGGGACCTTGAAGGTCTTCTAGTCCAACCTCCTGCTCAAGAAGGAGATGCTACACAATCCCAGACAAATGCCTATCCAGTCTCTTCTTAAAAGCCTCCAGTGATGAAGCACTCACAACTTCTGGTGGCAAGAAGTTCCACTGGTTGATTGTCCTCACTGTTAGGAAGTTTCTCCTTAATTCCAGGCTGCTTCTCTCCATGAGCAGCTTCCATCCGTTGCTTCTCTTCCTGCCTTCTGCTGCTTTGGAAAATAAGTTGACCCCCTCCGCCATATATGGAATTGGAAAAAATTCCAATTCCATATATGGAGTTCAAAGTTCCTCCTCAAGACGGTTGTCTAAGAATATGAAGATCAGGGACTCGAGAGTTATGACACGTTTGACCCTTCCCTCAGGATCAGTCTGGTCTAAGCACATTTTTTTCTCTCTTCGCTTTGAGAAGACTTGTCCTGTCGAATTGCCCATCAATCTCTGTCTGTCTCTTCTTCTCAGAACTCTCTGACGAGTCCTTTAAAATTTTATGGGAGAGCAGGAAGCTGCTAAAAGGCAGACCCGTCAAGGAAGTCCTCATGAACCTCATGATTTAGCAATGCAGTGCAAGCCATCAAAAATTTAATATTATGTGCCGGCTATCAGGAGGAGTTCAGTCAGTTGGAGAAGGTTAGATGCTGGGACATGACGGTGACTCCTGATGGTTTGTTCGAAGCCATTTTCTTCCTGGTCCTGTAAGAAATTAAAAGACAAAAGAGGTTGGCTACAAGTGGCAGCGGGTGGGAGAGGGAGGGCAGGGGAGAGGGAGAGGAAGAAGAAAAGGCAGAGAGAGAGAGAGAAAGCTAGAGAGAGTGGGGAGAGGGAGGGGAGGGGAGAGGGAGGGGAGAGGAAGAGGAGAGAGGGAGGGAGGGAGAAAGAGAAAGAGGGAAAGAGAGAGGGAGGTGGAGAGAGAGGGAGAGGGAGGGGGAGAGGGAGGGAGAGAAAGAGAGAGAAAGAGAGGGAGGGTGAGAAATTCTCTCAATGGAGTAATTCATTGAGTAATTGAATTGAGATCATGGTTTCCCTAGCTTGGTGATTTTCTTCTCCCTAACCAGCAGATCTCGTCTGAGCTCTCCATATTTGCTCTTTTGGGAACTTATTCAGCTTCTCTAAACTGGGGCTGAAGGTGATGTTCAGAGAGGCCAACACCTACCTGCCCCGTCCCGATCTAAGAGAGAAGACCATCGGGAAGGTTTTCTTCTCGGAGGTGAGGAGACCTTGGGATGCACCCCAATATTCTGGACAGCCATTTGTCTGAGGTTGTAGAGCAGGGGTCCTCCAACGTTTTAAAGAGGGGGCCGATTCATTTTTTTTGCCTTTCTCCTTCCTAAGCCCCCGTTTAAATTGTTTTAAAGACTTTTAATTTGAAGGAGTTCTTTCCAAGCCCAGAGCTGCTTTTCCAGGCTGCACCGGCGAGATCACCCCTCAGCTGGCCCTCAGCTGGCCTTGCAGCTGGCTCGCTGGGAGATAAGGCAGTTAGGGGCGGGGCAAGGGGCGGGGCTTAATCACACCACCCCGCGGGCCGTATTCTTTGCCCGTGGGCCGTAGTTTGAGGGTGCCTGTTGTAGAGGGTCTGCTGCTTGAGCAGGGGGTCTCCAAGGTCTTCTGCTAGTCTGTTAATCGGTGGAAGGGCTTCCCTCCAGAAGTTGTTGGTGGGGAAGGTGGGAGGGAGGGAAAAGAAGGGAGGGATGGAGGGAGGGAGGGAGGGAAAAGAAGGGAGGGAGGGAGGGAGGGTAAAGAAGGGAGGGAGGGAGGAAGGAAGGAAGACTCAATGACCACAATTTCCTTTTACTCTTTGAATTATAGGCAGTTTTGTGTTCTTACAACTATCATTTACATTACCTTTTGCCATACTGTAGTCCTCGACATATGACTGTCATAGAACCTCCAGTGGTCACTAAGTGATTTCAGCAGTCCTTAAGCCAATGCCGTGGTCGAATACTTAGGATAAACCAGATCTTTCAGTGATTTCCGTCTAAAAGTTGTCCTCGATATACGACCACAACTGAGCCCCAAATTTCTGTTGCTAAGCGAAAGTTCTTAAGCAAGTTTTGCCTCATTGTTTGACCTTCCTTGCCACAGTTGTTAAGTGAATCGCTGCAGTGCAGTTCTTACGGTGGTCAATCTGATGAATTAGTGAATCTGGTTTCCCCATTGACTTGGCCTATCAGACGGTCACAAAAGGGATCACGTAACCTCGAAACACTGCGACCGTCATAAATATGGACCGGCAAGTACCCAAATTTCGATCACATGACCATGAGGATGCTACAATGGTCTGAAAGTCTGAAGAATGGGCATGTCCCTTTTGTCAGTGCCGTTGTGACTTTCAGTGGTCACTAACCGAGGACTGTCTTTATTTTCTTTTTCTCTCCCCGTAAGGGCTGAAAGTGGCATCTTTAGTCGAGGCTCTCGGGGCAGTTCCCTTCCTTGGCTTGGCTAATGCTCCGTATCTCCACTCTTCTTCCTCAGCTGCTGTATCACCCGGAGGTTGGAGACTTCTTTATGACGCCAGACATTCTCGAGGTTCTCCTGGAATGGATGATTCAGCCGTATCCTCTTATCCAGATCTTTAGCGTGAGAGGACTGGGATATGTTCTTCAGCACCCCTTGGAGGTAAGAGATGGGGGGCAGGAAGGGAGTGGCTTCCAAGGTAGTAGCAGGTGTGGCCTCACTCTCTGGGAAGTCTTCAAGGCTGGGGAGGACAGAAGAAGGAGAAGAAGACAATCATCAGGAACAGGATGGACTCAGCTAGAGTGGTGGGTGCACCCCTGGAAGATCTGAAGGATCAAGTAGATCCTCTTGGAGAAGATCTCAAAGCAGAACAAGAGGAAACAGATGGGAACTGATGAAGGAGAGAAACAACCTGGAACTAAGGAGAAATTTCCTGACTGTGAGAACAATTCATCCTTGGAACGACTTGCCTCCAGAAGTTGTGGCTGCTCCATCACTGGAGCTTTTCAAGAAGAGACCAGGCAGCCATTTGTCCAGCATAGTCTAGGGTCTTCTGCTTGAGCAGGGGGTTGGACTGGAAGACCTCCAAGTTCCTTTTCAACCCTCTTCTTCTATGCTTTGTGGGCTTCTCTTGTGTTTGTCATGATCGCTGCGAGACTCAGAGAACTCCAGTGACCGTGTTTGATTGCTCGTTCCTTTCCCTGCTTCCTCCAGAAGAACATCTCAGGGCCAGTTTTCATGCCGGTCATCAACTGCGCTTGTCACCCAGAGAAGAGTGTAGCGAAGGAAACTCTCCGGACCCTTCATTTCCTCCTTAGGCACCTTGCTGCGGACATCCATGCATTGAGGCGGTCCATCTAATTCCTCTCCTGTTGAAATATTTTCCTGACGAAAGTCAACCAAATCACGACAAACTGGTTTCCCCTCCTCTTTTTTAATTATTTCTGTAAGAAATAAGAAATGAATGAAGGAATCAATAAATACATGAGTGAATGGATGAATAAAGGAACGAATAAACAAAGGAATAGATGGATAAATGAATAAATAAATGAATGGATTAATGAATAGATGAACCGATGGATGGATGAATGACTGGATGGATAGATGGAAGGATGGAAGGATGGATGGATGAATATCAAAGCTGTTCTGGCGAGGAAGCCCACAGATGCCTCTACTTTCAGTGGTGCATTTTGGGGGGTGGGGGCTTATGCCAAATTTTGCTCCAATTTTTTTTTTTTTAATTTCTATACCGCCCTTCTCCTGAAGGACTCAGAGCAGTGAACAGCCACAAGATAAAACACATAAATATAAAAATAGTCTCCTTAGTCTCCCAATGGGCAGCAGAGTGTTTGCTGGCTGCCAGGGAAAAAAAGCCCAGCATCAGACGCTTGGCCACTGGTTCAGATTTATGACCGTTGCTGTGTCCCAAAGTCAAGCGATCACAGTTTGCGACCTTCTGACAAGGAAAGTCAGTGGGGAAACCAGATTCACTTAACAACCATGTTTCTAACTTGAGAGCTGCAGTGATTCACTTAACAGATGTGACAAGAAAAGTCCTAAAATATCTTTAAAAGGTCATTCCCATATCCTCTTCCCCCTCCCTCTCCCCTCCTTCCCTCCTTCCCTCCTTCCCTCTTTCCCTCCCTCCCTTCCTTCCTTAATTCCTTCCTTCCTTCTTTCCTCAACAACTGTTTCTAACTCAACAACTGCAGTGGTTCACTTAACAACCATGGCAAGAAAGTTCGTAAAATGGGGGGAAATCCACTTAACAACTGTCTTGCTTCAGAACAGCAATGTTGGGCTCACTTGTGTCGTAAGTCGAGGACCGCCCATATATTCCTCTGGGTTGGTATCTCCCTGTGAAGGAGCCAGGGTTGCCAACTGATCTGATGGCAGGAAGCTTACGTTGCTCCTGGGCCTTTGCTGCTTCTTCTCTGCAGCAATGAAAGCCTTCCGAAGCACGGAAACCCTGGTCCACTCCCGAAGTTTGCTTTCCAAGGAAGCCCAGGCAGGTAAAACGTTGGCCGTTCCCCTGCCACATCTGCTGAGGAGTTGGCAAGCCACACCGCACCCTCCGTGGCTGAGAGTTCAGTGGGCCGTCCCTCACGGAGGGCCTCTGCGCCACCGGAAGTGCCAGGGACCCCAAAACTGGTCAAGGGGGGGGAGGTTTCCAGGAGCAGCGTGTCTCCAAAATTAACCCAAAGGCGCTTTTCCCAGAATGACCCAGTTGGAAGTTGGAGCAGTGGTGAAATTCAAAAATTTTCCCTACCGGTTCTGTGGGCGTGGCTTGGTGGGCAGTTGACCGGGTGGGCGTGGCTTGGTGGTTATGTGACTGGGTGGGCGTGGCTGCACAACTGACTCACACGCAATGCAAAAGCTGCTTGACTTCACACAAAATGGCCCCTGCAACAAACAGGAACCTCACAGAATCACAGAGAGCTCAAAAAGAAATTATTGCACTTTGCACAAAAATAACACAAAAGCTGCACAACTGACTCACACGCAATGCAAAAGCTGCTTGACTTCACACAAAATGGCCCCTGCAACAAACAGGAACCTCATAGACAATCAGGCACAGCTGATTTCTCACAGCTGATTGGTAGTAAAAAAATGCTAAAAAAAAGTTTTAAAAAAGCCTGGTTCAGCTGATTGTCGTACTTTTTAAAGCATTTTTAAACTATCGGTTTGGGCAAAAGGTAGCAATTATTACTATCGGTTCGGGCTCACCTGCCCAAACTGGTAGCATTTCACCCCTGCCTTGGAGGCCTTCTACTCCAAACCACTTCTTTTTTTTTATTAAAAGTTTTTTTTAATTTTACACATATTTTCCCTTCCCTCCTCCCCCCTCCTGCCCAACCCTCCCACCCCCACCCCCCCCGACTTCCCAGAGCAAATACAGGCTATAGCATTTAACAAACATATAAAAAAAACATAAGCTAACTATCTATAGATTTATCTCCCTTTTACACTTTAACTCCCCTTGTTCGTATCTGAATATAACTATTTAAACCGATTATTGTTTGAAAATAATGAATCCAACTTCATTCTTGTCCGTTCTTCAATAATACGCAAGTCTTCTTTCTTCCAGCATTGCACAATCAGCACCCAATTACAATTAACCATCACATCTCCAACCCTTACATATATTAACCATTGACAAAATATTTTAACCAATCTTAAATAAACTATATTGTAAAAACCTTATTTCTAGTCATTACCCCATAAACTCATATTAATTCTTCCTGGGAACATGCCTTACTTAATAACTTTGCATAAACTTATTCATCTTATTCTCTACAAATACACTGCTTATAATCAAATAACATCTTCACTATTTGATATCTATAAAAAATATTGTAAAAGACCTTCCCTCAACCCTTGCACCACTTATATTTTCCTTATACCCCACAAGTTTATATTTATTCTTCAACAAAACATTCTTTATAAGCTTATATAAATTTTCAGCAAAGCATTCCTTAAAATTAACTTTAGTGTTAATATACTTCAGGACAAAAGTGAAAGTTTGGTCAGTAGCCCATAACAATTCAAACGTAAGATTACTTAATATAACTTTTCAAAACAAATCATGTCCCTAAATAAAAGTCTAGTCATTCATTTTCACTACTACTATCCTCCCCAGGCAAAAAGATTGTAATTTTTCCATCTCGATTTTTTCCTGACTTTTTTGCGAACCTTCTTCTTCAGTCTTATTCCTCCATCTCATCATGTGGAGAAACTGACCGGGACATGTTCAGAAAGTTCAAACAAGGTATGCCGTATATATCGGGAAATTCCAACATTCCAAAATCAAATTCTGATTATTATTTTTTTACAGAACTTGGCTGAGGAAAGACTCGTAAGATTATGCCACCATCTGCTGGAAGAATTTGGAAAGACTTGGCAGAAAGTGGAGAACGAAAAGAAAGGAAACGGAAAGTGGAGAACGAAAAGAAAGGAAACGGAAAGTGGAGAACGAAAAGAAAGGAAAGCCTTGGGGTAAGGTAGTCCTTGACTTACAACAGTTCATTTAGTGACCATTCAAAGTTACAAGGGCACGGAAAAAGTGACTTAGGGCTGTTTTCCACAGCATTTCCCAGGGTCACACAATCCAGATCCAGACACTAGGCCACTGATTCACATTTACGACCGTTGCAGTGTCCCAGGATGACGTGATCCCCTTTTGCGACCGTCTGACCAGCAAAGCCAATTCACTTAACAACCTTGTTGCTGATTTAACAACTGCAGAGATTCACCTAACAATGGTGGCAAGAATGGTTCGTAAAATGGGACAAAACTCACTTAAAAATGTCTCACTTAGCAACAGAAACTCTGGGCTCAATTGTGGTCGTAAGTTGAGGACCAACCATGTTTCAACGGTCATCAGTGTGAAAAAGGGACGTAAAACACTTTCTTCAGTGCTATTGTAGCTTCGAACGGACACTAAATGACCGGTTATAAGTTGAGAACTAGCTGTCCTGATATTTCTATGCCTTTTTGGTCTGCCTTTCTCCACTTTGGGGCATCTACCATAATTAGACGCTATTCTTTTCTAAAGAAAAGAAGAATTAGGGGCGACATGATAGCAGTTTCCCAGTATTTGAGGGGCTACCCCAAAGAAGACGGGGTCCAATTATTCTCGAAAGCACCAGAAGGCAGGAGAAGAAACCACGGAAACTCATCAAGGAGAGAAGCAACCTGGAATTGAGGAGAAACTTCCTAAGAAAGAAGACAATTAACCAGTGGAACAGCCTGCCACCAGACGTTGTGGGTGCTTCATCAATGGAGGCTTTTAAGAGGACAAAGTTATCTTAGATTGTGTAAATTCTCCTGCTTGAGCAGGGGTTCGGTTAGAAGACCTCCAAGGTCAGGGGTGAATCTCCTGGTTCGGACCAGATTGCCCGATCCGGTAGCGATGGCGGCGGGTGGTTGGGAGAACCGGTAGCAAAAATCCCTGCATCCCCCCCCCACACACACACCATGCCCAGCTGACCCGCACGATCATCAGAGGCTTTTTTTTTTACTTTTGAAAGCATTTTTTCTACAACCTCTTCCGCCGAAAAAATGCTTCCGCCGATCCCAGCTGAGTTGCCTGATTGGCAGAGAGGCTTTTTTAAAAAATGCTTTAAAAGCCTCTGACAATCCCAGCTGTGTTGCCTGATCGGCAGAGGCTTTTCAAAGCATTTTTTTGCATTTGCAGAAAAAATGCTTTGAAAAGTTAAAAAAACAAAGTTGGCCATGCCCACCCAGTCACATTACCCCCCCCAAGCCACGCCCAAAGAACCGGTAGTAAGAAATTTTACATTTCACCCCTGTCCAAGGTCCCTTCCAGCTCTATTCTATTCTTCTTCTTCTATTCTCAAAACAATTTCCCCTAGGAGACGCACATGAATATATGATTATTGACAATGTCTGTACTGAACAACTCCCTTAATCCCTTTAAAAGTCATTAAAGCGATCACGGACGCAGGATGACCTGGTTTATGACCGGTCCAACTTACAACCTATGAGGCTGGGCTCATTCAGGGCTGAAAGTTGAAAGGACTGCCAGGAACAGATATGAGGAGGGGACCAGTGCTCGGCCACCTTCTGGCTTAACAAACTAAGTTGAGAAACGTCGCATGCTTTCCAAAGGAGATCAGGGCCCATGGGAAGACGCCTTTGGGATCCAGAGGTTTTCCCGAAGGCTTTTATTCAATGCTCCATCTATGTGGATAATAATGAGCATCTTTTTGGAGGACATTAGATCTCCCCCCACGGAGTGTTCAGCTCTCTGCATCTGCCCTACTCTAGGCGTTCCTATTTCTGTTGGAAGACGAGCAAGAGTGGAGATGTTCCAGATATCATCGATGGTTGATGGTTGATGGTTGCTACCACCCTTCTCCAATAGCACCTGTGGCTCTGTGACCTTCTCGTGGAACCTTCTCCTCTCTCTGACATTAAATTGTTCTGTCTGTCTCCAGGGCCTGTTTCCACAATCTCCCTGCCAGGTCTTGTTTCTGCGACGTTCCTTCGTGGTCCTTCACGATGTAAGAATTATCTTCACGCTTCCTCGCTTTCCCCAAAGACCAGCTGGAAGGCAGGTGCCCAGAGGGTCATGGGTTGCCCCTTCCCCACTTTGGAAGAGCTTTATAGCTGGCTTTAGAAAGTTCAAAGCATCCTTAAGGATCCATTTCACCCTGGGCCCCCCTCTTTTTGAACTATTACCATCTGGCAGACGGTACAGGGCAATAAAAACAAGGACAAATAGGCTGAAAAACAGCTTCTATCCCAGAGCAGTAACTATACAATTCTACGTACAGTGCAATATGAATACAATACGAGGGTTTTTTAATTCAATTGCATACAATGTGAAGGAAGTGTGTTTTTGTTTTATTTTTATAGGGTTTTTAAAAAGTATAATATACAGTGAGGATGGCACTTAATTTCATTCTATGAGGTGCCATGACAATAATGGAAACTATGAAACTGTGAAACTATTATTGCTTGGTCTCGGAGATCCTCCTGATGCCTTTGGAGGGGAGTTGACTACTAACAAGACCCGGCTTGATCAGATGGCCACACTGCCGAAAGATTTCTTGCATTGAGTCAGCTGCAGCCTGAGCCACTGAGGCTTCGGAATCGCCTTGCAGATCCTGGAGACCTGAAACGAATCCAGAAAACAAAGGATTTCCGGGATCAACCGTGAGAACCAGCCCTGATCAGCGACAGAGCTTCTGGAGAAAAACTCCTTGTTTCAAGCGAGGGAACTTTGAAACTCACCCAGGAAAACTTCTTTCATTTGTTTGGAAGTCATCACTTCCGGTTGCATGTATTGCGCGCAGCAGCCTGGGCACGTAAAAAGAAAACGTTGGTGGGGTTAACAGAGACGGCTAAATCGACTGATTCAGGAAAAAAACGCGCAATTCATTGGTTTCCACTTGGAAGAGTCGCTTTGGGACTTTACGGGATGGTTCCAGGGATTGGGTCTGTCTAATAATAAGAAGGACGAGGGGTAGCCGTTCTTCCTCTGTTTTTGTCTCCAGGCCTCACTGGAGGCTTTCAAGAAGAGATTAACGAAGAGATTGGACAGCCACTGCTCTGAAATGGAATCGGGTCTCCTGCTTTAGCAGGGGGTTGGACTAGAAGACCTCTAAGGTCCCTTCCAACTCTATTACTTTATGTTCTAGGACTGTGCAAACAACCATCATCTTGGGAAAAAATCTAAGCAGCCTTGAATCCAGTTAATACTAGAATGGGAGGCCAGCTGGAAATATTTCCAGAGAAAAAGCCACGGCTGTGGGTTTGCCTATACAAGAGAGAGGGATACAGGCCAGGTAGTCCTCGACTTCTAACAGTTCATTTAGTGACCATTCAAAGTTACAATGGCACTGAAAAAAGGAACTTACGACTGCTTTTCACACTTAGAAGCGATGCCACATCAAGATCAAAATCCGGATGCTTGGCAAACCGACTCGTATTTATGACGCTTACAGTGTCTTGGGGGTCAAAGATCACTTTTTGCGATCTTCGGCTGAGCCAAATCCGGGAGGAAGCCAGATTCACTTAACAACCATGTGGCTCACTTAACAACGGCAGCGATACCCTTAAGAAAGAGGGCAGGAACTGCCTGAGAAACTGTTGCGCGATCGTAGCCGTTCCGGAGAAGCCACACGGTATAAGAGCAGCTTCCAGTCTGATTAAGCGACATGGCTTAATTCTGCATAGATTCTTTTGGTGACAAGGCCGCCCGCCTGTCTTGGGTTTTCCTGCCCTCCTTCCAGAGTTGGCATTGGTGATTACCAATTAAGAGGGCAGCTGCCTCGCGATGGGAAGAGTTCCGGCTCCTCAGGAATCCCAGCATCTGATCCAACATCGCAGGAAGGTTTTGCTTGCATTTATTCATCTGGGGAAAACAAGGCAACAAAGAAGCCAATGAACTATAGAGCTTTTTTTTTTTTTAACCAAGGGGCCGCTTTCTTGGTCAAAACCAGCTGGGTGACTTTGGGAGTTCTAGTCCCTCCTTAGTCACGATGGCCAGCTGGGTGACTTTGGTGCAGTCCCTCTCTCTCAGGGCAACCCACCTCACAGGGTTGTTGTGAAGAAAAGAAGAAGTATTAGGGATGCCCACCGTCTTGAACTATTTATCAAAATAAGAAAGGCAGGACAAAATAAAGAAATAAATGGTTAGTTTACTCTAATCTGGAAGAAAAGAGGCCAGCTTGGCTCCTACTTACAACCACGTAGCAGATGTTGGAGTACATGCTATGAAGACTGGTGTACATTTCATAGTCAAACAAGTTGCTGGGAAAGCCCCCCCAGTTCATAAAGGACACGCAGGAGTCGAGGGTCTTCCTGGAGACCTGGCCGAGGGAGGAAAGAGGGAGATCCTGTCACCTAGTTGGGTCATGAAACAAGTCTTCAAGGAAACAACCAAGTTCAGGGAGCACCAAGGACCCCACAACTTCAGGATTGTCTACAATGTCTTTGCATTCTCCAGAGTGTCCACGTGGTACAACCACGTTGCTCTGAGTGAAGATGGGGGTACAGAGTGGTCTCTGTGAAGGTAGCATGATCAGAGCAGGAGCTCAGCTTAGCCAGCCCTTCAACTCACCTCTTTTGTCCGATCATTTGACAGTTGTATGAGGAGGGGAATAAGGCTGTTCAGGATGTTTTCGGCCATATTACTGTTCCGTAACTCCTTCAGTCCTTTCAGGAGCAAGCCAAAAATGGTGATGGAGGTATTCCTCAGTTCGATGTCGTCCTACGAAGGAAGAGAGACAGGTTAGTCCCTCCAATAGCAGAATAGCCATGCAGAAGTTTCTTGAAGTTTGCAGGAGAACACACAAGTTCAGAGCACACCTATTCCCAGTTCAATGTCCATGGAGATGGTCAATCATCCAGGTCATGGTTGCCCCAAAGATGGGGACCCCAACTCCAGTATGCTGGCTGGAGAGTTCTGGGAGTTGAAGTCCTCACCTCTTAAAGTTGCCAAGGTTGAGAAATCCTGATCTAGACCACAGTTGTTCAATCTCAGCAGCTCCTTCTGGACTTTCTCCCATCTTTATGGGAGAAAGAGAGAGATAGAGGGAGAGGGAGAATGAAAGGGAGTGCAGGAGGGAGGGAGGGAAGGAGGGAGGGAGGAGGGAGAGAGAGAGAGTGAAAGAGAGAGAGAGAGAGAGAGGGAGGAAGGGAGTGAGGAGGGGGAGAAAGAGAGGGAGAGAGGGAGGGAAGAGAGGGAGAGAGGGAGGAAGGGAGGGAGGGAGGGAGAGGTGGAAAACCAGTTTGTTATGATTTGGTTGACTTACATCATGAAAATGTTTTAGAAGGAGCGGAATGAGGTTGACTGCCTTCACCGCATGGGTTTTGATATCGAGGTTCCTGAGGAGGAAATGCAGGGTCCTTATAGCTTCTTTTGCCACCGTCTTCTGTTCGTGACAAGCGCAGTTTAGCACTGGCATCAAGAGGGGTTCCAAGATGTTCTTCTGGAGGAAGCAGGGAAAGAAACGAGCAATTAAACGGTCACTGGAGTTCTCTGAGTCTCACAGCGATCATGACAAACGCAAGAGAAGGCCACAGAGCATAGAAGAAGAGGGTTGAAAAGGAACTTGGAGGTCTTCCAGTCCAACCCCCTGCTCAAGCAGGAGACCCTAGACTCTGCTGGACAAATGGTTATCTAAACTCTTCTTGAAAAGCTCCAGTGATGGAGCACCCATAACTTCTGGAGGGAAGTCGTTCCAAGGATGAATTGTTCTCAGGGTCAGGAAATTTCTCCTTAGTTCCAGGTTGTTTCTCCCCTTCATGAGTTCCCGTCCGCTGCTTCTCGTTCTGCTTTCAGGGGCTTTGGAGAATGGGTTGACCCCCTCTTCTTTGGGGCAGCCCTTCAAATACTGGAAGACTGCTCTCAGGTCTCCCCTGGTCCTTAACAGGATACCAGAGATGGAAGGGACCTTGGAGGTCTTCGAGTCCAACCCCTGCTCAAGCCAGAACCCCTATACCATTTCAGACAAATGTCCTCCAAGAGGATCTGGCCTCTACTTGCACCTTCAGATCTTCCAGGGTTGCAGCCATCTTTGTAGAAGAGACACCACTCTAGCTGTCCTCTTTCTGCTGGTTGCCTTCTTCTTCTCCTTCTTCTCTCCTTCCCAGCCTTGTAGACTTCCCAGAGAGCGAGGTCACACCTGCTACTACCTTGGAAGCCACTCCCTTCCTGCCCCCCATCTCTTACCTCAAACGGGTGTTGGATGAGGTTCCCCAGTCCTCTAACGCTGAAAGTCTGTATCAGCGGATATGGCTGGGTCATCCATTCCTTCAGCACCTGGAGGATGTCTTGGATGACAAAGAATTGGCAAATTTCCGGGTGAAACAGCAGCTGAAGAAGAAGAGTGGAGATATGGAGCGTTAGCCAAGCCAAGGAAGAGAACTTCCCTGAGAGCCTCGACTAAAGATGCCACTTTCAGCCATTACGGGGAGAGAAAAAGAAAATAAACACAGTCCTCGGTTAGTGACCGCTGAAAGTCACAACGGCATTGACAAAAGAGATACGTCCATTTTTCAGAATTATGACCATGGTAGCATCCTCATGGTCATGTGATCAAAATTTGGGTACTTGCCGGTCCATATTTGAGTTGAAGATGTGGCTCTTTCGTCAACTTAACTGATCCGTTATGGGTGTACATTGTTATAATTTTAAATTGTTTTAATTGGGTTGTTGATTTTAATTTATTGTGATTTGTATTGGATATTGTTTTTGTAAGCCGCCCTGAGTCCCTCGGGAGAATGGCGGCATATAAATATATATATATATGACGGTCGCAGTGTTTCGAGGTTACGTCATCCCTTTTGTGACTGTCTGATAGGTAGTGTAAATGATAGTTGCAAGAATACAAAAAATAATGCAAAAAGTAAAAGGAATTTGGGGTCATTGAGTCTTCCTTCCTCCCTTTCTCCCATCCTCCCTCCCTCAATCTCCTTCCTTCCTTCCTTCCTTCCTCCCTCCCTCCCTCCCTCCCTCCCTCCCTCCCTCCCACAACTTCTGGAGGCAAGCCATTCCACTGATTAACAGAATACCAGGAGACCTTGGAGGTCTTCTAGCCCAACCCCCTGGTGAAGCAGGAGACCTCTACCATGTCAGACAAATGGCTGTCTAGTTTCTTCTTCAAGACCTCCAGTGATGGAGAACCCACAACTTCTAGTTTCTAACCATAAAGTTCTGTTGAACCCTGGGCAACTTTCCTTGAGCTCCAGAAGGTTGGGGTGCATCTCAAGGTCTCCTCACCTCCGAAAAGAAAACCATCCCAATGGTTTTGTGTCTTAAATCGGGGTGGCGCACGTAGGTCTCAGCCTGTCGGAGCATGACCTTCAGCTCATGTTTCGAATAGTTGAACAAGATCCTAAGAGAATAAATATGGAGAGATCAGACAAGATCTGCTGGTTAGGGAGAAGAAAATCACCAAGCTAGAGAAATCATGAGCTGAATGATCGATAAATGAATTACTCAATGAATTACTCCATTTAGAGAATTTCTCACCCTCCCTCTCTCCCTCTCCCCTTCCTCACTCTCTCACCCTTCCTCTCTCTCTCACCCTCCCTCTCTCTCTCTCACCCTCCCTCTCTCTTTCTCCCTCTCCCTCTCTCTCTCACCCTCCCTCTCTCTTTCTCCCTCTCCCTCTCCCCTCCCTCTCCTCCCCTCTAATCTTTCCTCTCTCTCACTTTTGCCTTCTGTGTGTCTCTCTCCCTCTTTCTCTCCCTCTTTCTCTCCCTCTCCCCTCTCCCCTCTCCCTCTCCCCTTCCCTCTCTCTCCCCTTCCCCCTATCTCTCTGCCTCCTCTTCTTCCTCCTCTCCCTCTGCCTCCCCTCCCTCTCTCACCCTCGCAGCCAAGCTCTTTTGACTTTTAATTTCTTACCGGACCAGGTGGAAAATGCCTTCAAACACACTTTCAGGACTCATCAGCATCGCCCAACATTGAACCATATCTAAGTCCTTGAACTCCTCCTGATAGCCGGTGCGCAAGATGAGGTGTTTGACGGCTTTGACTGCGTTGCTAAATGAAACAAAGGCAGAAGAGTTGGTGCCAATCATTCAGCTGATCCCCCTGCACTTCCGACCGTTACAGTATCCCTATGGTCATGTGGTCAGAATTCAGACTCTCGGCAACTGACCCATATTTATGACGGTCGCAGTGTCTCAGAGTCACGCGAACCCCTTTTGGGACCTTCTGACAAGCAAAGTCAACGGGGAAGCCAGATTCACTTAACGACCATGGGACTTAACCAGTGCAATGATTCACTTAACCACTCTGGCAAGAAAGGTTGCAAAATGGGACAAAGTTCACTTAACGACTGTTTCCTGAGCTTTGCAGAAATGGAGAAAGGATCCAGATTGGGCCCAGGAGATTCCTTACCCCAGATGGTAGGTCTGTTCTGACCCGCTCTTGCCTGCTCCCAGCAGAAAATAGATGTGCGTCACGAGCGCCAGGAGCAGGCTGGAGAACTTATGCTGGACAATGGTTGCTGCCTCAGGAAGCGAGAGGAGGAAGGAGAGCGCATTGGTGGCCTAGAAACAGGAGGAGAGGAGAGTCAGCTCGGGCTCATCAGGTTACTTAGATTCCTCATCATCATCTATTTCTTCTTTTAACGACCCCCTAATCCCTTGCGGGGTGGAGTCTGGGCAACTGAATGGAGCTGAGGCTTTCCTGGCTGGATGCCCTTCTTGTCGCCAATGCAGAGTTTTGTTCGGCAGATACATTCTCATTGTGCCCAGAGAAAGAAAAAATCCTCATGTCCATGAAACCTGAGCCAGGAAAGTCCATGTCTGAGACACGGAGCAAAAGGTTGCTAGAAGTGGGACTTCTGAAACTCCCATTCTACACCCCCTCCAGACTTTGAGAGGCCAGTGGGGTGTAGATACAGGACAAAAGGGAGACAACGAGTAGCACAAGTGAGACAGAACTGGGGACAAAGAGATCGGTAACCTCACGTTTCTCTGTTTGTCTTCATTCCTAAGTGGGCTCTTGACTCTCCACCTCTTAGGGGTCCTTGGAGGGGCCCTGGGTGCTGTCTGAGCATGTGTTTTTTGGTGGCAGATGTCTCATGACCCAGCTAGGTAACATCCTCAGTGCTGGAAGAGTTAGGCTTAGAGGTAGGGTTAGACTGGTTGGGTCGGGAAACATCTGCAAGAAAACCACCAAGCTCAGTAAGCACCAAGGACCCCACAGTTCAAACCTGGACTACAAATCTATTGGTCTTAATTAATTAAATTTCTCCACCGGCCATCTGAGCAATCTGACACTGGGAAGTTTACAACAACGTAATAAAACAATATAACACATAATAAAAATACAGATTAAGAATATTTAAAATAAGATATGACACAAAGTACTCCGTTGGGTGTTTGCCTTTGTTGGTTCCTATCATGTATTTTCTTAAATCGAACTCTTTTTTAGTTATTTCTGTAAGAAATAACGTAAGAAATGAATAAAGGAATCAATTGAATTATGAATGATTGGATGAGTAAAGGAATGAATAAATGAAGGATTGTATGAATAAACGAATAAATCAATGAACGGATACATGAATGAATGGATTAATGAATAGATGAACCGATGGATGGATGGGTGGATAGATGATAGAGCTGGCTGGCTGGCTGGCTGGATGAATGGGTGGATGAATGGATGGATGGATGAATATCAAAGCTGTTCTGGTGAGGAAGCCCACAGATGCCTCTACTTTCAATGGGGCATTTTGGGGGGAAGGGGGGCTTACGTCAAATTTTGCTCCGATTTCAGCCCCCACCAGCTTGCCCTCTGCCTCCCTCCAGCCAGGGCGTGCCTGCTCCTGATGAGGAGACCCCCGAGGGTGACTCTTCTGCTCAGCCCCTTCCCCTTTCCTCAGGCCTGGCCCACCTGCAGATCTCAGGAAAGGAGAGCCACCGGTTGAGGGCTTACCGCAATGGGCATGATGGATTTGCTTGTTCCCCTCCCAATAGCTTCGGTGCTGGGATCGTGGTCATCAAGCCTTTTGAGGAGGGGCTTCATGATCTTCAGGTTAGCATAGGGGTCTGCAGCCAGCGCCCTCCACAGTTCCCTGGCACTTCTGTGCAGGTGGAAAAATGGATTGGGGAAAAAAATCAGATTCTTTCCCCATTTTCAAAGAGACGGCCATTCCAGATAGATTAACCCCCCCAACGGAAGAAAGGGTTAGAGAACCGATGGCCAAATGAACTGCTTTAAGGCATGGAAAAAGATATAGCTACAGGTAGTTCTCGACTTGCAACCGTTTGTCTAGTAGCCATTCAAAGGAGGGCCTCTGCGCCACCGGAAGTGCCAGAGAACCCAGAACTGGTCAAGGGAGGGGAGGTTTCTAGGAGCAGTGTGTCTACAGAATTAACCCAAAGGTGCTTTTCACAGAAGGACCGAGTTGGAAGGGACCTTGGAGCAGTGGTGAAATTCAAAAATGTTCCCAACCGGTTCTGTGGGCGTTGGTTGGTGGGCATGTGACCGGGTGGGCGTTTCTTGGTGGTCATATGACCAGGCGGCCGTGGCTTGGTGGTTATGTGTCCGGGTGGGCGTGGCTGCACAACTGATTCACACACAGTGCAGAACCTCACTGAATCACAGAGAGCTCAAAAGCAAACGATCACACTTTACACAAAAGTAACACAAAAGCTACACAACTGACTCACATACAATGCAGAGGCAGCTGGACTTTACACAAAATGGCCCCTGCAACAAACAGGAACCTCACAGACAATCAGGCACAGCTGATTTTCTCACAGCTGACTGGTAGTAAAAAAATGCTGAAATTAGAAATTACAAAAAGGTTCCGACATTGCCCGGCACAGCTGATTGTCGTACGTTTTAAAGCGTTTTTTCTTACTACCGGTTCGGGCAAACAGTAGCAATTATTACTATCGGTTCGGGCGAACCAGACCAAACCAGAGGATTTCACCCCTGCCTTGGAGGTCTTGTACTCCAAACCGCTTCTCAGGCAGGAAATCTTATCCCATTTCAGACAAATGGCTGTCCAATCTCTTCTTGAAAACCTCCAGTGATGGTGCACCCACAACTTCTGGAGGCAAGTTGTTCCACTGGTTAATTGTTTGCACTGCTAGGAAAGTTCTGCACATTGTAGGTTGCTTCTCTCTTTGATTCGTCTCCATCCTTTGCTTCTTGCCTGCCCTCAGGTGGTTTGGAAAATAGGTTGACCCCCTCCTCTTTGTGGCAGCCCCTCAGATATCAGAACACTGCTATCCTGTCCCCCCTCAATCCTTCCTTTCATTGAACTAGAGAGACCCAATTCCTGCAACTCTTCTTCATATGTTTTAGGCTCCGGTTCACTAATCATCTTCGTTGCTCTTCTCTGCACTCTTTCAGAGTCTCTGCATTGTTTCTACAGTGTGGCGACCAAGAAAGTTAAAAAACCAAGGAGGTCCAGCTGCCTTTTGGAAAAGCACCTTTGGGACAATCATGACCTGGATGGTGGAGACAACCAGCCTAGGAAGCTCTCAGAATTCAGATCGACTGCACAGCCAACCAGCGACTGCACTGGCCCTCAACCAACCCAATGCAACCTCCCCCCCAATCAGCACATGACCTGCCCACCCCAAGCTACAGATATTCACCCCTATCGCAAATGGTTGAGAATCTCTGTAGAGTACAAGAAAACAGGAGGCACATCTCCTTGAGGTTCTTCTTACCCATCGCACGCCACCGAGCACTCGAGGAGAATATCCACGACTTTGTTCACCCGTTTGGACGCCAGGTGACACACTGCCTTTAGCGTTTGTTGTTTGGTGGCAGGGTCCAAGATCTTCGGGAGACGTCGGTAGATCTCCTTGAGGATCATGGGCAGCTATGGCAAAAGAGAAATCCAAGGGATGACCAACTTTCTCAACAGCCCTAAGATTACCTGGTGGTCTCCATCCAACCCTAGCCTTCTTAAATCCAGCTGAAGTGTTGTCACCAAGTCAACAAGGTCTCACCCATTCTCATCTTTCTTTTCTACAAAATCTCCTCTATCCCTTTTGCTCCAAACCGTGCCATTTTCTTACCTCCTCCATGTCCATCCCACATTCTTCCAAGAACGAATTGAGCAGGAGTCCCGCAGTGTGTGAAATGTTTTTGTCCAGGTGTGTCAGAGCTGCCAGGGCTTTTAAGATCAGGTCGTTTATTTGAGACGGGCTCAGATGCTCGCCAAAGGCCTATCGGAAAGAAGAAAAGGAGACCATGAAGAGATGCATCAGGGTTTTGACAAGCCAGAGACTTTGACCCGTATCTGGGGACAGCACCCCATGTAGAGAGGCAGGCCGTATTCCATGACATCCACCACGTGATATTAGGATGTGGGTGAAAGAAGCCAACATGGCAGCCGAGATCGCCTGCTCCTAGACATTGTGGGGGATGGATATCCACCCTCCGGCCTTTGGAGCCTGCCGTCCCCACTGTGATATTGACTTTTTTGAGTATCTCCAGGTCAAGAGGAGGAGAGAAAGGAAGGTCAATAAGAAGCCAGGCAAAATGCTGAACGAAAACGTACCGTAGCCATTTTGGAGACGTTATTATAAAATATTGTTGGGCCCGAAAAGGAGAAGTCTTCCCTCAGCCAAGTGACGACCTTCCCCTTCTTGTTTCTAGGTTTCTCATCCATTTCTTTGGCTTTGGAGGGAGGAAAACAAGAGAAGGTCAGATTTTGGCATTCGGAACTTCTGAACATCCTTCGTCTGACGGCCGGTTTAGTCGTTCCAACAGAAGAGAAGATCTGTAGCTCAGGGCTGACCTGAGGGGTCCCTGGTGCTCTCTGGGCTTGGTGGTTTTCTCGTTACCTAGTTGGGTCATGAAACCTTCACAAGAAAACAACAAAGCTCAGAGACACCAGTCCTCCTCCTCCCCCCTCGCTCCCTCTTTCTCTGCCCCCCTCCTTTCTCTTATCTCACTGATCAGGAACGAAACAGGTACAATGACCTCTTTAGTGGTCCAATTACAGGCAGTCCTCGACTTACGGCCACAACTGAGTCCTAAGCAAGACAGTTATGAAGCGAGTTTTGCCTCAGGTTGCGATTTTTTTTCTTGCCAACGTGGTTAAGTGAATTGCCGCAGCAGTTAAGTTAGCAACCCGGTTGTTAAGTGAATCCGTCTTCCCCATTGACTTTGTTTGGCAGAAGGTCACAAAAGGGATCACATGACCCTGGGACACTGCGACCGTCATAAATCGGAGTCAGTGGCCAAGTGTCCAGATTTTGATCCTGTGAGCATGGGGATGCTGCAACGGTCGTAAGTGTGAAAGACAATCACAAGTCACTTTTTTTCAGTGCCGGTTAAACTTTGAATGGTCACTAAATGAATTGTTGTAAGTCAAGGACTACCTGTAACCCCTTTTCTAGGTTAACACAATAGATGGGACTGTAAATGGAGGGGAAATATAGGGCTACATAAGAGACAAATTACATAAATGAAGGAATGAAGGAATGAACCAACAAACGAATGAACAAACGAATGAATGAATCTAACCGGATTTAACCCAGACTACCTTGGTCTGATGTGCAAATGAAGCATTAGGTTGTGAATTGATTGTGTGCTGCCTGGGGAATTCTGGGCATTGAAATCCACATGGCTTAAAGTTGCCACTGGGTTAAGCTTTTAACTAGCCAAATTTAACCGATCCTTTTCTTTAGGTAAACCATTGATATAAGTGCCTGTCTTTCAACCGATTGTGGACGGCTCCCAATTAAAAATTAGAAGACACGTAAAATGGGGTTGAAACTATAAAATTAACAAATAATGTATTGCAATTATAAACCCTCTTTAGCTCTTTCCTTAACAATGCCCACTCAACCCGTAACTTGGTTAACCCGTTTTCTGGCTCCCTGCAATACATGCAGCCATCCAATGACTAAAAGGTGGCTTTGCAAAACACGCTAAGACCCAATCCATGTGCCAAGACTCACAAGCCCAGGCTGGCTGGTGGCAGATGCCTAGCCTAACTCTGTGGTCGGCAAACTGCAGCTCGCGAGCCACATGCGGCTCTTTGGCCCCTTGAGTGTGGCTCTTCCACAAAATACCACCTGCGGGCGCGCACGCACACTGTGATTGAAACTTCGTGGCCCATGCGCAGAAGTCGGTTTTCGGCCTGGGCGAGTCTATTCTGAAGAAGTGGCATTAGAAGAAGTGGGGGTGTCTTGCAGGCGAGAGACGGGAAACGGGAGACGCGGCGCAGGTGGGCCATTGGATACGCAGCGTGGGAGAGGCGCACGCGATTCATGCATGAGTTGAGTCAGCCAGTCAGTCAGCAATCTCCTTGTGCAGTGGTTAGTGCTAGTCGCATCCGCCAATCACGCGCGGGTGACAAAAGTAACTACTCGGAGCATAAAGTTACCTGTATTTTTCCAACCAGCTGCAAATCCTACAGGTATTTTTGTCATCAATTTAAGAATTGTAATTATTTTGTGTTGGTGGCTTTATTATTATAAAATGAAACATTTTTTTAGGTGCCCTGTTTGACATGGCTACAAAGAAGAAGCAAAGAAAAACGGAAGACGAAAACCATGAATTTAAAGTTGAATGGACCGAGACTTTCGCGTTTGTTCAAAACTTAAATGGCCTTCCGACCTGTCTTATTTGTCAGGAAAAATTGGTGCATAACAAGAAATCAAATTTGGAGAGACACTTTAAAACTAAACACGTGCCATTCAGTAGTAAATATCCTGTCGGTGATGCAAGGAAGAAAGCAGTTGAGGAACTTCAGAAGAGTCAAGAAAAATCAAGTTCTGTATTTAATTACTGGATTCAATCTTCCAACAATGTTAATATTGCAAGTTTTGTGGTTAGTCAAAAGATTGCTAAGAGAGGAAAACCATATACAGACGGCGAATACATAAAAAGTTGTTTTATAAATGCATCCGAAGAGCTATTTCGGGATTTTAAGAACAAAGCCGATATTCTAAAAAAAATTAAAGAGTTACCATTGTCTGCTAAAACAGTGAAAGACAGAACAGTCAAAATGTCTTCTTTTTTTTTTCCTTTTTTTTTTCCTTATTCGGGTCTACATAGTTATGCGAACAATCATTTTCAAGCATGAACCTTATCAAGAGTAAATTGAGAAGTTGTCTTATTGATGAGAACCTGGAATCGTGCCTAAAATTAAAAACAACATACAAACCTGACTTACTCAAACTTTCCAAGGAGATGCAAGGCCATTGTTCACATTAGTGTTTGTCAGTCATTGTCATGATTTAATTTTATGGATATTGTAAGGTCAATTGTAAGAAATTTAATTTTATCAATAAATAATATCGTTATTAAGTATGAGATCAAGTTTTATTCAACGTACCTATAGTTTAACTAAGACTTAAAACTTTAAGTAAAGTTTATTAAGTTAATTTTAGGGAACGTTGTGGAGTGAAAGAAGATGTAGTGTCGAGGAGATGGTTTGGACATATAAAGAGGATGAACAAAAGGAGATAGACGAAAGAAGTATACAGGACGAGTGTGGATGGGAGAGATGGAAGGGGTCGACCTCAGCGAACGTACCTCCATCAGATTGAGGACGTTCTTAGCAAAGGCCAGTTTAGGAGTACCCTAATTAAGTTAATAACAATGTACCTACCTGAGGACTTCCGGTTTCCTTGTCTTCGGCGACGGCGGCGCTCTTTGAAGCTCCGCCAGCCCCGCCGCCTGTAGAGCTGCTTCGCGATCGAGAAGCGGCTCGAAAACTTCAAAATCCTGAGGATTGTTGGAGGAGAGATAGCAGGGCACAGGTCGAGCCCCTGTAACCCCCCAGGGAATCGTTTCTGGGGAGGAAACAGGCGCGGCTCCCTTCCAACCTGCTGAGACTCCGGGCGGCGTGGGACGATTCTGCTTCTGCAGAACAAGCCGGCTGCAGGAAACTTAAAGCGAAAGAACCAGCTTTAAATAAACAGCGAAACTACCTGAATCCTGAAATTTGGAAACGCAAGTATTAGCACTTTGTTGACTTTTCAATCTGAGAAAATGCAAATGAGTGAAAGTGCTTTGAAAAAACATGGCGCCTAGCTTCAGAGTTAACGAGCCAGTGAGTGTGGATTGGTGAAGTTACTTTGTTTTGCTACAAAGTCTCCAAGTTGCTACTAAGCTGCCTCGCTTGTTATAAGAGAAATAACTGGGAAATTTTTTCCCTTTTCAATATTGGACTTTGCTTTATTTTAACCCTTGTTTGATCAAATCTGGGGGACTTTTTTAGAAGTCTTTGTGCAGGAGGGAAAGGAAAAGGAACCTCCCTCTTTAGAAAAACTAGATCACGAGCCAGGATGGCTTCAAAGAAGCAGGAAGGGAAGGCATTAGGGGGGGGATCCCCCACACACAAACAGCAAACGCAACTTCCCCCTGCTCAACAGTTACAAACTCAGAAAAAAGAATTTGATGTGGCAGATTTAAAAGAATTTATTTCTAAAACTTTGGATGATAAATTTCAAGAATCACAACAGGAACTTCAAAAATCACATCAGGAATTTTTGCAGGAAATTAATGAAATTAAAGACATGGTGAAACAGAATCAAATTATGGTGACCAAAAAAATATCAGAAGTGGCGTCTGGCCTGGCAGATTTTATTGGGAAAGTTGATTTTAAAGTTGAAGAATTTAAATCAGAAGTTAATGTTAGGATGAAAGACAATGATTATAAAATTGATGAAGTTGACAATAAAATGCAGAGAATTGAAGATGAGATTGTTATGATACAATTCCGGGCGATGGAATTTGCCATACGGCTTCGGGGAATTCGAGAGGAGGAAAGACAGGACTTGAGACAAGTTTGCTCTGAAGCCCTGGCTAAGATTTTACAAGTTAATCCTGATTTGGTATTTCATAAAATAGATAAAATTTACAGAGTGAACTCTTGGGTGGCCAGGCAAAGACAATTACCCAGAGATGTGGTCATATACTTTACTGAGAGAGAAATTAGAAATGATATCCTGCAAAAATCTTTTCACACCTCTATACAAGTGGGGGGCTCACGGCTTGTAATTTTTAAAGAGTTACCTCCTAAAATGCTGAAAGCTAGAAAAGAATTTGGTTTTCTTGTTAAGGAATTGAAAAATTTACAGATACCCTTCCGGTGGGATGCACCAGCTGGGGTAATTTTCAGATATAAGGGAGAAGGATATCGGTTGAATACCGTGGAGAAGGCGCAACACTTTTACAGTACTATTCTTATGGAAAGAACACCATCTCCACGTACATCTACAGTTCTGGAGATTAAGGAGAGTGAAGAGAGGCAATTGAAAGAACAGTCTAAGCAGGAATTAGAAAACGTGCAAGGTGCAGAAGGAGGTATTCTGAGTGAGCCATCGCTGGATTCTTCTCCAATTTTGGATCTGATTCAGTTGACTGAAGTTAAAGATCAACGTATAACTAGAGCTCAATCCAAGCTACTTAAACAGAAGCAACAACAACAACAGGAAAGACAAGACAAGAAGGCAGTTAAGAGCACTGCACAAGAGATTGGCGCTATGGGAGGAGCGAGATCGAAGCTTGTGGATCAACTTCAAGCATATTGCTCCGCGCTCCATGAAGAGGCTAATGACCTTTAAGTGTTTATCTTGGAATGTCAATGGGTTGAATTCAGCACAGAAAAGGAAAAAATTATTTACATATTTGAAACAATTTAATAATGATATAATATGTTTACAAGAAACGCACATTACAACTCAAGATCAAAAATATTTGATAAACTCAAAACTAGGAGCACATTATATATCTTCAACTTCGCAGAAAAAGAATGGTGTGGTTATTTATGTAAATAAAAAATTAACAGCAAAAGTTATAGAAGTAGATCAAGATGGTAGATTTGTAGCAATTGAATTGTTTACAGCAAATGGTCAAATTCTTTTGATTGGAATTTATGCTCCCAACCAACAACAGGATTATTTTTACAAGATGTTACATACTAAAATATTGCAATGGGACTACAGATCTATTTTAATTATGGGAGATTGGAATGGAGTAATTGATTCTAAATTAGATAAAAAGAGCTTGGCAAAGTCTAGAATTAGATTACCACAGACCTTTTTTGATATGAAAGAAGATATGGAACTAAAAGATGTTTGGAGAATACATAACCCAAATGAATTGGATTACACTTTTTTTTCTGATAGACATAGATCTTTTTCTAGGATTGATTTTATCTTGTTGTCAAATGATCTACTTGTTAAGACAAAAAGAACAAAGATTTTTCCAAGAATTTTGACTGATCATAGTCCTGTATGGATAGAAATCGAGATGGATAAGGTTGAGAGACGTTCTTGGAGATTAAATGAGAACCTGTTTAGATATGAAAAAAATATAATAGAACTTAAAAAGCATTTGAAAGAATTTTTTGAAATAAATTTGAATAAAGGTACCCCAGTTGAAATTGTTTGGGATGCAAGTAAAGCTTATATGAGAGGGGTACTTATCTACATGAATTCTAAACATAGACTGTTCCGACAAAAGAAAAGATCTGAGTTGGAAATGGAAATAAAGAATAAAGAACAGTTACTTATTAAAAACCCAACAGATGAAAGAATACGAAGTGCTATAAAACTTTTGAAAGACCAATTCCAAATGCTTATGGCGGAACAAGTTGCAACAAGTTTACAATACGCGAAGCATAATACATTTTGCAATGCTAATAAACCGGGCAGATGGTTGGCTTACACATTGAGGAAAAAACAAAGTATACGGACTATTGATAGTATTGATATTGGAGGGAAAGAAATCTTTCAACAAAAACTAATTAAAGAAGCTTTTGTGGATTATTATACTAAACTATATGCCAAAGATGAGGTGCAGAATGGACTTATAGAAAAATATTTAAAGGATAAGAGAGTTACAAAAATTACTGATCAACAAAAGGAAAGAATGAATTATCCTATAACAGAGGAGGAGATAACAGCAGCAATTAAACAGCTAAAAACAGCCAAAGCTCCTGGCACGGATGGTTTGACTGCAGTGTATTACAAAACTTTACAAGCTGAAATGGTGGGACAACTTAGAGATTTATTTTGTAATATTCAACAAGGGGGTAAAATACCCCCATCCTGGACAACTGCTTATATATCTTTGATACCAAAAGAACAAGTTGGTCCTAAAAAACCAGAGAACTACAGACCAATATCTCTTTTGAACACAGACTATAAAATTTACGCGAAGGTATTAGCCAACAGGTTGATGCCAGTAATCCAAAAGGTGATTCATGAGGACCAAGCGGGATTTATTGAGGGTAGATACATGAAGGACAATGTAAGGCAAGTAATAGACTTATTGGAATATCTTGATAAGAATAAACAGATTTCTGCAGTGCTGGTCTTTTTGGATGCGGAGAAGGCCTTTGATAGAGTGGATTGGAATTTTCTACTAAAGACTTTAAAAAAGATGGGCTTTGGGGACCAGTTTACACAGGCAATTTCAGCAATTTATCAAGAGCAAAAAGCACAGATTATTATTAATGGAAGTTTGACGACAGAGTTTAAAATTGAAAAAGGAACAAGACAGGGATGTCCGTTGTCCCCACTTTTATTTATTTTAACATTGGAAGTCTTGCTAAATACAATACGGGACTCAAAAATTTTGAAAGGCATAATGATAAGGCAAGAGGATTATAGAGTAAAGGCATTTGCAGATGATCTGGTGGTTACCCTATCACAACCAATGGAATCAATAATCTTGATGAACGACATTATACAAGACTATGGTAGAGTTTCAGGTTTCAGAGTGAACTCAAAAAAGACTAAAATGATAGTCAAAAATATGACACAAGATCGTAAACATGAGTTTGAAAGGAGGGCAGGTTTTGAAATTGTACCTAAGGTAAAATATCTTGGAGTTCAGGTTGCAGAATCAAACATGAAATTGTTTCAAAATAACTATGAGGTGTTGTGGCGAGAGGTTCAGAAAGACATGGGGACTTGGAAAAAGCTGCAACTGTCTTTACTTGGAAGAATAGCAGCAGTTAAGATGAACATTTTGCCAAGATTTCTGTTTTTGTTTCAAATGATTCCGGTGCTTAAAAGTGATAAACAACTGAAAGTTTGGCAAACTGGACTTAATAAGTTTGTCTGGAACGAGAAAAAGCCGAGAGTGAAATTGAAAATTATGCAAGATGTTCCAGAAAGAGGAGGCCTTAAACTTCCAAACCTACAGTTATACTATGATGCAGCAGCTTTAACTTTAACAAGTGATTGGTTTGGAAGTAAAAAGGCTGGAATATTGAATGCAGAAAGTTTTGATCTTGAATTTGGATGGCATGCTTACCTATTTTATGATGACAAAGTTGATAAAGTATTTAAAAGTCATATACTTAGAGACTCTTTGATGAGAGTTTGGAAGAAGCACCGACTCAAATGGGATTATAAAATACCGCTATGGCTGGATCTTGGTCATACCTTGTGGAATACAAATATAATGTCACTCGGGGGGTTTTTATACAAAGAGGTTCTTTTTACAGATGCGGGCAGATGGCAGTTGAAGACATTGCAGACACTGTTGGACGAAGGGATTAATTTAACCTGGTTACAATATAATCAATTACAATTGAGATGGAAAGAGGACCAAAAAACTGGTATTATGTTGCATGAGGAAGAATTGGTTAGACATATAAGAGAGAAAGGTCCAATGCATATTAAAAGGCTTTACAATGTTTTGCTAGAAAGGGATTCAGAAACGGAATTAGTTAAAGATTGTATGATTAAGTGGGCACAAAATTTTGAAGAACCAGTGATGTTGGAAACATGGGAAAAAATTTGGGTTCAGAATGTTAAATTTACACAGTCGCAGAATTTGAGGGAAAATTTTTATAAAATGTTTTATAGATGGCATCTAGATCCTAAAAAGTTGTCATGTATGTACCCTAATGTTCAGCCAAAATGTTGGAGATGTGAATGTTTGGATGCTACGTATTACCATGTTTGGTGGACCTGTAGGAAAGTTAAGGCTTTTTGGATAAAAATATGGTGGGTCATGCAGAATGTTTTGAAGAAAAAAATTCAATTTTCTCCACAATTGTTTTTATTGGGCATAGTTAAGGGTTTTACACGGGATGAAACAAAATTAATATTGTATATGATAACAGCAGCAAGATTGTTGATAGGTAAATATTGGAAGAATGAAGCTTTGCCTACTATCGAGGAATGGACTTCGAAGATGGCTAGTTTTGCAGAGATGGCGAAGATTTCAGCATATTTAAAAGATTGTTCACAAGAGACTTATGAATGGGAATGGAAAAGGTGGATAGAATATGTTCAGAACAAATACCAAATTAGAAAGTATCAAATAGCTTTTATTTGAAAACAATGTATTAGAAATATTTTAATATAAAGAGACAAAGAGGGAAAATTATGTAGGGGGAGGGATGGGTTCAGGTATATATATCAGTGTTATTAGTTATGAGTACATAATAGGGAAGTCTGGGGGGGGAGGGTTAGGGAGGGTTAGGGAGGACGGGAAGTTTGGGGAGGGAGGTGGGGGGGTGAAAAAAAGGGGTGAAAATGTAATTGTAAAACTTTTGCAATAAACAATGTACCTACCTATCTAGTTTAAGTTTAACCGATTTGGCTCTCCAAAGAAATTTCAATCGTTGTACTGTTGATATTTGGCTCTGTTGACTAATGAGTTTGCCGACCACTGGCCTAACGGATCCACTTAACGTGAGAAACTCAGTCTTCAAATGACCCCTGGCCCTGAGAGGTGCCAATACCAACGGCCAATTCCAGGCATCTCTGCCCAGGCAAACGACCGGGGTCTTGGTCACGCCACAAGCTGTGCCACCCAGTGCTCTCCTGGGCAGTGCGCATCCCTGGGCTCCTGGCAGCCCTTGGAGTCCAACTTTCTCACCCATTTTGCTCATGATGAGGTGGTGGAGGTGGTAGGCGGCCTCTGCGGACGTCTGGCCAACTTCTTTGCTGGTGTCGCCAACGTGCAGGCCCAGCAAAGCCACCAGCTGTCCCAGCAAAGAAAAGTCACCTGTGGGCTAATGAAAGGAAGCAAAAAGGAGGGGAAAGATGAGAAGGGGGGCTCATGAAGGTTTCAGCCAACTGAAATCAGAGCATAGGAACCATAGCACCACAGAATCCTAGAATCCTACCTTTTAGAATTCTAGAATCACAGAATCTTAGAAACATAAAATCTTAGAATTTTAGAATTATCCAATATTTGAATCTTAGAAGACTAGAATCAGTCATAGATTCATAAAATCAGTGAATCCTAGAATCTTTGAATAATAGAATCTTAGAATCCTAGAATCTTTGAATTTCTAAATCATACAATCTTTGAATCTCTGAATCTCAGAATCTCTGAATCTTTGAATCCCAGAATCTCTGAATCTCTGAATCTCTGAATCACAGAATCATAGAACCTTAGAATCCCAGAACCTCAATTGCTGGAAGGGACTGTGGAGGTTTTCTCCTCCAACCCCTTCATCAAGCGGGACTCCTTCTATCCTCCTGGTCACATCCCAAAGATGCTTTTTCCAAAAGGCAGCTGGACTTTCTTCTTTTTCTTCCTTTCTTTGAAAACATCTCACTGCGCATCCCAAACGGTGACTTACGTCGAAATTGACGTTTTCAGAAACGAACTTCAGGAGGTGTCTGATGCTCTTGATGGCCCTCTCTCTCTCGTGTCTCTTGGGAGATTCAATCCAGGGATTAATGTGCTGCCAGGAAAAACAAAGGAGGAGGAGGAAAGGAAGAATTTGTGATTCACAGTTGGAAGAGCCACAGAAGTTGCCAGGACTGGGGAGAAAATCTAAGGAGCTCAACAAATTTGAGACATTGGTCAATTGAGGTCTATTTTAGACTGAAAACTAGAGTAGCAATTGAAGATTTCTGGAATACAACTAGTCTTACAACAGTTCATTTAGAGCCGTGGTGGCACAGTGGTTAGAACGCAGTATTGCAGGCTAATTCTGCCAACTGCCAGAAGTTCAGCAGTTCCATCCTGATCGGCTCCAGGTTGACTCAGCTTTCCGTCCTTACCAGGTCGGTAAAATGAGGACCCAGATAGGAGAAGAACCTGGGTCCTCATTTAGAGAGGGCTGTAAACCACGGTGAAGCGGTATGTAAGTCTAAGTGCTATTAGTATTTAGTCACTGTTCAAAGTTACAATGGCACTGAAAAAGGGACTTACGACCATTCTTCACACTTATGACCATTGCAGCATCCCTATGGTCACGTGATCAAAATTTGAACACTTGGCCAATGACTCATCTTTATGACGGTTGCAGCATCCCAGCTCGGTCCCTAAATGAATGGCTGTATGTCGAGGACTTCCTGTATAAGTAGTCCTTGACTTACGACCAGAATTTGGGGTGCTTACCAAGGTGGATGTTAGGCGACTTGTGACTGGCTTTATGACCTTTTTTTGCCAGGGTTGAACGAATCCCTGTGGTCCTTAAGTGAATAATGCAGTCATTAGCCGAATCTCGCTTTCCCCGTAGACTTTGGCTTGTCGGAAGCCAGTTGGGCAGTTCGCCAATGGTGTTCAGGTGACACCCCCCCCCCCAGGATGCTGCAACCATCACAAATACAGGTAGTCCTCGACTTATGACCACAATGAGTCCAAAATTTCTGTTGCTAAAATGAATCCCATCGGCATCGACATAATCTGCATCGGTCAATTGCAGAAGGCAGCTTTACTCGGAACAGCTGCGAGGCTCTATGACAGGGGTGTCAAACTCGATTTCATGGAGGGCCGAATCAAGGTTGTGTTTGACCTCGAGGGGGGCGTGGCCGAGGTGGGAGTGGCCAGCTCAACGTCTCTCGTGTCAGGGGCACCTGTGGACTTCCCTGAGACCCTCCCTCACTCTTATTATCATCTCCTCCCTCCCTCCCTCCCTTCCTCCTTGCCGTGGGACAAGAGAGACACGAATATCAGAGAAATAGTGGAATAGAATCATTAGTGAAAAGATGCCAGAGGAGGGACAAAACAAATGTAAATGACAAAAATGAACATCATTTTTTAACTATTGAAATGAGTTCAATTGAATGGTTGAATTGTCCCATGGGACGAGTTGTCCACCCAACAGCCACATTTGCCTATCCCGGGTCCTTGGGAGGGGCTCGACAGCTGGACAGAATCGCCAAATGCAGCCTAAACATCTGGCTGACCAACCCCGAGAAAGAATCACTCTTTACCGTCAAGACATCCTGCAGGGAATCCAAATTGGGAGCCTCGGACAGCAAGGCGGTGAGCATGGTGTTGCAGGTGGTCACCATCTGGTCATAAAAATCCTAGAAGGAGAAAAAGAATATCTAAAGGAAGAAGTGGTGTAAAGGAAGAAAGAGGAAGAAATCCAGGGCTGGGGAACTTATGGCCCTTTTAGGACGACTGGTGGACTGCAACGCCCAACAATCCTGAGCCAGCCACGGACTTCTGGGAGTTGAAGTCCACCCTTCTGCAATCAACGGAGTGGCCCGTCTTGCAGGGCTGGTTTTTCTTCCAGAGTTGGAGGAAATGCTTTCTCGGCTGAACACGAGGAACAAAAGGACATTGGGCTCCATGGATGGATCCAGAGTTTTGGAGGAGATTTTGAATCATGCTTATTTCCAGGTGGATCTCAGATGGCTTGGCTCCATCTGGACTGCTCACCTGAGTTTGAGCTGGTTGTCCTGGGCCGTTCACGTTCAGTTTTGTCACCAGGTAAGCCGGCAAGGAAAACACCTTCTGGATGCTTTTTCTCACCACTTTAGACCTCATCTCGGAGTTCAAGGGGGGCTTCATACGGCTGATGAAAGACGAGAAAAGAGGAGGAGGGTGAGAAGATCATAGACTCATTAGGCTAAAAGGGACCTCGGAGGTCTTCTACTCCAACCCTTGCTTGATGGTCCTTAAACCATCCCAGTCATATGGTTGTCCCCTCTTTTCTTGAAAACCTCGAGGGATGGAGCACCCCCAACTTCTGGAGGCAAACTGTTCCACTGATGGATTGTTCTCGGTGTCAGGAAATTTCTCCTGGATCTCTCTTTGATAAGCTTCCATACATCGCTTCTCATCATGCTCTCAGCTACTTTGGAGGGGAAGTTGACCCCCTCCTCTCTCTGAGAGCCCCTCAAATATCAGAACTCCCCTCATCATCCTGGTTGCTCTTCCCTGCACTCTTTCTAGAGTCTCAACATCTTTTTTATATTGTGGTGACCAAAACAGGATGCAGGATTTCTCTCTCTCTCCCTCCCTCCTTCCTCTCTCTCTCTCTCTCTCTCTGTCTCTCTCTCTCTCTCTCTGTCTCTTGGCAGGTACATACCTCATGCAGGTGATGGTGATGATCGCTTGATGGAGATTTTCGATGGACAAGGGTCTCGCGGGCTCATCTTCAATGACTTCCTGAAAAGAGAAGGAAACCCATCTAAGAAAGAACCTGAGATATGGCCACCCTCCAGCTGGCCCTCTTCCCAGCCCTACGCTTTTTCTGGTTGACACAGGAAGTCCCCAGCTTACAACTGGTCACTTAGCCACCATTTAAAGTTTTGAGGGATCTCTTCAGGACTACTTATGACCCAGATGCCAAGTTCCGAGAGGCGCCCCTTCCTCAGCGATCCTGTGACCCCATTTCGGTCACTTGGCCACCAGCTTGCATTGATGGCAGTTTGCAGTGTCCCGTGACCATGATTTAAGTCAGGGGTGGGTAACTGTGGCCTCTTGATGACCTATATAAAATTGGGAAGCCAGATTCCCTTAACAGCCGTGCGATTAACTGAACGAAAATGATTCGGCTAACAACGGTGGCAAGACAGGTCGTACAATGGGCAGAATTCCCTTAACAAATGTCCCTCTTAGCAACAAAACCTTTCAGGCTCCATTGATTGGCATTCAATTCGGTTCAAATTCACTTCCAAAAAGAAAGACGCCCAGGAGCACCTGCCTCTCCCCCTCTCCCCACTTACAACGATGTTTGTGACCAGTTCCTGTTTCTGGGGCAAATCGAGGTCTTGCCTCCTGCTGTTGGCAACAGCTTTGGTGATCATGATGATGGACCTCATGAAGGCTTTCTTCAGCCCTTCGTCCTGGAAAACCCCAGTGGGAATGAAAAGAAACCAGAAGGAAGAGGATGTATTTATTTACTGAAACCTTTACGTAGCCGATTGTCTTTGGTTGAACTCTGGGGGCCCCCAATCAAAACATCACTGGACACTCTGGGTTCTAGTCCCACTTTAGGATGAAAGGCAGCTGAGAGACTTTGGGCCAATCACCAGGAGATGGTGAGTTCTAGTTCCTCCTTAGGGAAAAAGGCCAACTGTCTTTGGGCCAATCACCAGGAGACTGTGAGTTCAAGTCCCGCCCTAGGCACGAGAGCCAGCTAGGTGAGTTGGGGCCAGTCTCAATCCAAAACACGTCACAGAGTTGTTGTGTGGAAAGGAAGAAAGAGTGTAATGCAGGAGCGCTGCCTTGAGGATAATAAATGCAACAAGAGCATAGATTCTCCTCCTCCTCCTCCTCCTCCTCCTCCTCCTCCTCCTCCTCCTCCTCCTCCTCCTCCTCCTCTCCCACAACATGCTAGTTGGGTCATGAAATGTCTTTAAGAAATCAAACAAGCTAAGGACTCCGGATTATAATTGTTCTTGTGATTAAACTCAGCATTAAGAGAAGTAGAGGGTGGAAACCTGCCTACCTTTTTCATGCTGGAATACTGATAGAGTATTTCTGAGACAATGTTGTCCAGGAAAGGCATCATGTCCTCTACTTGCGCTCCCAGGACTGCCTGGCCATAGCAGAGTATTAATGTGGTCCGAATCCATCTCTCGGAGAGAGTCTGTGAGTCCTGTCAGTCCAAAGACGAGGGGGTCAAACTCTTTCCCAAAGCACCAGAAGACAAGACAAGAAGCAATGGATGGAAACTGATGGAGCTTCTTAGTCATCCAGGTCACGGTTGCCCCAAAGGGGCTTTTTCAAAGGCAACTGGACTTTGTTTTTCCTTGAAGAGGTTTCGCTTCTCATCCCAGAAGCTTCTTCAGGTCTGACTTGGGTCAAAAGAGAAGAAGCTTTTTGGATGAGAAGCGAAATGTCTTCAGGAAAAAACCAAGCCCAAGCCTTTGGAAAAAGCACCTTTGGGTCTACTCGAGGTGTTTGTTGGGGCAGCTCCTAATCTTCTCTAGCCTTATAAAATAGTTCTCCAGGAGATGGAGATGGAGAATTTCAGCACCACCTACATCTACGAGATCTATGACCAATCTGAGGAGACCTGACAGCCTGGAGCCTAAGTCCTTCTAAGCACATTGGACTCTCCTTCCCAGAATCCCCCAGCCTCCTTCTGCACTGAGTTTCAGACCTTGCAACCCCATCCCTGGTCTTACCTCAATGGGGGCTTCTACTGCAAACGGTCCTTTTGTCTGCCTGAACTGGCCAGCCTCCTCCAGGGCCACCAGAATCTCAGGCAGGTGGCAAAAGGATGCCATTCGAATGGATTCCGAGATTCCCTAGGCAAAGCGATGTTTGTGAATTAGGACATTTATTGATTTATAGGTTCGATTTATATGCCGCCCTTCTCCGGAGACTCAGGGCGGCTTACAATGCGTTAAGCAATAGCCTTCATACTTTTGTATAGACCTGCTTAGTAGGTCTTTTCCCCCCCCCCAAAGCGGTGTTCTTTTTTATACAAAGTCAGCTTATTGCCCCCACAATCCGGGTCCTCATTTTACCTACCTCGGAAGGATGGAAGGTTGAGTCAACCTTGAGCCTGGTGAGATTTGAACTCACAGTAATTGCCGGCAGCTGGCAGCTACGTGCTACTTAACAGCATTTTAGTCCGCTGCACCACCAAGGCTCTTATTTGCACCTAACCCTTTGTCTTTACCTTCCGCTTTCTCCTCCCCTTCTCCACCTCCTGCTCCTCCTCCTCTCTGCAAACCCCAGGCCCTTCTAGCACTGATGAAATTACCTAGCTGGGTAATGAAATGTCTGCAACAAAACAACCAAGCACAGAGAGCACCAAGGACCCCACAGTCCTCCTCCTCCTCCTCCTCTCTGTAACCCCCATTCTCTTCTAGCACTGATGATGTTACCTAGCTGGGTCATGAAACATCTACAGGAAAACAACCAAGTTAAGAGAGCACCAAGGACCCCACAATTCTCCTCCTCCTCCTCCTCCTCCCTTCACCTCTATTCTGCAAAACCTGTTCTCTTCTAGCACTGATGAGGTGACCTAGTTGGGTCACTAAACGTCTGCAAGAAAACATCCAAGCTCAGAGAGCCCCAAGGACCCCACAAAGATGGAGGTCTCAGCCCCCGCAGGCATCCCACTGCCACTCACCTCTCGGTCTGTTTCTTCCTGGAGTGAAAAACTTAGAAGGCTTTGGAGCTGTTCCGTCACCAGGTCCTTCTGTGTTGAGTTTCGCAGTTTAACGCCATAATATTTGTAGAGGCTAATCTGAAGGTGGGAAAAAGAGTCCGTGAGTCCTAGGGAGCTCCACCAAACGGCCAGGAAAAGGAAATATAGGAGAAATTAGGATCAGAAAAGGACTCCGTGTGGTCAAGCACACGGAAACTGGTCCTGGGTGACCTGATCGGGGAGATGGGCAGCATACGAATCTAATAAGTCAATAATTGCCATTTTGACTTTCTTCTTCTTCTTGAAAAGCTACTTTAACCCCCCTCCCCCATCCCCATAGGTGCCCTTTGCTGATTCTCTGTTTGGCCGTCCTGAGATCCTTTATGGTTTCTGTGGAGATCTGGCAGCTTCATCTTTTTACATGCATTAGCTCTCCGTGGTGGATTGGGACAACTTGCCATGGCCCTCTTGGCTTGGCCAACTAACCATGGCCAACTAGCCATGGCCTACTTGCCGTGGCCAACTCACCAGGGAACAAGAGTTACACTAATAGCAGGGTTCCAATACCTCAAGGGTTGCCAAAAAGAGGAGGGGGTCAGCCTATTCTCCAAAGCACCCGAAGGCAAGACAAGAAACAATGGATGGAAACTTATCAAGGAGAGAACCAATCTAGAACCAAGGAGAAACTTCCAAACAGTGAGAACAATTAACCAGTGGAACAGTTTGCCTCCAGAAGTTGTGGGTGTTGCATCACTGGAAGCTTTTAAGAAGAGATTGGACAACCGTTTGCCTGAAATGGGAAAGGGTTTCCTCCTTCAGTAGGGGGTTGGACTAGAAGACCTCCAAGGCCCCCTTCCAAGTCTGTAGTTCTATTATTCATTGTCTGTCTAATATCGAGGAAATGGTGGAACAGAAGCGTCAAAGAAAGGAGGCCTCAAAGGAGGGACAAATGAAACATAAACGACAAATGTTAAAATGATTTTTAACATTATTGGAGAGAACGGAATGGTTGAATTAACCCGCGGTGAGTCTGCTGTGGCTCGTGGGCAGCCACGGTGAGTTGGCCATGGCAAGCTGTCCTCTTCTGATGTTGCATCTAAGATAACTGCGGCCCTAAAAGTGTAAAACCTCCGCATATTTACCTTGTCTTTAGACAAGACCTGGGACGTGCTTTGCTTCTGGTCGATGGGCGGCAATGCGCTTGTTTTCCTCCTGGGCAGTTTGTGGTCTGAAGGAATCTGCTTTGCCAACAACAACAAGAACAACAAAAAAGAAGTTGTGAGAAAGTGAAGGAGCAGAGGAAGGAACAGCTTTCTGTGTGTTTCCAAGGGGAGGATTGGTTTCCCTTCTGCGTCCGGATGCATATTATAAGTAATTTGACTTTTCTAGCTGGGACAGACACGAAGCACGTAACAAGGACCATCCGGATTGTATCAGCTGGAGCAGAGGCAGCTTTTGAGATGAACGGTTGGAAAATCTCTGCCACAAATTGTGAGAACTTGATTTATCACCATTTATTGTTGTGGCCCTCCAGCAGCCGAATCAGAGGAGGAGGAGGAGGAGGAGGAGGAGGAGGAGGAGGAGGAGGAGGAGGAGGAGGAGGAGGAGGAGGAGGAGGAGGAGGCGTGGGAGTCAGGGCCAGCATCAAGGCAACCTGAGAGCTCCGACGGGGAAGAGGGAATGGGGCTGGCAGAGAGAGAGACAGAGGAGGAGCCTGGGCCATCCGTCAGCCCTCAGATGGTGAGTCAACAGACCGCAGGTCTGGAGGTGGATGAGGAAGAGGAGGAACATCTGGGTCCAGTGCCTGACGCGCGGATACACAGAAGGCAGAGGAGAGGAGAGCAGTGGAAATCTATGGGCCGGTCCTTGGGACAGACGAGCCACCACTGCTAGCGAAGCCCCTCCCTAGCTCTGGGGATAAAAGGCAGGGGGCGGAGATGAATAGATGTGGCAGACAACGATTCTTCTCCCTGCCGGATGGACTTGTTAGCCTGTGGTGAGAGAGAAACTTTTTGTCGGGGCTGCTGGCTCTCCTCATAAAGGAATCTTTGAGTTCACTTCAGAGGGTTTGTCGTGTTTGGGTCAGAACATTTATTTACTGACTGTTCGAAGTTATAAAGGATAGTTTACAACTGAAAAAAATGGACTGTTTCTCACACTCAGGACCATTTCGCATTTCCGTGGCATGCAGAGAGCTTGCGGTCCCTGTTGTTGCTGCCCAGCATTCAGTGCCAGACAGTGCAACAGGGCGGATGGTTGTCTTGTAGGTCTTCGATTTAAGATGGGTGGCCATTCGTCTGTCCAGTAACACACTGGTGAGTTCTCGCCAACGTATCCAGGCTGCATTCTCCTTTGCTCTCACCTCGCCATTGATGTCACCATTGACATTGGAGGTGGGATCCCAGATACCAAAAAATGTCCACCTTCTTTAGGTTTTCTCCATTGATTTGAAGCATTCCAGGGGTGGTGACAGTCCCTAAGTATCCTGTCTTGATGTTGAGGTGGAGTCCAAAATGGTTGAGGCAATCATTCCATGGTCGTTCCATGATCCTTCCAGCAAGGACCCCCTAGTTCAGCAAATTCTCCATAACTACATTTGTCTACTTTTGGGATAAATGATCTCCACCGAGGCAGCCCTGGCTTCTGGACCCTCTCCACGATGGACCTCAGGGCCCACCGCGACACAAACCCAGCTGCTTACCTGGAAAGGACGAAGATGGTCCAAGATGGTCTCTAATATTTCTCTCTCGTCCATGAGATCCAAGATTTCTTTGACGGGTCTGCCTTTTAATGGCTTCCTGCTCTCCCATAAATTTTTGAAAGACTCGTCAGAGAGTTCTGAGAAGAAGAGACAGACAGAGATTGATGGGCAATTCGACAGGACAAGCCTTCTCAAAGCAGAGAGAGACAAGGAGTGCGTAGTGGATCACCAGGCTGAGCCTGAGGGAGGGGTCAAACGTGTCATAAGTCTCGAGGCCCTGATCTTCCTGTCCTTAGACAACCATCTTATATATGGAATTGGAATTTTTTATTGCTTTGAAATTTCATGATGTTGTAATCTTATAATTTAGATCTAGCCTTTGAAAAAGGCTAAGAGGGAGGGGTCTTTCCTCACCTCTGAGGGTAAGATGTTCCCTAATACAGTGGCAGCAGTAGAGAAGACCCTCTTCCTAGGCCCCACAGTCGAAACTCTTTGACTGATGGAGTCTGCACCATAACGTCCCTACCTGATGAAGGACGATTGCAGGATTTGGATTTGGGTAGTTAGGAAAAGGAAGGAAGGGTGTACTAGTGACATGAGAGCAGTCTTCCAGTATTTGAGGGGCTGGCACACAGAGGAGGGGGCCAACTTATTTTCCAAAGCACTAGAAGGTAGGAAGAGAAACTTATTGCTTAATGCAATTGGTCTCTGGAGAAGGAAGACCTCTAAGGTCCCTTCTGGCTCTGTCCTGATGGATTGATTGATGGAGGGATGGATGGATTGATTGTGTGGGGTGGGCTGATGTGATAGGACAAGGCTGGTTCCATAGGTAGCCCAGCCCTGTAGCATCTATACCTGGATATGAGGGAAGGATGGTGTCTTGAGAGCTTTTTCTCCCCGGAGCCCTTTCCCTCTCGGGCCTCCTTGGCAAGGGAGGGGGGTCTTTGAGGCCAGGCTTCATTTCCCCCTGAGAAGCCCTCAGAGGGGTCCTGCGCACCAATTCTGGCAGCACCAGTGCTGGAGGCTGCACCTTCTTGCTCATGTCCACTGGAGCTGGGGAACCCTTTACAAGAAGGGGCAAGACCTGCGTGGTTCTTTGAGTGGCCGAAGAAGTGGACGGGTGGGAGCCAGAGAAGTGACTGTTCCACTGCCATGGGTCATTATTCGTAATTTGTGGATGGGACTCCTTGCTGTCCTCCTTCTTCAAGAAGGGCAACTTTTTTAGCATGTGGTCCATCCTCTCGTGAAGAGGGAGTTCTTGAACTGGATGGAGATCCTGTCAATAAAGGAGAAGTTTTGTAACTCCAGGTTGAAAGGAGGGGTCCTTGGTGCTCCTATCTATCTATCTATCTATCTATCTATCTATCTATCTATCATCTATCTATCTATCTATCTATCTATCTATCTATCTATCTATCATCTATCATCTATCATCTATCATCTATCATCTATCATCTATCATCTATCATCTATCATCTATCATCTATCTATCTATCTATCTATCTATCTATCTATCTATCTAGTTGTCTATCTATCTATCTCTATTTATCACATGTTCTTCCTGGGTCAAGAAGCTCAGACTGCCCAAGGAGCTGCTGATCTACAGAGGAATTTGGGAGTCTCTCCTTTGTACCTCTACAACTGTCTGGTTTGGCACAGCAACCAAACTAAAAGTCCCCTAAAGAGAGAAGACGGCAAGGAAATTACAGGCAGCAGAGAGAAAGCAGAGTTGCTTAACTCGTTCTTTGCATGCAAAAAGAAACTATAGCCCAACCTACCAACAACGTAACTGTGAAAGACAGACTAGAAATAAAAGTTGAAAGGCTTCAGCGAGGTATTTGACAAAGTAGAACACTCCCCTCCGCTCTGCTCTGCTCTACTCTGCTCAACACAACTCAACTGAACTCAACTATCCTCTACTCTCCTCAACTCTCCACAGCTCCCCTCTCATCCCTTCTGCCTTTATATCTCTGCCCCAGGGGCTGTGACATCACCGCATTATGTTCTCATGGGGGACAGCTGGTGTCATGACCCAAGGGGCCTCTTACTCCCCAAGATAATAGGGATGGGATATGGAGGGTCCCCTGGATAACCCCCTTGATAACATTAGCGACATTATGGGGAGCAAAGCTAGGGGTCACTATGGAATGACCCACTGTGATGGTGTCCCTCAATGTGCTAGATCTCAAAAGAACCTAACCAAGATTAAGGCTGATCAACTTTGTTCTTTGATTGGCTAAGTCTGCCACTGAGCATAGGACTAAAACATTCCAAATTAGTAAGGGAGTAAGGCAAGGTTGCCCCCTATCCCCATTATTGTTTATTTTGGCCTTAGAAGTTCTTTTACGGAAAATTAGAATTAATGAGGAAATAAAAGGACTGAAGATCAGGAAGGAAATTTACAAGACGCAAGCATTTGCAGACGATGTAGCCTTAATCCTTGAAGACCCCATAGAATCAGGACCAAAAGTGCTAGAGGAATTAAGTAAATATGGAGAGGTGGCAGGCTTCACATTGAACAAAACCAAAACCAAAGTATTGATTAAGAATACAACTGAGAGCCAGAAAAACAAGTATTAGGACTACAGGTTGCCAAAAAAATTAAATACCTAGGAATTTGGATTACATCAAGATGTTCGACCTTAAAAGACGACAATTATACTCCCCTAATTAGGAAGATGAAACAAGACCTTGACAGATGGAAGAAAATAAGATGATCACTTTTGGGCAAGATAGCCACAATTAAGATGAATATTCTCCCCAGAATACTATTTTTATTCCAAAACATACCGGTAAATTTAGAGAAAAAGTTTTTTTTAGAATTAGACAAAATCATCAGAGAATTTATATGGGAGGGGAAAAAACCGAGGTTTTCTATTAAAATTTTAAGGGGCAAAAGAGATATAGGTGGATTTGGACTCCCCGATTGGGAAATATATTACAGGGCAGCTAAGCTAGTCTGGATAAGAGATTGGATCACCCTGGAAAATGAGAGGATTCTTACCCTAGAAGGCCACGATTTGCAAAAAGGGTGGCATGCCCACATTTGGGATGTAGAGAAGAAAAGGAAGACATATTTCCATAGACATAAAATTAGAGACTCATTGATACAAACATGGACCCCGATTAGGCAAAGATATTACAAAAAAATTCCAAGTTGGCTCTCAACGATGGAGGCCCTGATCCACCCCAATAGATGGGGGATGGAGAAAATGGGCTGGTACAAAGATATCTTAGACGAAGGAGGGAATCTTAAATCAAATGATACTTTACGAGAGCAAGGAATAACTTTAGATTGGTGGACCTATTCACAAATAAAATCTAGATATCACAAAGACAAAGAACAATACGGTTTAGAACTTGGATCAAATGGATTGGATAAAGTCCTGATGGGAACAAATAAAAAGATTCTGGCCAAACTATACAACTATTTATTAGGTGATGACAAGTCCGAAGATATCACAAAGAATCAAATAAATGCATGGGAGAAAAATATAGGGCGTGATATAAATTTTGGGGAATGGGAGGAGGCATGGAATAGGAATCTTAAATTGACTACAGCGGCGACATACAAGGAAAACCATTATAAAATGCTACATAGATGGTATTTAGTCCCGGCCAGACTAGCAAAGATATACCCTAATATACATCCTAATTGTTGGAAATGTGGCCACGGTCAAGGCACCTTCTTTCACATGTGGTGGACATGCCCGGAAGCGAAAGGATATTGGAACAAGATCAGGAGATGGTTATATGAAATAATTGGCGAAGATATTGAATTAACACCAGAGATATTTCTCCTGGGAATAGTAAAGAAGCCATATGGAAAGGAAAAGATACATTTAATGATCCACATAATTACAGCCGCCAGATTGGCATACGCACAGTACTGGAAAGAGAAAACCCAACCACCAGAAGAGCTCACAATTAGGAAAATATTGGAGTGCGCAGAGATGACTAAATTAACTCATGAATTAAACGATGATGAGAAGTCAGTTTATTATATTGTGTGGGAAAGGTGGTACAAGTGGATGCATGATAAAATGAAAGAAAGACCTAAAGGTGTGTTAAATAACGGTAAAAAGTGATTTGAAATATCACCAAGTATTATTTATGTATATAGTTAAAACACTGCACATCTGATACTAACTGAAAATGTCAGTACACTTATGTTTTTTTTCTTTTTTGTAAAAAATCTCAATAAAGTTTCTCAAAAAAACCACAAAAAACATTAGCGACATTATGGGGAGCAAAACTAGGGGTCACTATGGAATGACCCAGTGTGATGGTGTCCCTCAACGTGCTAGATCTCAAAAGAACCTAACCAAGATTAAGGCTGATCAACTTTGTTCTTTGATTGGCTAAGTCTGCTACCGAGCTTGGTTTTTTAATTTTTCTTATTATGAGATATGAGATATAGGAGATATGATATACTGGTGTAGGGTTTCCTGCATGGGCAGGGGGTTGGATTAGGAGACCTCCGAGGTTCCTTCCAACTCTCTAATTCTAATTCTATTCTATTCTATTCTATTCTATTCTATTCTATTCTATTCTATTCTATTCTATTCTATTCTATTCTATTCTATTCTATTCTATTCTATTCTTATGGAGTCCTTGGCTTACAACCGTTCTTTTAGTGCTGGTTCAAATTACAACAGCACTGAACAAAGTATTTTTCACACTTATGACCATTCTGGCATCTCCACGGTCATATGATCAGAATTTGGACCTTTGGCAAGTGACTCACATTTATGACAGTCGCCGTGTCCCAGGAGTCACGTGATCCCCTTTTGCAGCCTTCTGACAAGCAAAGCCAAGGGGGAAACCGGATTCACTTAACAACCATGTTACTAATTTAGGAATTGCAGTGATTCACTTAACAACTGGCAACAAAAATGTTGGGCTCAGTTGTGGTCGTAAATCGAGGACTACTTGTATATATGATTTTTTGGGGGGGTCCAGTTTCTGCACTGCCCATCATCGCTGAAGTGTTGTAGTAGTTTTGGTAAAACTCTCCAACGAGACAAAAGCTGCAGTTGAAAGCAAAGTTTTTTTTAAAAAAAGCCAAAGAGGTTTGTTTTTTTAAAAAAGGCAAAAGGGACAATTGCAGAGTTGAAAGGAGAGGAAGCTCCTTCGGCCCCCAACCCCCCCCCATGGCTTGCAGGGCCCCCTTGGGCCCCCAGACAGCTGGCAGAGTTGAGTCTTCATGCTCTTGGGGAAGGTCAGGAGGTTGGGGGCCTGCCTCGTCTCTGGGGCTGGGCTACCTAGACGTACAGCCACAATTCAGCTCAAGAGGCTTGGCAACTGGCATGTACTTATGACGGTTGCAATGTCCCGGGGTCCCATGACCCCTTTTCTGACTTTCTGACCAGCAAAGATGATGGGGATGTGAGGGATCTCACAAAGATCGATGGTTCGTTGAGGCCACTTCCAAGAAAAGGCAGCACACAAGGATGCAATCACGTTGAATCTTTATTTAGAAGTAAAGTAGAGTAAAAGGAGGCATCCATGCCTGGATTGAGCCCCTGGTTCAGTCCTGTAGGAAGTTAGAACAAGAGCCAAAGAGCAGCCCCTGTGCAGGGATTCTTAGAGGGGCCCCTGGCCTCTCCCTTACCAAAGTGTGAGGGGGCCGGAGGGCCATTAACTCTCCCCAATGGGGCTGCAGGGGCCGGAGCCCTTTGGCCCACCAGTGGGATCAAAGGTGCCTCTTTGCTCCCATCTGGTGGCCTTTTAAGAAACTGCCATGGCTGGCACAAAACACCTAACAATTCCCCTTCTTGCCAGCCAATGACAGGTGCCAGTGAGTATGAGTGAGGGGGTGAGCAGGCGTCATAGACATGCAGATGCATCGTTTACAGGAGCAAACACAAACGCTTACACAGAAGGTTGTGTCGGTCAATGGGCACAGGTTTTGTGAACAGATCAGCTAACTGGTCGGTTGTATTACAATGTTTGATGTGTACAAACCCCATTCTGGCAAGCTACCTGACATTCTTGTAGCGGATGTCTATGTGGCGTGACCTAGAGCCCACCGTGTACGCCCCCGAGATTCCAATTGCGGCCGTGTTATCTTCTTGAATTTGGATGGGCAGAGTAGGAGGTGCCCAGATGCTCATTACCAGAGCATTGAACCAAATCAAGTCGTTTGTTGTGCCCGATAGGCTGGCATATTCTGCCTCGGCCGTGGAGCAAGAATCAAATTTTTGCTGCCTAACATGCCAATGGATAGGACAGCCATTTAGCAGTATGAGGAAACCAGAGGTGCTCCGTCTACTCTTGGTGTCACCAGCCCAGTCTGCGTCCGAGTAAGCGGAGAGCTGGGCCGGCTTCCCCTTCTCTGGTTCCAGCATAAAGAGGGCATCGGCCGTGCCCCTGAGGTACCTAAGTACCCTCTTGACAGCATTCCAGTGGAATTCCTTTGGGTTTTCCACATGCCTGGACAATAGATTTACAGCTAAAGCGATGTCAGGCCTGCTCCAATTGCTAATGTATAGCAAGGAGCCAATCACAGATCTATAAAATTTATTATCTGTGAACTCAGGGCTGTCCTTGTCATTATGGCTATAGTAGTCACTTTGCATGGGGCTATGCGTTGAGTTAGACTCCGCCATTTTGCATTTGGCCAACAACTCCTCAATCTTTTTTTGGGGGGGGGGATAATGCAAATCCCTTTTTAGTGGCCAAGATATGTACACCCAGGTACCTGTCAACCCGCCCCAACGACTTCAGGGTAAACCTTTCCCCCAGAGCCTTGGCAAATTCGTCACACCTTTCCCTTCTGGCTCTGTCCTGATGGATTGATTGATGGAGGGATGGATGGATTGATTGTGTGGGGTGGGCTGATGTGATAGGACAAGGCTGGTTCCATAGGTAGCCCAGCCCTGTAGCGCCTATACCTGGATATGAGGGAAGGACGGCGTCTGGTGAGCGTTTTCTCCCCGGAGCCCTTTCCCTCTCGGGCCTCCTTGGCAAGGGAGGGGGCTCTTTCAGGCCAGGCTCCATCTCCCCCTGAGAAGCCTTCAGAGGGGTCCTGGCAGATGTCCTGCGCACCAAATCAGTATTGTTTCATTCACTGCAACAAAAAATTACATCAACAGAAAATTATAGCAGAGATTGATATTTTTATTTACATGCTCTGGATTTGCATTATTATTATAGCTTGGTCTGACATTGGGTTTTTAGTCCTATTAATTGAGGCTGTACTGTATCCCCACCCCCACCTCCAAATAAGAGACATTGTTTATAAAATGACAAAAAATGAACCCATGTTTTATAAAGGCAAAGAAATAATTACGGTAAAGCAAGTACCTAAGAGAATAAGAGAACTAAGAAAAGAATATTGGTTCCTAGCCACATTATTAAATAAACGGCATATACCATTTAGATGGATAATACCGGAAGGAATGGTGGTGTCGTGGCAAGGGAAAAAAATAAAAGTGGATTCACAGCACAGAGCACAGAACCTGCATGACCAAATGATGGGCATAGAAGGAGCAAATAGTAACAGGGAGGAACCGGAACGGAGGACTTAAAGGACACAAAAACAGGAAGAGCGAGAAAAACTACTAGAGGAAGGAGATAAAGAGGAAGAAGGGGAACCTCAAGAGGAAGAAGGAGTGAAAAGAAGAGCTAAGAGAAAGGACAGGAAGTAATAGGAAATATCGCATAGTAGAACCACAAAGGAATGGAACAAAATTTTAAAATCTTATCATTAAATGTAAATGCTCTCAATTCTCTGGCTAAACGACATCAAATTTTTAGAAAAGTGATAAAACAAAAAATGGATATTGTGTGCCTTCAAGAGGTACACATAAGAAAACAAGATGAAAAATACTTATTACGTAAAAAATTAGGGGAATCATTTGTAACACTAGCGGAAGAAAAGAAAAGAGGAATAGTGGTGTACATTAAAGAAGGAATAGAGTGTAAATTGAGATATGCAGATTCAGTAGGAAGAATATTGATGATAGAAGTAAAATTTAAATATAAAAGTATGTTATTGGTGGTTATCTATGCGCCGAACAGTGGACAATTAGAATTTTACAAAAAAAAGTACATCAAAAGATAATAGAAGAAAAAATAGGGAATATATGTTTGATCGGCGATTTCAACGCAATTGTAGATGTAAAAAGGATTATAGCAGTGATCAGAGTAATAAAAAAAAGAAAAATGTACTGCCTAGAACTTTTATGGATTTAGTACAAGAAGTGAATTTAATAGATGGTTGCAGATTTTATAATTCCGAGGTAAAGAAATTCACATATTATTCTAACCCCCATAAGTCCTGGTCCAGAATAGACATGGTTTGGGTAACCAAGATACTTATGCAAGAAATAGAAACAAATGTAAAATTTATGCAAGCACAAAATTTAAGAGAAAATTTTTATATAATGTTTTACAGATGGCATTTAGATCCTAAAAAGTTGGCTTGTATGTATCCGAATTTGCAATCTAAGTGTTGGAGATGTGATTGTGATTATCATATATGGTGGACTTGTAAAAAAGTTAAAGCATTTTGGATTAAAATATGGTGGATTATCCAAAATATTCTTAAAAAGAAGATAAAGTTTACCCCACAATTGTTTTTCTTGGGTATAATTGTACGGTTATAGAGACTAAATGGATTTTAAATTTAATAACTGCAGCTAGACTTTTGGTGGCGCAATACTGGAAGAAGGAAGAATTGCCTACTATTGAAGAGTGGACATTAAAAGTGGCAAATTTGGCAGAAATGGCGAAAATTTCAGCATATTTGAAAGATCACTCACAAGAAAAATATATATTGGAATGGAGAAGATGGACTGATTATATTCAAAACAAATATCGGACTAAAGAGTATCAAATAGCTTATGAATGAATGGAAAAGTTAAGAGTATGTATATTTAGTTAAGTAAAAGGTGAGTTAAAGTGTCGAGGGGGGGGATAGGAATCTGTAGTTAGTTAGCTTAGCTTAGCATATGACTGTTAATTGTTTTACCTGTATTTTGTTCTGGGAAGTCCGGGGGGGGGTAGAGGGGGGAGGGAAAGGAGCGGGGGAGGGGAAATATTTGGAAAAAAAATTCTTGTTTGTAAAACTTTTCAATAAAAGAAAACAATTAAAACCCATCCACACCATTCATGGCCAGATCTCGCCAAATCGCAACAAAAATGTGGTGGAAGAGTCCTTTGACGTGAGTGTTTCTAGTAGGTATCCCAATCATGTCAGGAAGTTCCTGGCCTCCTTCCTTTGCCCAGGATGATGTTGTTAGGCTTGCCAAAAGTAGGTCGTTAGGAAAGAAAGACCCTCCACTCCGTTTTATTTATTTATTTATTTATTTTATTAAATTTCTATACCGCCCTTCTCCCGAAGGACTCAGGGCGGTGAACAGCCAGAAGATAAAACACAGAGATACAAAATTTAAAATAGATTAAAACGAATTAAATAATTTGGCTGAATTTTAAAATACCCCATAATTAAACAGATTAAAATTTGTATTTAAAATTTAAATTTAAAAGAGGAGAAGATTTAGGCCAGGCCAGCTTGATGAAATAAAAACGTTTTAAGCGCGCGACGGAAGGTGCGCAGATCCGGGATCCTCCCGGACACTTGGTTGAAGTGTCACTTGGTTGAAGTGATAGGTTTTTAAAAGAGGAATTAGTGGTTGCAGCAAAAGCCGGCTAGAACTAAAGCTCCTGGTCAAAAATTTGCAAATTTCTCCCCTTCTCACCATCCCATCCACCCACCCCGACCGGTCCGTCTTCAACCAATGGTGTGCCGAGGAGGTGTTTGGGGAACCGCTCAGATGTTTGGTGCCTCTTGGTGGAGTTTGCATTCTTTTCTCAGGCTTTGTGGACTTGAAGACTGGAACAGGCTGGTTCTCACACCTGTGGTTTCTTTGAAGCCTGTTACACGCCCTCCCTGTAGGCCAACTCTACCCTGTCCATGACAATTGCCTCCATCCTCTCCCCTAACAATTGGTGGCAGGACGCCAGTGAAGTGCCAAGTTGAAGATTGCAGTTCTGACATTCTGCCCCCTTTTTCAGAGATGTTAGTCCTGCAAAAATGCTTAAAACGTTTTTCTTTCATCAAGCTGGCCTGGCCTAAATCTTCTCCCCTTTTAAATATAAATTTTAAATACAAATTTTAATCTGTTTAAATTATGGGGTATTTTAAATTCAGCCAAATTATTTAATTCGTTTTTAATCTATTTTAAATTTTTGTATCTCTGTGTTTTATCTTCTGGCTGTTCACCGCTCTGAGTCCTTCAGGAGAAGGGCGGTATAGAAACTTAATAAAATAAATAAATAAGGAAACACAAATGGGAGGGGAGATAAAGACAAATACGAATGCAGAGTTAACTGATGTTCAATGAGGTTTCAGGGCTTTGAAGACTGGCATAGGCTGGTTCTGTTATGTATAAATGCCCACCATTCACCATCCCAGGTATGATAAGGGTTAACTCTACATCCACCTAGATCCTCCCCTGACCCCTCCTTACCTTAGCTCCGCCTCCCAGGTACTTAAGACATGGTCCAGGCGTCCAGGGGCCACTTCCAGCTAAATACCTGTAATAGAAACATTGATCAATAAAGAGAATTGGTTCACTGCATCCTGTGTTTGGAGTTATTGGGTAAGATCCTAGAAATCAGTCACAGGTTGGTAGCAGAGGACGGTTTACCCGCAACTCACAGAGATGGCAGAATCAAGAACCCAGACAGAGGCAGAGAAAAGAATGGCCACCAGAGCCTACATCAAACAGATGAAAGAACTGCAGGCTCTCGAAGGTGCCACAGCAAGGACCACCACAACTGAAGGTGATGGAGACTACAACCCGAGTCCACAACTCAGGGACGAAGGGCCAAGAGAAGAAACCTACTACTGCGAAAGGGCAGAGCCACCAAGCAACGAAGAATTCCGATCCACCATCCTGGGGATGATGGAAGCGACTGCCAGCAAAGAGGAGCTCATTGCGAAACTCCAAAGCCTACTCGAAAGCAATGGAGCAGCGATGAGCACCGAGCAACAGAGAGAAGAAATCCTCAGCCCGGCAAGAGGAAGGTATCCCCAAGCTGAAGCTCCGGACATAGAGGATTTCATTTCCGCGCCATGCTCTCGGTGGCCATCTTGGAATGGCCAACAGCCAATGGGAAGCTGAGATTCAAATAGAATGGCGGGAAACAGCGAGAACCCCAACTTCGCTGGGGAAGACCCCCAAAACAGCACCCAAGCAAGATCACAAGCCTGCGGGGGCTCACCCATCGAGCCCGAAGCAGACGAAACAATCGAAAACCTGGCTGCAGCACTCGGCTCAGCACTCAAGCCCCCAGGAGCCAGGAAGAAACAAACCGACGCTCAGCACCCCCAAAAGAGAAGCAGGGTAGCCACTGGAACTCTTGCAGCACGCCAGCAGACACCACGTGGGACAACGCACCCCAAAAACTACACCCAAGACCCAGCCGCCTGCAGGACTGAATACCTGCAGGATTCGCACTCGCCACCCGCCGCACCAACTTCCCTAGGCCGCGGAATGAGGAGAAGAAACAATGACTCACCAACCACGCGGCCTCCACCAGGCTTCCTGGCCCATCCGGAGGTCCTCCAACGTCGCCCAGGATCCACTGCCTGTCAGTCTCAGTTTTGCCTGCTTCAGCTGCCATAAGAAACCGCATTACCAATTACAGACTTGCTAAAAAGGAAAGGGGAAGTAGAGCCCAAACCCTCGAAACCACTAGAATGGACTATGGATTGTCAAGCCGCTTTTGAAAAATTGAAACAGCTGTTTGCGGCTGAACCAATGCTCAAACACCCCGACATGGAACAACCTTTTGTAGTACAAGCTGACGCCAGTGACGTAGCTGTAGGAGCAATACTCTTGCAAAAGAATGAGAACGGGATATTACAACCCTGTGCTTACACGTCCCGTAAACTATCAGAAACGGAAAGGAGATGGGCCATATGGGAGAAAGAGGCGTTTGCAGTTAGATGGGCGCTGTTAACATGGAGACAATTTTTAGAAGGGGCGAAACACCCTTTCGAAGTGTGGACTGATCACAAGAATTTAGAGGCATTAAAAACACCACACAAACTATCACCAAAACAGGCTCGTTGGGCCCAACATTTCAATCGTTTCAATTTCACCCTACGTTATCTTCCTGGTGGAAAGAACTTCATGGCGGACGCACTTTCCAGATTGCCGCAGTATAACAGCATCAAGAAGGAGGTGGTTCAACCTATGATCCCCTCGACACAATTGGCAACACCTGTCACTACCAGAGCGCAGGGAAAACCCGAACCAGAACTCTTGGGGGATTTACTCGAAAAATTGCGAGAAGCGCTAAAAACTGACGAGTGGTTTAAGAACCACTCGAATGAATGCACACTTTGTGACGGACTAGCTTGGGTTGGATCGAAATTGTATGTTCCGACCACATTAAGAACAACCGTATTGAAATATGCTCATGATGCCAAGGCCGTGGGACACTTTGCGTTTGTCAAGACTCTACATCTTGTTAAGAGACAATTTTGGTGGCCTGCACTTAAAAAGGACATAGAGGCATATGTGGCTAGCTGTCCAGTATGTGCCTCGGCTAAAAGACCTCCAGGAAAACCTCCTGGATTACTGCAAGGTGTGGCCAGACCGAATGCCCCATGGAAGGAAATATCTATGGATTTTATTGTGGACTTACCAGAGAGTGAAGGCTGCACTGTCATTTGGGTAGTAACTGATTTGTTTTCCAAACAAGTACATTTCATCCCTTGCTCAAAGATCCCTTCAGCAAAAACCCTTGCAAAACTGTTTATTCGGCAGATTTACCGGCTACATGGATCTCCAAGGGGTGTGCAATTTACTTCCAGTTTCTGGACAGAGTTTTTGAAGTTGATAGGCTCCGCCCAGGGGCTGAGTTCCAGTCACCACCCTCAGACAAATGGGGCCTATGAAAGAACCAATGGGGTTCTAGAACAATACCTGAGGTGTTACGTAAATTACCAGCAAGACAATTGGGTAGACTTGTTGCCATTTGCAGAGGTGGCATATAATAATTCCGTACACAGTAGCACCGGATTCACTCCTTTTAAGGTCGCTTCGGGCCAGGATTTCGTACCCATTCCCGAGCTACCACAAGATGATCCCCAGAATCCCTCTTTGATGGATTGGATTGAACAATTAAAGAGCACATGGGCAGTGACTCGGAAGGCATTAGATGAGGCACACCGGGCCCATAAGGCGCAAGCCGATAAGAAAAGGTCCCCAGCTCACATTTATAAAGTGGGTGATAAAGTTTATTTATCTACTAAATATTTACAGACTACCCAGAAGTCGAAAAAACTGGCCCTAAGTATGTAGGACCATTTCGTGTGATTAGACTGATTAATCCAGTAACAGTTGAATTGGAATTGCCAAAAACATTGAGACGTATACATCCTGTATTTCATGTTAGTTTATTAAAACCTGAACACTCGTCTCCCCTGAGGGCTGATCAAAGCACCCCTCCAATTCCCATTCTCATAGAGGGGGAGCAACATTTTGAAGTTAAGGAAATCTTGGACTCTAGGAAACACCATGGTAAAGTCCAATATCTGATAGCCTGGAAACATTTCCCTTTGTCTCCGGCTGAATGGGTGAATAAACGGGATGTCCGAGCGCCCAAGAAAATACAGCAATTCTATACCAAATACCCAGATAAACCATAATTATTGTATATATTCTGTTTCTCTCTTTTTTCCCTTTCTCTTATTTAGGAATAACTTCTCTTCTGCAAGAGGGGCCGAATGTCAGCCTCAGCTTTGCCTGCTTCAGCTGCCATAAGAAACGGGGGGAGGGACTAGTAAAGGGGGCGAAGGGGGGGAAGGTGCAGGAGGTGTTTTTTCCATTGTAGGACGTGTCTTCCCAAGAAACGAAAGTGAATCTCCAAAGGGGCCGGCTGACCAACTGCCCTACATTCCTGATGAATGACGTTGCCAGACGTGATGCCACCTGACCTTTGGGAGACCTTTGGATTGGATGATGGTCAATGGACATGGGGGGGGAGAAGCTTAGTAGATGCTATTTCGCGCATTTTGCTCACTTCCAGCTTTACCTGGGTTGCGATCATTTCATATTCAGTAAAAGTACTAAGCTCTTTAAAATGATTGAGTTTGGGTTTTTCTTTCCTGGATATTAAAGGAAGCATACCTGACACCGCCGCTACCGTGCTGCCGAATCCGGGAGATCCTCGACTTACGACAGCCGCCGCCACCGTCTCCAGGGATCCTCGACCTGCGACCGCCTCACCTCCTCGCCTTCTTCCAGCCTTCGCCCAAGATGCAGGGGCCCAGCCATGGCATCCGACGCCCAGGGAGGGCTACGGGCCCGCCAGGAGCGAGCCCAGCCCCCCACCAGCAGGCCTAGGCCTAGGCCTGAGAGCAGCAATAAGGAGCTCCTCACCAGACGACCTCCGGCGCGAAATGAGCCTCGCGCATGCCCAGTCGCCACCTACAGGAAGTACAAGGAACATAGAGATAAGTACAAGGAACATAGAGATAAGTACAAGGAACATAGAGATAAGTCAGTTCAGACTGGCAACAAGCATTCCCCCAGCATATTGTGAGTTCACTCACATAAAGAACCATGGACAGCAACAGACTGTAAGTAATATAACTTTCACTGCTGACAATTACAAATTGAAATTAGATGGGGCCAATCTTTTGGAGTGGTACCACCAACTACAGATTGCTTTTCTGAAAGAAAATATGTTGTACTTATTTGATGACCCACCCAAGAAGCCATGGACTTTTGAGATTGACCGTTTGCACCACAGGGCTTACTATCTGCTAATGTCTAGCTTGTCACCCAGCATTTACCCCAGTCTTGGCCACCACTTAACCGTGGCAGAGATACTATAAAAAATACTTAATTTATTTTACAGTAAGAGTGCAGCCACTACAACCAAAATATCCAGGGAATTTTACTCAGCCAGGCATAAGGCAGGGACACCCATGGGGGAACATATACTCAAGCTAAACACCACCAGGGCAGAACTCATACAAAGGGGGGAAACCATTTCTGATAATATCATGAAAAGCATCATCATAAACTCCCTAAACCCCAGTTGGGAGAACTTTATCATGCAACTGGATAGTCTCAACATAGAGCACCTCTCTTTAGAGACGTTATCCAACAGGCTGATTGCGGAGGACAGCCTGAGAAGGGAACGCTCATCAAGCCTCAGGGAAAGCAGACCAACAAAAAGGGTAGACTTCCAGACCAGGGACCAAGATAAGCCAGAATGTTTTAACTGTGGGTCTAGGAATCACTATAGGAGAGATTGCCCAGAAACCAGAGGGACAGGGACCACAGCTACCATAGGGAAAGGCAAGGCCGCAAACCAGGTTACTCAGACAGGCGCTCCCCAGAAAGCAGGTTCAGGCACAGGGACTCACCCAACCCCAGGGACAGGAGAGGATATAGGGATAGCTCCAGGGATAGTCAGACTGGGTCACTATACGAACTTAGAGACCACCAACACCCAAACACCCAGGCAAAAGGAAGGAACACATGGTTCATTCACTCAGGAGCCACCAATCACACCACCAACAATAGGAACATACTGGAGGCATTCACACCTAAGGAATACCACATCAATGTAGCCAACCAGAACAAGGTATTGGTGAAAGGAGAAGGGAGCGCACACATAGATGGAATAGGGAAGATAGAGGGGGTACTATTCATCCCAGAAATACCCCACAATATATTAGCAACACTCAAACTAAGTAAAGACTTGGGCATTGAGACAACCTTCAGGGAAGGGAAAGCATATATGACCAAAGGAAAGAGAAGCATAGGAAAGATCATCATAGAAGGGGGACTATCCTACTTAGTGCCCCAAGAGCACTCAAACACTAACTCAGAAAGTAACGAGAAAGGGACAAGCATGCCCACAGAAAATAGAGGGGGTGAAGGAGAACACACCGCAGGAGGCAAACCCACCACAAACACAACACACAAAGGGAAACCACATATTGGCAAACCCATTCATGATGGGTGCGCCCACTTACTACACAGAAAACTAGGCCACGCTAGTTTTCCAATGGTACAAAAGATGAATGAATCGGCCTACCCGATAGTAATACATGAGGACAACAAAGCAGCCATAGACATATCCATGGCAGAAGCAGTAGGCCAAAGGTCCAGACATATAGACATTAAGCACAAACATGTCAGAGAATTAACAAACATTGGTTTTATTAAGGCTGTACATTGTGAGACCGCCGAGCAAGCCGCAGACATCCTGACCAAACCTCTACCCAGCAAACAACATGCCTACCTTACGACTAAATTAGGGGTACGGGTACAGAATACGCAAGCAGGTCCTGTCAGAAATAAATGCCTTACTCATGCCAGGGGTCAACAGGGACACAGTAGTGCAGGGGTTAACTACAATACTCACTTGGTCAGTACCACCCACTGACCACTCCTTACCTGAATCTCTGCCCACAAGTATAAAAAGTAGACACACTCTTCCCCGACTTCCACTTCCAGATGCAGTATGTGATGTAATGATGAACCTGTAAATAAAAGAGACTTATTCAAATGATTGACTCGTGCCAGTTATTGGGCCTGATCCATGGATTCTGTAACAATATGGTAGCAGAGGATGGTTTTATGGCCCAATAACTCCCGATCACGCAATGAGGACACATCGCTGCCAACGAGATGGCAACGACACCGAAGCAACGAGAGGGCAACCCAGCGGGATCGCCAGGGAAGGCAGAAACCTCGATCGACCCCAAGGCCACCGCAACAGAAGAAAAGGGGGAGGTCAAGAAAGGAAAAATAGCAGACCATGATGACCGGGAGGAAGAAAGACTACGACTCGACGTCCTATGATTACTAAAGGAGCGAGCCAGCGACAAGAACCTTCTCGCGGACCTGCGAAGCTTCATAATGGACCGCGATGTGGCGAGGAGCGAGGAAGACTAGGATCCGGAGCTCGAAAAGCTGAACTCGGTGAGTGGATCGCCCCAAAAAGACCCCACAGCAGTCACCGAGCCGCGAAGCCCCACTCAAAATTTGAAACGGCGGCCATCTTTGACCACGTGGTCAGACAAGATGGCCGACTCCCGTCCAATCGGTAGCCAGAATTCAAAATGGCCGGCGCGCGAAAAATACCCGACCCTAAGCGGCGAAGAAAGTGACCGGGGTGAGGGGACAGAATCCGATTCGGACTCCAGATGCACCCCGACCGAGTGGCAAGTCGATAAGGCCATGAAGACCCTTGCCGCCGCCTTCAGCCCAGGCCTCAAAATCGCAAAAGGGGAACCAGAGGGGCCCAAGCAAAAAGGAAAGCGAGGAGAGGGGCACCGGAACACCCACCCGAGGACTACCGATGCCCACGCCAGCGCGCCAACCCCCCTATGCACCCCAAGGACACCGCGCCTCCGATCGCCCAGGCCACGCACCCCAGAACGCAGGGATTTGGGCAGCTACCTGCATTCGGCGCCGGGACTCCAACGCCATCAGGATCTTCAGTTTGACGAAGCCGCTGCAAGACGACACCTTCCGGAGCACACCTGGACCCCCAAGACCGAAGCCGAGGCCTACCTGAGAGATAGAGACCTCTACGCCGGAGCTGCAATGAACAGGTCCTTCCACGATGACGGCAGAGCTGAAATGGACTTCGCGCATGCGCTGTTTCACCTAGAGGAAGAAAAAAGAAAAAAATTACAGAGAGGGACTTTTAAACTGCCGGCAAGCGTTCCCATGCCGTACTGCTGTTATAGGCACATAAAGAACCATGGACAGCAGCCTGCAGTAAGTAATTTTACAAATAATGCTGGGAACTTACCAAGTGACTTTCCAAAGTTGAGGATGGATTGGGGCAATATCCTAGAGTGGTGACAGCAGCTTCAGGTGGTGTTCCTAAAAGAAAACATGTCACATTTTATTAATGACCCCCCCAGAGAGACCATGGACTTTAGAGTTGGACTGTATGCACCATAGGGCATTTTACCTTTTAATTTCTAGCATATCTCCCACAATTTACCATAGCATTGGTCACAATCTCACTGTGTCAGAAATCATACAAAAAATGTTTGGGTTATTTTACAGTGAAAGTGTGGCAACCACTACCCAGATTTCCAAAGATTTCTTCTCTGCCAGAGTCAAACCAGGGACCCCCATAAGCGAGCACCTGGTGTCCCTAAACGCTACCAGGGCAGAACTACACCTTAGGGGGGAAGTCATATCAGATCAGATCATGAAGAGTGTAATAATTAACTCTTTAGATCACTCATGGGACAGCTTCTTAGCACACTTAGATACTGTTAGTCTAGGCCTCCTGTCCGTTGAGAAGCTGTCTAACAAACTGATCGCTGAAGACAATTTGAAAAGGAGCCGCTCTGGTCCCTCCAGAGAACATAAACATGAAAAGAAAGTAGCCTTCCAAGACAGGCAGCATGGCGTAACAGAGTGCTATAGCTGCGGGTCAAGGGGACATCTCAAGAGAGACTGCCCCAAGAACCACAGAGAGAGAAGCAGACCGGAACATAGATTCAGACAGAAAGAGAGACACACTTCTGAAGAGAGGTACAGACGCAGGGACTCACCCAATCCCAGAGACAGGAGGGGGAACAGGGATAGTTCACGTGACAGCAGAACAGGATCATTATATGGGATAGGGGAGCGCACCCACATAACATGTCAGGATGGGGAGGCCAATTCGTGGCTTCTGGACTCTGGGGCCTCCAACCACACGACCTATAACCAAAAACTGCTCTCCTCATTCACAGAGGAGAATTTTTCAATCAAGGTTGCAAACCAAAGCGAGGTTAAGGTAACAGGCAGGGGGGTAGTTACGCTACCAGGCATAGGGAAAATAGAGGGGGTATTACTGGTCCCGGAGATACCCCACAACATATTGGCTGCATTAAAACTCAGTGAAGAATCAGGGATCAAGGTAACCTTTGCAGAAGGGAAGGCTCACGTCAGCAAGGGTAGAGAGGGAGTAGGTAGAGTGACAATCAAGCAAGGGCTACCATACATAACATTCCATGAGAATAACACACCCAGCATATACACCAACTCAGAATACACGAAGGACACTAACCAGGACAAAGCTGAGGAAGAACAGGTGAATGAGAGAGAGACAGAGAGTGAGGAGAACAGGACACATGAAACACACTCCACCAAACACACCCAGGGAAGGCCATCGATAGGCAACCTCATGCACGACGACTGTGTTCACTTACTACACCGGAGACTAGGGCACGCCAGTTTCCCCGTAATCCAAAAAATGGCCAACTGTACCGAGGGCGTCAAAATAAAGAGTTGTGAAAATTACCTCGAGTGCTCAGTGTGCTAATGTTCTAAGCTAAAGGTCAAACCCAGACCTAAGAAATCCTCACGCGCCACCAAACAAGTATTCAATTTAGTCCATATGGATCTGGTGGGGCCCCTAAGGCCATCCATGAAATACAAGAAAAGATACTTTCTCACCATCGTAGACGATTATAGTCGTTATGGCTTCGTCTATACTCTAAAACGAAAGGATGAGGCCTTCCAAAAATTCAAAGAGTTCTACAAAAGGGTAGAGACTCAAAACAACACACAAATCAAACAAATCATGACAGACAGAGGATCTGAGTTCCTGTCAAAGGATTTCTCTCATTGGCTCAGATCCAAAGGCGTGCTTCACTTTACGTCGTCCCCGTTCTCGGCCTTTCAGAACGGTGTCGCAGAACGACGAAATTCCACGCTACAGACTATGATCAGGTGCGCTTTAGAGGACGCGGGAATTGGTCAACATTTTTGGTCTGAGGCCTTAGTTTACTCAAACTACACACTCAACAGAACCTGGTCCAGTGTAATAGACAAAACGCCATACGAACTCATGTACAACAAAAAACCACAGATAGCACACCTACATGTATTCGGCGTAACTGCTGATGTCCATATACCCAAACAGCTGCGCAGGAAGGGGGACAAAGTATCCAGGAGACTGAGATTTATGGGGTACGAGCCAGGTACCAAGGGGTTCAGATTTGTGGACAATAACGACAGATTCGTGATCTCTAGGACAGCGGTATTCCATGAACAAGCTAACTGGTCCAGGATACACCTCAACGAGGTATCCACCAGGCAGGAGACTAGGCCAGACGAGCAAGTGCAAGATAAACACGAAACGGCAGATAGACAGGAAAGGAAGGAACACAAACCCAAGCTCCAAGGCATCAAGGTTGAGGAATGGAAAGGGAATCACCCCAAGATAAGTGTAGACTCACTAACACAAAAGGAAGCCAGGTACTTACATGACACCGAACAAACGACAGATAGGCCAGTCAGATCAACCAGGAACCAATTACCAAGATGCACATACACACGAACCATATCACACCTAACTCATATGAAGAGGTATTGAGACTACCACAAGAGGAGAGGTCGAAATGGGAATCAGCCATGGCCAAGGAAATGGACAGTCTGAGAGAGCTAGAAGTTTACATTCCAGCCGAGGTTCCAGAGGGCAAAAATACGATAGGTACCAGGTGGATCTTCAAAATCAAGAACCTGGAGGGTGGCCAAAACCTGTACAAGGCTAGGCTGGTTGCCCAGGGATTTGCCCAGAGGTTCCCAGAAGACTACACTGACACTTACTCACCAACTGTAAGGACTGAAAGTGTCAAGAGTGCCCTGGTCATCGCTTCCCTGCTAGGACTAGAGGTACATCAGTTCAATGTATAGACAGCTTACCTGCATGCCAACCTAGATAAGGAAATATACGTTAGGGCACCACACAGTAAAGAGACCAACAGGGGGGGACACCTGGCTACTTCACAAAAACCTATATGGACTGAAACAATCCGGCAAACGCTGGTATGAGTGCCTGGTTGAGGTCCTGAAGTCAATGGGATTTACAGCAACCATAGCCGACAACTGTTTTTTCACTAGGAGAGAGGGGGATTCACCAGAATACATCCTAGTCTACGTGGACGACATACTTTACATCAGTAAACACGAAGGGAACCGCAACGCCTTCGCCAGTAAACTAAGTGAACACTTCACATTAAAATACCTAGGGAAAATAAACAGATACCTAGGCGTGCAGGTCAACGAAACACCTAAGGGCTTTCAACTGTCCCAGAAAGAAAAGATAGAAGAAATACTACACAAATGCAACATGGCAGATGCCAAGGGGTGTGAATCACCCATGCAGCCGGACTTCCTAAAAAATACACATGGTGAATCACCCGAGTTTGAAGACAACACACTGTACAGGTCAGTCATAGGCTCTCTTTTATATATCGCCAACTGGACCAGGCCAGATATTGCATTATCAGTTAATCTATTGTCCAGGCACATAGGCAAACCCACCATGTACCACTGGGACGCTGTAAAGAGGGTACTGAGGTACCTGAAGCAAAGTGCCGACGCATGTCTAGTCCTAGAACCAGAGCCGTCCAATGAGCCCGTCCTCTCCTGCTATGCTGATGCTGACTGGGCCGGTGACACCAAAAGCTGGAAAAGCACATCAGGATACGTATTCTACTTGAACAATAGTCCGGTGCATTGGTACACGGGTAAGCAAAACTTAGTGGCCACTTCAACCACAGAGGCGGAGTACATATGCCTATCCAAGGCCGCAAACAACCTCATCTGGTTTGACGACCTACTCGCCAGTGTGTGGTGCAAACCTGCGTATCCGATAAACATCTACGAAGACAACAAGGCCGCTATAGAAATCTCCATGGCCGACGCGGTAGGGCAGAGATCCATGCATATTGACATAAAGTACAAGCATGTGAGACAGCTCTCTAAAATCGGATTTGTAAAGGCCATACATTGCGACACAGAAGAACAGACTGCAGACATACTCACGAAACCACTACAGGGCAGGCAACACTCACACCTGGTATCCAAACTCAATATCCGCCCTTGGGCACCATTTAAACAGTCAGATCCACAGCCACAGGTCAGGCATTTAGAGGGGGATTTGTCAGAAATAAATGCCTTACTCATGCCAGGGGTCAACAGGGACACAGTAGTGCAGGGGTTAACTACAATACTCACTTGGTCAGTACCACCCACTGACCACTCCTTACCTGAATCTCCGCCCACAAGTATAAAAAGTAGACACACTCTTCCCCGACTTCCACTTCCAGATGCAGTATGTGACGTAATGATGAACCTGTAAATAAAAGAGACTTATTCAAATGATTGACTCGTGCCAGTTATTGGGCCTGATCCATGGATTCTGTAACAGGTCCAACTGTTGGGCATTTAGAGGGGGATTTGTTATGTGTAAATGCCCACCATTCACCATCCCAGGTATGATAAGGGTTAACTCTACATCCACCTAGATCCTCCCCTGACCCCTCCTTACCTTAGCTCCGCCTCCCAGGTACTTAAGTCATGGTCCAGGCGTCCAGGGGCCACTTCCAGCTAAATACCTGTAATAGAAACGTTGATCAATAAAGAGCATTGGTTCACTGCATCCTGTGTTTGGATTCATTGGGTAAGATCCTAGAAATCAGTCTCAGGGAGGGGAGAGGGAGAGAAAGAAGGAGGGAGGGAGACACAGAAGGCGAAAGTGAGGGAGAGGAAAGGTTAGAGGGGAAGAAAGGGAGGGAAGGGAAGAGTGAAAAAGAGAGAGGGAGGGTGAGAGAGAGTGGGGAGGCGAGAGGGAGGTTGAGGAATTCTCTCAATGGAGTAATTCATTGAGTAATTGAATTCAGATCATGATTTCTCTAGCTTGGTGATTTTCTTCTCCCTAACCAGCAGATCTCATCTGAGCTCTCCATATTTGCTCTTTTGGGAATTTAGTCAGCTTCTCTAAACTGGGGCTGAAGGTGATGTTCAGAGAGGCCAACACCTACCTGCCCCGTCCGATCTAAGAGAGAAGACCATCGGGAAGGTTTTCTTCTCGGAGGAGAGGAGACCTTGGGATGCACCCCAATATTCTGGACAGCCATTTGTCTGAGGTTGTAGAGCAGGGGTCCTCCAACGTTTTAAAGAGGGGGCCGATTCATTTTTTTTTGCCTTTCTCCTTCGTAAGCCCCCGTTTAAATTGTTTTTAAAGACTTTTAATTTAAAGGAGTTCTTTACAAGCCCAGAGCTGCTTTTCCAGGCTGCACCGGCGAGATCACCCCTCAGCTGGCCCTCAGCTGGCCTTGCAGCTGGCTCGCTGGGAGATAAGGCAGTTAGGGGCGGGGCAAGGGGCGGGGCTTAATCACACCACTCCGCGGGCCGTATTCTTTGCCCGTGGGCCGTAGTTTGAGGGTGCCTGTTGTAGAGGGTCTGCTGCTTGAGCAGGGGGTCTCCAAGGTCTTCTGCTAGTCTGTTGATCGGTGGAAGGGCTTCCCTCCAGAAGTTGTTGGTGGGGAAGGTGGGAGGAAGAAAAGAAGGAAGGATGGAAGGAAGGAAGGAAGCAGAGAGAGTGAGTGAGTGAGGGAGGGAGGGAGGTAGGAAGGAAGGAAGGAAGGAAGGAAGGAAGGAAGGAAGGATGGAAGGATGGAAGGAAGGAAGGAAGCAGAGGGAGGGAGGGAGGGAGGGAGGGAGGAAGGAAGGATGGAAAGAAGGAAGGAAGGAAGGAAGGAAGGAAGGAAAGAAGGAAGGAAGGAAGGAAGGAAGCAGAGGGAGGGAGGGCGGATGGGAGGAAGGGAGGAAGGCAGACTCAATGACCCCAAATTCCTTTTACTCTTTGCATTATAGGCAGTTTTGTATTTTTACAACTGTCATTTACACTACCTTTTCCCATAGTATAGTCCTCGACATATGACCGTCATAGAACCTCCAGTGGTCACTAAGTGATCGCAGCAGTCCTTAAGCCAATGCCGTGGTCGAATACTTAGGATAAACAAGATCTTTCAGTGATTTCCTTCTATAGATTGTCCTCGTCTTACGACCACAACTGAGCCCCAAATTTCTGCTGCTAAGCGAAACAGTTCTTCAGCAAGTTTTGCCCCACTGTACGACCTGCAGTTGTTAAGTTAGTCACGCGGTTCTTAAGTGAATCCGGTTTCCCCATTGACATGGCCTATCAGACGGTCACTGATGGCTTGGTGGGAGAGATGGGGAGGGGAGAGATGGGGAACTCATCAAATTTGCAGATGACACCAAGCTGGCAGGAATAGCCAACACTCCAGCAGATAGGCTCAAGATACGGAAGGATCTTGACAGACTTGAACATTGGGCGCTATCTAACAAAATGAAATTCAAGAGTGAAAAAAGCCAGGTTCTACTTTTAGGGAAGAAAAACCAAATGCACAGGTACCGTAGATGTGGTCCCTTGCTCAATAGTGGTGACTGTGAGAGGGGTCTTGGAGTCCTAGTGGACAACCATTTAGATAGGAGCCAGCCGTGTGCAGCAGCTGCCAAAAAAGCCAACACAGTTCTGGGCTGCGTAAACAGAGGGAGAGAATCAAGAGCCCGTGAAGTCTTAATACCACTGGAGGCGAAAACATATGAAGAACGGTTGCAGGAACTGGGTAATTTAATTTAATTTAATTTAATTTAATTTAATCAATTGAATTTATATGCCGCCCCTCTCCGAAGACTCAGGGCGGCTATGTCTAGCTTGATGAAGAGAAGGACTAGGGGAGACAGGATAGCAGTCTTCCAATATCTCAGGGGCTGCCCCAAAGAAGAAGGGGGCGGGAGAAGAAGCAACGGGTGGAAACTCATCAAGGAGAGAAGCAACCGAGAACTAAGGAGAGATTTCCTGACCGTTAGAACATTCACCCAGTGGGACAACTTGCCTCCAGAAGTTGAATCTGAAGTTGAAACTCCAACCACACTGGAAGCTTTTCAGAAGAGATTGGTCTGAGATGATTGTAGGGTCACCTGCCTGAGCTAGGGGTTGGACTAGAAGACCTCCAAGGTCCCTTCCAACTCTCTTATTCTGAAATAATTGGAGAATTCTACTCAGTTCAAAGTTCAACTGATTAAGACAATAGCTGTGACTCGTGGAAACAGCAGATAGTTATGTTCAGTGAAGGCATTCAAAATACACAAAGACATTATTAATAGGGTATATTTCTCACAGACGCTGGGACCCTGAACATAACACGCTCTCATATTGTTGTTTGACTTATTAGAGTTTATTTCATGTCTAAAGTCTCTTCCAGTAATGAAACTATTTGTGTCCAATCCAGAAAACGTTCAGCAAGTGAATGGCAGCCCAAATCTCTGGAGAAAGCGCAGACACCTTGATGTGCCGTGTAACCCCGTGAGAAAGAAGGAATGGTTAGGTGCAAAACTGACGGTAGGGAGATCTGATGCCATGAAGGTTGTTCAAAGCGGAAGAGGCCAAGAAACTCGAAATTTAAAGAGCTGCCGGTGTTTAAAGCAACTGGAGCAAACTCAGCTCTGAAACCAGAAGCTGCATTGAATCACCAAAATCGCCCCCCCCCTTCAAAACAAACTTTCTTTCTTTCTTCATCTAAGCGAAAGGATTGTCCATCTCACAAAGGAAGAGATTCTGGATGGTCTGCAAGGAAACTGAAACGCAGGCAACCCTTGACTTGCCATCACAATCTAGGCCAAAATTGAGGTTGCTAAGCGAGACGGTCCTTAAGTGAGTTTTGCCCCATTTTACAACCTTTCTTGCCACCGTTGTTAAGTGAATCCCTAGAGTGGAAACTAGACAGCCACTTATCCGAAATGCTATAGGTTCTCCTGCTTGAACAGGGGGCTGGACTAGAAGCCCTCCAAGATCCCTTCCAGCTCATTCTATTCTATTCTATTCTATTCTATTCTATTCTATTCTATTCGATTCGATTCGATTCGATTCGATTCGATTCGATTCTACTCTACTCTACTCTACTCTACTCTACTCTACTCTACTCTACTCTACTCTACTCTACTCCAGTTCCAACACTCACTCTTCACAACAGGATGGATCATAGGCTGAAAAAGCTTCCCTTCCTGAAGAAGGACAGCAAGGAGTCAGAGTCACAAATCAGCAACAATGACCTGTGTCAGTGGGACAACCAGGAAGTCCTCTTCTCTGGCTCCCACCCATCCGGTTCTTTAGCCAGAACCATGGAGGCCTTGCCTCTGATTGTGACGTCTTCCCCAGTTCAATTGGAGGTCAGGAAGAAGGTTCAGCCTCCAGCGCTGGTGCTCCCTGATTTGGTGCGCAGGACATCTGCCAGGACTCCTCTGAAGGCTTCTCAGGGGGAGATGAAGCCTGGCCTGAAAGAGCCCCCTCCCTTTCCAAGGAGGCCCAAGAGGGAAAGGCCTCGGGGGAGTAAACGCTCACCAGACACCGTCCTGCCTTCATATCCAGGTATAGGCGCTACAGGGCTGGGCTACCTATGGAACCACCTTGTCCCATCACATCAGCCCATCCCACACTACCAATCAATCTATCTATCAGAACACAGCCAGAAGGGACCTTGAAGGTCTTCTAGTCCAACCTCCTGCTCAAGAAGGAGATGCTACACAATCCCAGACAAATGCCTATCCAGTCTCTTCTTAAAAGCCTCCAGTGATGAAGCACTCACAACTTCTGGTGGCAAGAAGTTCCACTGGTTGATTGTCCTCACTGTTAGGAAGTTTCTCCTTAATTCCAGGCTGCTTCTCTCCATGAGTAGCTTCCATCCGTTGCTTCTCTTCCTGCCTTCTGCTGCTTTGGAAAATAAGTTGACCCCCTCCGCCATATATGGAATTGGAAAAAATTCCAATTCCATATATGGAGTTCAAAGTTCCTCCTCAAGACGGTTGTCTAAGAATATGAAGATCAGGGACTCGAGAGTTATGACACGTTTGACCCTTCCCTCAGGATCAGTCTGGTCTAAGCACATTTTTTTCTCTCTTCGCTTTGAGAAGGCTTGTCCTGTCGAATTGCCCATCAATCTCTGTCTGTCTCTTCTTCTCAGAACTCTCTGACGAGTCCTTTAAAATTTTATGGGAGAGCAAGAAGCCGCTAAAAGGCAGACCCGTCAAGGAAGTCCTCATGAACCTCATGATTTAGCAATGCAGTGCAAGCCATCAAAAATTTAATATTATGTGCCGGCTATCAGGAGGAGTTCAGTCAGTTGGAGAAGGTTAGATGCTGGGACATGACGGTGACTCCTGATGGTTTGTTCGAAGCCGTTTTCTTCCTGGTCCTGTAAGAAATTAAAAGACAAAAGAGGTTGGCTACAAGTGGCAGCGGGTGGGAGAGGGAGGGGAGGGGAGAGGGAGAGGAAGAAGAAAAGGCAGAGAGAGAGAGAAAGCTAGAGAGAGTGGGGAAAGGGAGGGGAGAGGGAGAGGAAGAAGAAAAGGCAGAGAGAGAGAGAAAGCTAGAGAGAGTGGGGAGAGGGAGGGGAGGGGAGAGGGAGGGGGAGAGAGAAAGGGAGAGGGAGGGGAGAGGAAGAGGAGAGAGGGAGGGAGAAAGAGAAAGAGGGAAAGAGAGAGGTAGGTGGAGAGAGAGGGAGAGGGAGGGGGAGAGGGAGGGAGAGAAAGAGAGAGAAAGAGAGGGAGGGTGAGAAATTCTCTAAATGGAGTAATTCATTGAGTAATTGAATTCAGATGATTTCTCTAGCTTGGTGATTTTTTTCTCCCTAACCAGCAGATCTCGTCTGAGCTCTCCATATTTGCTCTTTTGGGAACTTATTCAGCTTGGCTAATGCTCCGTATCTCCACTCTTCTTCCTCAGCTGCTGTATCACCCGGAGGTTGGAGACTTCTTTATGACGCCAGACATTCTCGAGGTTCTCCTGGAATGGATGATTCAGCCGTATCCTCTTATCCAGATCTTTAGCGTGAGAGGACTGGGATATGTTCTTCAGCACCCCTTCGAGGTAAGAGATGGGGGGCAGGAAGGGAGTGGCTTCCAAGGTAGTAGCAGGTGTGGCCTCACTCTCTGGGAAGTCTTCAAGGCTGGGGAGGACAGAAGAAGGAGAAGAAGACAATCATCAGGAACAAGATGGACTCAGCTAGAGTGTTGGGTGCACCCCTGGAAGATCTGAAGGATCAAGTAGATCCTCTTGGAGAAGATCTCAAAGCAGAACAAGAGGAAACAGATGGGAACTGATGAAGGAGAGAAACAACCTGGAACTAAGGAGAAATTTCCTGACTGTGAGAACAATTCATCCTTGGAACGACTTGCCTCCAGAAGTTGTGGCTGCTCCATCACTGGAGCTTTTCAAGAAGAGACCAGGCAGCCATTTGTCCAGCATAGTCTAGGGTCTTCTGCTTGAGCAGGGGGTTGGACTGGAAGACCTCCAAGTTCCTTTTCAACCCTCTTCTTCTATGCTCTGTGGGCTTCTCTTGTGCTTGTCATGATCGCTGCGAGACTCAGAGAACTCCAGTGACCGTGTTTGATTGCTCGTTCCTTTCCCTGCTTCCTCCAGAAGAACATCTCAGGGCCAGTTTTCATGCCGGTCATCAACTGCGCTTGTCACCCAGAGAAGAGTGTAGCGAAGGAAACTCTCCGGACCCTTCATTTCCTCCTTAGGCACCTTGCTGCGGACATCCATGCATTGAGGCGGTCCATCTAATTCCTCTCCTGTTGAAATATTTTCCTGACGAAAGTCAACCAAATCACGACAAACTGGTTTCCCCTCCTCTTTTTTAATTATTTCTGTAAGAAATAAGAAATGAATGAAGGAATCAATAAATACATGAGTGAATGGATGAATAAAGGAACGAATAAACAAAGGAATAGATGGATAAATGAATAAATAAATGAATGGATTAATGAATAGATGAACCAATGGATGGGTAAATGACTGGATGGATAGATGGAAGGATGGAAGGATGGATGGATGAATATCAAAGCTGTTCTGGCGAGGAAGCCCACAGATGCCTCTACTTTCAGTGGTGCATTTTGGGGGGTGGGGGCTTATGCCAAATTTTGCTCCAATTTTTTTTTTTTTTTTAATTTCTATACCGCCCTTCTCCCGAAGGACTCAGGGCGGTGAACAGCCACAAGATAAAACACATAAATACAAAAAATTTAAAATGAATTAAAAACGAATTAAATAATTTCAGCCCCCACCAGTTTGCCCACTGCCTCCCACCAACCAGGGCATGCCTGCTCTTGATGAGGAGACCCCCCGAGGCTGACTCTTCTGCTCAGCCCCTTCCCCCTTCCCTCAGGCCTGGCCCACCTCTAGATTTAAGGAAAGCAGAGCCGCGGGCTGAGGGCTTACTGCAATGGGCATGGTAGACTTGCTGTTTCTTCTCCCGATGGCTTTGGTGCTGGGGTCTTGATCCTGAAGCCTTTTGAGGAGGGGCTTCATGATCTTCAGGTTAGCATAGGGGTCTGCGGCCAGCGCCTTCCATAACTCTCTGGTGCTTCTGTGCAGGTGGAAAAATGGATTGGGGGAAAAATCAGATTCTTTCCCCATTTTCGAAGAGACGGCCAATCCAGATAGATTAAATTCCCCCCACCAACGGAAGAAAGGATTAGAAAACAGATGGCCAAATGAACCGTTTTAATACAAACAGGGTGTGTCTAACTGATGAGGACTTATAAGTCCAAAATAGATCTATCATAGTCTCCTTAGTCTCCCAATGGGCAGCAGAGTGTTTGCTGGCTGCCAGAAAAAAAAAAGCCTAGAAACTAGTGGATTGTGATTTCACTGAATTAGGGTTCCATAAAAATCTTGGTTTATGTAGGAAGAACCTGGCTAAAGAGAAATACACATAAAGCCTATGAAAAGGAAAGGAAAAACAAACAAACAAATACTGTACCTTTACAGGGAGGATACATGGGATGAGGGTGTGGCTAACTGATGAGGACTTATAGGTCCGTGATAGATCTATCATAGTCTCCTTAGTCTCCCAATGGGCAGCAGAGTGTTTGCTGGCTGCCAGGAAAAAAAAGCCCAGCATCAGACGCTTGGCCACTGGTTCAGATTTATGACCGTTGCTGTGTCCCAAAGTCAAGCGATCACAGTTTGCGACCTTCTGACAAGGAAAGTCAGTGGGGAAACCAGATTCACTTAACAACCATGTTTCTAACTTGAGAGCTGCAGTGATTCACTTAACAGATGTGACAAGAAAAGTCCTAAAATATCTTTAAAAGGTCATTCCCATATCCTCTTCCCCCTCCCTCTCCCCTCCTTCCCTCCTTCCCTTCTTCCCTCCATCCCTCCCTCCCTTTCTTCCCTCCTTCCCTCTTTCCCTCCCTCCCTCCCTCCCTCCCTTCCTTCCTTCCTTCCTTCCTTCCTTCCTTCCTTCCTTCCTTCTTTCCTCAACAACTGTTTCTAACTCAACAACTGCAGTGGTTCACTTAACAACCATGGCAAGAAAGTTTGTAAAATGGGGGGAAATCCACTTAACAACTGTCTTGCTTCAGAACAGCAATGTTGGGCTCACTTGTGTCGTAAGTCGAGGACCGCCCATATATTCCTCTGGGTTGGTATCTCCCTGTGAAGGAGCCAGGGTTGCCAACTGATCTGATGGCAGGAAGCTTACGTTGCTCCTGGGCCTTTGCTGCTTCTTCTCTGCAGCAATGAAAGCCTTCCGAAGCACGGAAACCCTGGTCCACTCCCGAAGTTTGCTTTCCAAGGAAGCCCAGGCAGGTAAAACGTTGGCCGTTCCCCTGCCACATCTGCTGAGGAGTTGGCAAGCCACACCGCACCCTCCGTGGCTGAGAGTTCAGTGGGCCGTCCCTCACGGAGGGCCTCTGCGCCACCGGAAGTGCCAGGGACCCCAAAACTGGTCAAGGGGGGGAGGTTTCCAGGAGCAGCGTGTCTCCAAAATTAACCCAAAGGTGCTTTTCCCAGAATGACCCAGTTGGAAGTTGGAGCAGTGGGGAAATTCAAAAATTTTCCCTACCGGTTCTGTGGGCGTGGCTTGGTGGGCAGTTGACCGGGTGGGCGTGGCTTGGTGGTTATGTGACTGGGTGGGCGTGGCTGCACAACTGACTCACACGCAATGCAAAAGCTGCTTGACTTCACACAAAATGGCCCCTGCAACAAACAGGAACCTCACAGAATCACAGAGAGCTCAAAAAGAAATTATTGCACTTTGCACAAAAATAACACAAAAGCTGCACAACTGACTCACACGCAATGCAAAAGCGGCTGAACTTCACACAAAATGGCCCCTGCAACAAGCAGGAACCTCATAGACAATCAGGCACAGCTGATTTCTCACAGCTGATTGGTAGTAAAAAAATGCTTAAAAAAAAGTTTTTAAAAAGCTCCGATATTGCCTGGTTCAGCTGATTGTCGTACTTTTTAAAGCATTTTTAAACTATCGGTTTGGGCAAAAGGTAGCAATTATTACTATCGGTTCGGGCTCACCTGCCCAAACTGGTAGCATTTCACCCCTGCCTTGGAGGCCTTCTACTCCAAACCACTTCTTTTTTTTTTTTTTATTAAAAAGTTTTTTTTAATTTTACACATATTTTCCCTTCCCTCCTCCCCCCTCCTGCCCAACCCTCCCACCCCACCCCCCGACTTCCCAGAGCAAATACAGGCTATAGCATTTAACAAACATATAAAAAAAACATAAGCTAACTATCTATAGATTTATCTCCCTTTTACACTTTAACTCCCCTTGTTCGTATCTGAATATAACTATTTAAACCGATTATTGTTTGAAAATAATGAATCCAACTTCATTCTTGTCCGTTCTTCAATAATACGCAAGTCTTCTTTCTTCCAGCATTGCACAATCAGCACCCAATTACAATTAACCATCACATCTCCAACCCTTACATATATGAACCCATTGACAAAATATTTTAACCAATCTTAAATAAACTATACTGTAAAAACCTTATTTGTACTTTTTACCCCATAAACTCATATTAATTCTTCCTGGGAACATGCCTTACTTAATAACTTTGCATAAACTTATTCATCTTATTCTCTACAAATACACTGCTTATAATCAAATAACATCTTCACTATTTGATATCTATAAAAAATATTGTAAAAGACCTTCCCTCAACCCTTGCACCACTTATATTTTCCTTATACCCCACAAGTTTATATTTATTCTTCAACAAAACATTCTTTACAAGCTTATATAAATTTTCAGCAAAGCATTCCTTAAAATTAACTTTAGTGTTAATATACTTCAGGACAAAAGTGAAAGTTTGGTCAGTAGCCCATAACAATTCAAACGTAAGATTACTTAATATAACTTTTCAAAACAAATCATGTCCCTAAATAAAAGTCTAGTCATTCATTTTCACTACTACTATCCTCCCCAGGCAAAAAGATTGTAATTTTTCCATCTCGATTTTTTCCTGACTTTTTTGCGAATCTTCTTCTTCAGTCTTATTCCTCCATCTCATCATGTTGAGAAACTGACCGGGACATGTTCAGAAAGTTCAAACAAGGTATGCCGTATATATCGGGAAATTCCAACATTCCAAAATCAAATTCTGATTATTATTTTTTTACAGAACTTGGCTGAGGAAAGACTCGTAAGATTATGCCACCATCTGCTGGAAGAATTTGGAAAGACTTGGCAGAAAGTGGAGAACGAAAAGAAAGGAAAGCCTTGGGGTAAGGTAGTCCTTGACTTAGAACAGTTCATTTAGTGACCATTCAAAGTTACAACGGCACGGAAAAAGTGACTTAGGGCTGTTTTCCACAGCATTTCCCAGGGTCACACAATCCAGATCCAGACACTAGGCCACTGATTCACATTTACGACGGTTGCAGTGTCCCAGGGTGACGTGATCCCCTTTTGCGACCGTCTGACCAGCAAAGCCAATTCACTTAACAACCTTGTTGCTGATTTAACAACTGCAGAGATTCACCTAACAATGGTGGCAAGAATGGTTCGTAAAATGGGACAAAACTCACTTAAAAATGTCTCACTTAGCAACAGAAACTTTGGGCTCAATTGTGGTCGTAAGTTGAGGACCAACCATGTTTCAACGGTCATCAGTGTGAAAAAGGGACGTGAAACACTTTCTTCAGTGCTATTGTAGCTTCGAACGGACACTAAATGACCGGTTATAAGTTGAGAACTACCTGTCCTGATATTTCTATGCCTTTTTGGTCTGCCTTTCTCCACTTTGGGGCATCTACCATAATTAGACGCTATTCTTTTCTAAAGAAAAGAAGAATTAGGGGCGACATGATAGCAGTTTCCCAGTATTTGAGGGGCTACCCCAAAGAAGACGGGGTCCAATTATTCTCCAAAGCACCAGAAGGCAGGAGAAGAAACCACGGAAACTCATCAAGGAGAGAAGCAACCTGGAATTGAGGAGAAACTTCCTAAGAAAGAAGACAATTAACCAGTGGAACAGCCTGCCACCAGAAGTCGTGGGTGCTTCATCAGTGGAGGCTTTTAAGAGGACAAAGTTATCTTAGATTGTGTAAATTCTCCTGCTTGAGCAGGGGTTCGGTTAGAAGACCTCCAAGGTCAGGGGTGAATCTCCTGGTTCGGACCAGATTGCCCGATCTGGTAGCGATGGCGGCGGGTGGTTGGGAGAACCGGTAGCAAAAATCCCTGCATCCCCCCCCCCCACACACACACACACCATGCCCAGCTGACCCGCACGATCATCAGAGGCTTTTTTTTTACTTTTAAAAGCATTTTTTCTACAACCTCTTCCGCCGAAAAAATGCTTCCGCCGATCCCAGCTGAGTTGCCTGATTGGCAGAGAGGCTTTTTTAAAAAATGCTTTAAAAGCCTCTGACAATCCCAGCTGTGTTGCCTGATCGGCAGAGGCTTTTCAAAGCATTTTTTTGCATTTGCAGAAAAAATGCTTTGAAAAGTTAAAAAAACAAAGTTGGCCATGCCCACCCAGTCACATTACCCCCCCCCCCAAGCCACGCCCAAAGAACCGGTAGTAACAAATTTTACATTTCACCCCTGTCCAAGGTCCCTTCCAGCTCTATTCTATTCTTCTTCTTCTATTCTCAAAACAATTTCCCCTAGGAGACGCACATGAATATATGATTATGGACAATGTCTGTACTGAGCAACTCCCTTAATCCATTTAAAAGTCATTAAATCGATCACGGACGCAGGATGACCTGGTTTATGACCGGTCCAACTTACAACCTATGAGGCTGGGCTCATTCAGGGCTGAAAGTTGAAAGGACTGCCAGGAAGAGATATGAGGAGGGGACCAGTGCTCGGCCACCTTCTGGCTTAACAAACTAAGTTGAGAAACGTCGCATGCTTTCCAAAGGAGATCAGGGCCCATGGGAAGACGCCTTTGGGATCCAGAGGTTTTCCCGAAGGCTTTTATTCAATGCTCCATCTATGTGGATAATAATGAGCATCTTTTTGGAGGACATTAGATCTCCCCCCACGGAGTGTTCAGCTCTCTGCATCTGCCCTACTCTAGGCGTTCCTATTTCTGTTCGAAGACGAGCAAGAGTGGAGATGTTCCAGATATCATCGATGGTTGATGGTTGCTACCACCCTTCTCCAATAGCACCTGTGGCTCTGTGACCTTCTCGTGGAACCTTCTCCTCTCTCTGACATTAAATTGTTCTGTCTATCTCCAGGGCCTGTTTCCACAATCTCCCTGCCAGGTCTTCTTTCTGCGACGTTCCTTCGTGGTCCTTCGCGGTGTAAGAATTATCTTCACGCTTCCTCGCTGTCAGATGTAAATGCCTTATTCTCCAATGTGTAAATAATGTATATATGGAACATCAGAGGTTAACTTATTCTTTGGACTTTAATGTATTCATAACTTACCACTCCCATTCCTAGCTCCACCCCTTGTATATATAAGGAGCCACCCTCACCATTCTCGTCGCTTCTACCTTGAATATTCAGTGAATATAGAATGCCTATCATAATTAAAAAGAAATATATTTAAAGCTTTAACTTCTATTATCTTTATTGAGTCTGATCCTGAAAATATTGCAACAAGCTGGTAGCAGAGGATGGTTAATTGACTCAATAAGTAATTAAAAATGTCCAAGAAAGATAGGCCCAACACCAGGGCCTACAGCAAAGAAATAGAAACTGATCAAGAGATGATCAACGAATCCACCAATGCGATTTCGAGAGAATCCGAAGAATACACCACTGAAGAAGAAGAACTAATGAGTGAAAATAATGACCAGAAAGAAATCGAAATAGAAAATAACGAACTCAGGTCAGAGATATTAAAGATACTAAAAAGCCAAAAGAATGATGAAAGTCTCATCGCGGACCTCCAGGAGATGCTGAAGAACAGCGGAGCAGCGAGAGAGAAAAACGTCATTAAAGAAAAACCCAAAGATCAAAAAATCGTAAGTGAGATGACTACTGAGAAAATAGTTGTTAAAAAGAAAAGATGTGATCCCGCGCGAAATTTTGAATGGCAGCCATCTTGGTTTCAACGAACTTCAAAAGAGAATGGAGCAGAGCCAATCAAAACGCTCAGTTCAAAATTTCTGGCGCGAAAAACACTATCAGACGAAGAAAGTGAGAAAGAAGTCTCAAACTCTTCAGATGATCCAAAATCAGAAAGTGAAGACGATTTAACAAAATCTCAAGTAAAATCAGCAATGAAAACGCTTTTTGCTGCTTTTGGGCCAAGACTGAAAATTACCAAGACATCTACGAAGAAGCAAGAAATCAAACCGGCGACTCAAGACCTGCACGCTCCCATCCTGACTTCGAAAGCGACGACGCCCGAGCCCAGAGAGCCATGCCGATTTCGCCCTACACCACAGACAAAATCGAATACCAACGCACACAAAAAGAAGAAAAGAACCGTCACCACCACCAGAACCCCAAAAACCGAGCCAGAGACCGACTCATCTGAGGAGGAGCGGATCGAGAGAGCTGAAAGGGAGAGAACCTTCCACGACGCCACCAAAGAAGAAATGAGCAACGCGCATGTGCGAAACTACGTAGACGACCCAGAAGGACTTGAACTGGCCAGAGAACCGCGCAGACTCATTGCAAGCATCCCAATGCCGTTCTGTAATTTCCTGCACTTGAGAGATCACGGACTGCCCCAGGTTGTAAGTAATGGACAGAATAATGTAGGTAACTTACCCAGTGACTTCCCAAAACTTAGAATTGATGGCATTAATTTACAAGAGTGGTATCAACAGCTTCAGGTTATTTTCATGAAAGAAAATTTACTATTCTTTATAACTAGCCCTCCAAGAAGACCTTGGACTTTAAAAATAGATTGTTTACATCATAGAGCATTTTTCATAATAATATCTAGCGTGTCTCCTGCAATGTATCATAGCATCAAACCAAACCTAACTGTATCAGAAATAATTCAATGCATGTTTAATCTATTTCACAGCGATAGCGTAGCTACAACCACAAGAATGTCTAAGGATTTCTTTTCCTCTAGAGTAAAACCAGGGGTTTCTATAAGTGAGCATTTGATAAATCTAAACAAAATAAGAGCTGAGCTACAATTGAGGGGGGAAGTGATTTCAGATCAAACAATGAAAAGTGTTATTATCAATTCACTTGATCCATCATGGGATAGCTTTATGTCACACTTAGATACCATTAATTTGGGATATTTATCCATAGAAAGTCTATCTAACAAATTGATAGCAGAAGACAATTCAAGAAAAAATCGATCCAGTAACCAAACAGACCACAAACCTTTTAGGAAAGTAGTCTTTCAAGATAAACATAATGAGGCCTTTAGATGCTACAATTGTGGATCCAGGGAACATAGTAGAAGAGACTGCCCCAAAGTCTCAAGAGAGAGACATAGACCAGAATATAGGAGCAAATATAATTACAGACAATCTTCCACAGATAGACACAAATATAGAAGCCCACCAAATTACAAAGAAGGTAGAGGGGGTAGAGAAAATTCAAAAGAGAGGAAATCTGGGTCACTGAATGGGCTAAATAAACAAGACAGCACCAGAACACAGCAGGATGAGAATAACAATTGGCTTATTGATTCTGGTGCAACAAATCACACCACCAACAACAAAAGTATATTATCTTCATTTATAGAAGATAAGTTTGTGATAAAGGTAGCTAATCAAGAAAAGGTTCAAGTACTAGGCAAAGGAAATGTGACCTTGCCTGGTCTAGGGAAAATAGAGGGGGTATTATTAATCCCAGAAATACCTCACAACATACTAAGTGCCATAAAATTAAGCAGAGAATCTGATATCAATATAGTTTTCTCAAAGGGGAAAGCAACTATAGAAAAGAACAAAACAAATGTAGGTACTGTAATGATAAAAGGAGGTCTACCCTATCTGATAACTAAAGAAAGATGTTTACATAACATTGATTCAAATATGGAAGATTGTATTGAAGCAGATGATGAAAATGTCAGTAACAGTGACAATGATGAGTGTAGAATAACTCATGATCACAAAAATACATACAAGGAAAAGAAACCAAAAATAGGTAAACCAATTCATGATGAGTGTGCTCACATCTTACACAGGAAGTTAGGACATGCAAGCTTTCCTGTAGTACAAAAAATGACTGAACACGCAGAAGGTGTCAAAATAAAAAATTGTGAAAATTATTTGGAATGCTCAGTATGTAAGTCCACCAAACTAAAAACCAGTCCCAGACCAAAAAAATCTAACAGATCAACTAACAATATTTTTGATTTGGTACATATGGACTTAGTTGGTCCATTAAGTCCCTCAATTACCTATAGAAAACGTTACTTCCTAACTATAGTGGATGACTACAGCCGATATGGTTTTGTTTACACATTAAAGCACAAGGATGAAACATTTCAGAAATTTAAGGAATTCTACAAACGTATAGAAACACAACATAATATCAGAATAAAGCAAATTATGACAGATAGGGGATGTGAGTTCATGTCTAAAGAATTCTCCCAATGGTTAAAGGATAGAGGAATGTTACATTTCACGTCCAATCCTTTTTCTGCATTTCAAAATGGAGTTGCAGAGAGGAAAAATTCCACACTACAAACCATGATTAGGTGCACATTAGAGGATGCTGGTTTAGGCAAACAATTTTGGTCAGAGGCATTACATTATTCGAATTACACTCAAAATAGAACCTGGTCCAGTATTGTGAATAAGACACCATATGAGGTGATGTACAATAGAAAACCCAAATTATCACACATGCACATATTTGGAGTCACTGCAGACGTACACATACCTAAACAATTGAGGAGAAAGGGAGAAAACGTATCCAGGAGATTAAGATTCATGGGATACGAAACTGGAACCAAAGGGTACAGATTTATTGATAGTAATAACAAATTTATAGTATCCAGAACAGCTGTGTTCCATGAACAGGCCAATTGGTCAAAATTGCACCTTAATGAAATATTTCCTAATAAATGTAAAGATACGATATCTTGCGAGGAAGGAACAACAGAAAATCAAAATATTAACAAAAGTAAGAACAAAACCAAAACTTGGACTAATAGTCAGCATAAAATAAAGACAGACACATTAACAAAAAAGGAAGCTAGATATTTGCATGATAACCATAGCAAGCCTGAAAGAACTATTAGAAACAATAGAAACCAAATACCAAATAAATACAAAGATTACATAATGCATATGAATGGAGAACAAATAACACCTAATACATATGAAGAAGTATTGAAACTTCCACATGAAGAAAGAGAAAAATGGGAACTAGCTATGGAAAAAGAGATGGAAAGTTTACAAGGATTAAATGTATTCACACCTGCGATCGCACCTAAGGATAAAACAATTATAGGTACCAGGTGGATTTATAAAATTAAGAATTTAGAAGGAGGCAATACCTTATACAAGGCTAGACTAGTTGCACAAGGCTATGCACAAAAATATCCAGAAGACTATACTGATACATATTCACCCACAGTGAGAACAGAGAGTGTCAAAACAGCCCTTGTAGTAGCATCTGCACTCAATCTGGACGTATTCCAATATGACATACAGACCGCATACTTACATGCAAAATTAGATAAGGAAATATATGTAAGAGCACCACACAGTCAATACACTAATAAGAACGAAATTTGGTTATTAAATAAGAGTCTGTACGGATTAAAGCAATCCGGCAAAAGATGGTACGATTGCTTGGTAAAAGTACTTAAGACCATGGATTTCAACGCCACCACTGCTGATAACTGTTTCTTTGTAAAAAAGAGTAATGATCATATTGAATTTGTATTAATTTACGTGGACGATATTTTATACATTGGAAAGCATAAAGAGAGCAGGGAAATCTTTGTAAATAAGTTAAATGAACACTTCTCACTGAAATCTCTGGGTAAAGTGAATAAATACCTTGGTGTGCAAATTAACAAAACTAAAAGGGGATTCAAACTTACACAGAAAGATAAAATCATCGAACTCCTAAACAAATGTAACTTAAATAATGCTAAAACCTGTGACACCCCTATGCAAACTGATTTTCTTAGAAACACTGATGAATCTTCCCCTGAGTTTAAAGACAACACATTTTACAGATCAGTTATAGGTTCACTCCTTTATATATCTAATTGGACTAGGCCAGATATTGCATTACCTCTCAATCTATTGTCAAGATATGTTAGTAAACCAACCTTGTATCATTGGGAAGCTGTCAAAAGAATTCTAAGATATCTGAAGGGTACATTAGATTTTTGTTTAATGTTGGAACCCAATAATGACAGAGAACCAAAAATTACTTGTTATGCTGATGCAGATTGGGCTGGTGATACATCATGCAGAAAGAGTACTTCTGGTTATGTTTTTCTATTGAATGATTGTCCAGTTTACTGGTATACTGGTAAACAAGAACTAGTAGCCACTTCTACCACAGAAGCGGAATATGTTTGTTTGTCCAAAGCTGCAAATAACCTTGTATGGTTCAATGATCTGATCACTGATGTTTGGAAGAAACCCACCTTACCATTTATTATGCATGAAGACAATAAAGCGGCCATTGAAATATCCAGATCCGATGCAATTGGACAAAGGTCCAGGCATATTGATATAAAGTTTAAGCATGTGAGACAACTGTCTCAAGACGGATTCATTAAAGCAATACATTGCGATACTTCTGAACAATTAGCTGACATATTAACAAAACTCTTACCTTCTAAACAACACAAATATTTAACTTCTAAATTATATGTATTATATTGTCCTGAATCAGAATGTAATTGGTGTTGTGTAACGAACCGGCATTTAGAGGGGGATTTGTCAGATGTAAATGCCTTATTCTCCAATGTGTAAATAATGTATATATGGAACATCAGAGGTTAACTTATTCTTTGGACTTTAATGTATTCATAACTTACCACTCCCATTCCTAGCTCCACCCCTTGTATATATAAGGAGCCACCCTCACCATTCTCGTCGCTTCTACCTTGAATATTCAGTGAATATAGAATGCCTATCATAATTAAAAAGAAATATATTTAAAGCTTTAACTTCTATTATCTTTATTGAGTCTGATCCTGAAAATATTGCAACACTCGCTTTCCCCAAAGACCAGCTGGAAGGCAGGTGCCCAGAGGGTCATGGGTTGCCCCTTCCCCACTTTGGAAGAGCTTTATAGCTCCCGCTGGCTTTAGAAAGTTCAAAGCATCCTTAAGGATCCATTTCACCCTGGGCCCCCCTCTTTTTGAACTATTACCATCTGGCAGACGGTACAGGGCAATAAAAACAAGGACAAGTAGGCTGAAAAACAGCTTCTATCCCAGAGCAGTAACTATACAATTCTACGTACAGTGCAATATGAATACAATACGAGGGTTTTTTAATTCAATTGCATACAATGTGAAGGAAGTGTGTTTTTGTTTTATTTTAATAGGGTTTTTAAAAAGTATAATATACAGTGAGGATGGCACTTAATTTCATTCTATGAGGTGCCATGACAATAATGGAAACTATGAAACTGTGAAACTATTATTGCTTGGTCTCGGAGATCCTCCTGATGCCTTTGGAGAGGAGTTGACTACTAACAAGACCCGGCTTGATCAGATGGCCACACTGCCGAAAGATTTCTTGCATTGAGTCAGCTGCAGCCTGAGCCACCGAGGCTTCGGAATCGCCTTGCAGATCCTGGAGACCTGAAACGAATCCCAAAAACAAAGGATTTCCAGGATCAACCGTGAGAACCAGCCCTGATCAGCGACAGAGCTTCTGGAGAAAAACTCCTTGTTTCAAGCGAGGGAACTTTGAAACTCACCCAGGAAAACTTCTTTCATTTGTTTTGAAGTCATCACTTCCGGTTGCATGTATTGCGTGCAGCAGCCTGGGCACGTAAAAAGAAAACGTTGGTGGGGTTAACAGAGACGGCTAAATCGACTGATTCAGGAAAAAAACGCGCAATTCATTGGTTTCCACTTGGAAGAGTCGCTTTGGGACTTTACGGGATGGTTCCAGGGATTGGGTCTGTCTAATAATAAGAAGGACGAGGGGTAGCCGTTCTTCCTCTGTTTTTGTCTCCAGGCCTCACTGGAGGCTTTCAAGAAGAGATTAACGAAGAGATTGGACAGCCACTGCTCTGAAATGGAATCGGGTCTCCTGCTTTAGCAGGGGGTTGGACTAGAAGACCTCTAAGGTCCCTTCCAACTCTATTACTTTATGTTCTAGGACTGTGCAAACAACCATCATCTTGGAAAAAAATCTAAGCAGCCTTGAATCCAGTTAATACTAGAATGGGAGGCCAGCTGGAAATATTTCCAGAGAAAAAGCCACGGCTGTGGGTTTGCCTATACAAGAGAGAGGGATACAGGCCAGGTAGTCCTCGACTTCTAACAGTTCATTTAGTGACCATTCAAAGTTACAATGGCACTGAAAAAAGTAACTTACGACTGCTTTTCACACTTAGAAGCGATGCCACATCAAGATCAAAATCCGGATGCTTGGCAAACCGACTCGTATTTATGACGCTTACAGTGTCTTGGGGGTCAAAGATCACTTTTTGCGATCTTCGGATGAGCCAAATCCGGGAGGAAGCCAGATTCACTTAACAACCATGTGGCTAACTTAACAACGGCAGCGATACCCTTAAGAAAGAGGGCAGGAACTGCCTGAGAAACTGTTGCGCGATCGTAGCCGTTCCGGAGAAGCCACACGGTATAAGAGCAGCTTCCAGTCTGATTAAGCGACATGGCTTAATTCTGCATAGATCCTTTTGGTGACAAGGCCGCCCGCCTGTCTTGGGTTGTCCTGCCCTCCTTCCAGAGTTGGCATTGGTGATTACCAATTAAGAGGGCAGCTGCCTCGCGATGGGAAGAGTTCCGGCTCCTCAGGAATCCCAGCATCTGATCCAACATCGCAGGAAGGTTTTGCTTGCATTTATTCATCTGGGGAAAACAAGGCAACAAAGAAGCCAATGAACTATAGAGCTTTTTTTTTTTTTAACCAAGGGGCCGCTTTCTTGGTCAAAGCCAGCTGGGTGACTTTGGGAGTTCTAGTCCCTCCTTAGTCACGATGGCCAGCTGGGTGACTTTGGTGCAGTCCCTCTCGCTCAGGGCAACCCACCTCACAGGGCTGAAGTATAGAGCTTCCTTTTTTTAATTTTTTTTTTTTTACCAAGGGGCCGCTTTCTTGGTTAGGTTTCTAGTCCTCATGTCCTCAACAACTTACTGTACTGTACTAAACTGTGACATTATTATACTATGCTATACTTTACTATACTAATTGATATTTATGTTATTAGAGACAGTTTTATCCAAATTAAAAGCATAAAGGAAAATAAAGAAAAATAGCAGATAGTGAAAAAAGAAAATAGAAAAAGAAAAGGGAAAGAAAAATGATAAGGAAATGGCTTCTGAACTTATAAATGCATTTATATTTTGCCCCCCTCTACGTCCTAATTTCCTTTTCCCACAAACTGCCATTTCCAATCCTCAAACCCACAAACCAGCAAGGTTTCTAGTCCTCATGGTTGCATGGAACCTCTGCTGTTCCCGAGAGAGCAAAAACCCAAGAAGAATCCCTCTAGTCAGCTGAGTCTGGTGCTTAACGCCTCAGGCAAGAAACCAGGAACCGGTGAGTTCTAGTCCCGCCTTCATCATGATAGTGAGCTGGGTGACTTTGAGAGTTCTAGTCCCGCCTTTGGCATGAAAGCTGGATGGGTGATTTTGGCTAATTACCAGGAGACGGTGAGTTCTAGTCCCCCCTTGGGCAAGCAAGCGGACTGGGTGACTTTGGGCCAATGAGCAGGGAATGGTGAGTTTTGGTCCTGCCTTAGGCATGAAAGCCAGCTGGGTGACTTTGGGAGTTCTAGTCCCTCCTTAGTCACGATGGCCAGCTGGGTGACTTTGGTGCAGTCCCTCTCTCTCAGGGCAACCCACCTCACAGGGTTGTTGTGAAGAAAAGAAGAAGTATTAGGGATGCCCACCGTCTTGAACTGTTTATAAAAATAAGAAAGGCAGGACAAAATAAAGAAATAAATGGTTAGTTTACTCTAATCTGGAAGAAAACAGGCCAGCTTGGCTCCTACTTACAACCACGTAGCAGATGTTGGAGTACATGCTATGAAGACTGGTGTACATTTCATAGTCAAACAAGTTGCTGGGAAAGCCCCCCCAGTTCATAAAGGACACGCAGGAGTCGAGGGTCTTCCTGGAGACCTGGCCGAGGGAGGAAAGACACCTAGTTGGGTCATGAAACAAGTCTTCAAGGAAACAACCAAGTTCAGGGAGCACCAAGGACCCCACAACTTCAGGATTGTCTACAATGTCTTTGCATTCTCCAGAGTGTCCACTTGGTACAACCACGTTGCTCTGAGTGAAGATGGGGGTACAGAGTGGTCTCTGTGAAGGTAGCATGATCAGAGCAGGAGCTCAGCTTAGCCAGCCCTTCAACTCACCTCTTTCGTCCGATCATTTGACAGTTGTATGAGGAGGGGAATAAGGCTGTTCAGGATGTTTTCGGCCATATTACTGTTCCGTAACTCCTTCAGTCCTTTCAGGAGCATGCCAAAAATGGTGATGGAGGTATTCCTCAGTTCGATGTCGTCCTACGAAGGAAGAGAGACAGGTTAGTCCCTCCAATAGCAGAATAGCCATGCAGAAGTTTCTTGAAGTTTGCAGGAGAACACACAAGTTCAGAGCACACCTATTCCCAGTTCAATGTCCATGGAGATGGTCAATCATCCAGGTCATGGTTGCCCCAAAGATGGGGAGCCCAACTCCAGTATGCTGGCTGGAGAGTTCTGGGAGTTGAAGTCCTCACCTCTTAAAGTTGCCAAGGTTGAGAAATCCTGATCTAGACCACAGTTGTTCAATCTTAGCAGCTCCTTCTGGACTTTCTCCCATCTTTATGGGAGAAAGAGAGAGATAGAGGGAGAGGGAGAATGAAAGGGAGTGCAGGAGGGAGGGAGGGAATGAGGGAGGAAGGAGGGAGAGAGAGAGAGAGAAAGAGAGAGAGAGAGAGGGAGGAAGGGAGTGAGGAGGGGGAGAAAGAGAGGGAGAGAGTGAGGGAAGAGGGGGAGAGAGGGAGGAAGGGAGGGAGGGAGGGAGAGAGAGGTGGAAAACCAGTTTGTTATGATTTGGTTGACTTACATCATGAAAATGTTTCAGAAGGAGCGGAATGAGGTTGACTGCCTTCACCGCATGGGTTTTGATATCGAGGTTCCTGAGGAGGAAATGCAGGGTCCTTATAGCTTCTTTTGCCAAGGTCTTCTGTTCGTGACAAGCGCAATTTAGCACTGGCATCAAGAGGGGTTCCAAGATGTTCTTCTGGAGGAAGCAGGGAAAGAAACGAGCAATTAAACGGTCACTGGAGTTCTCTGAGTCTCACAGCGATCATGCCAAACGCAAGAGAAGGCCACAGAGCATAGAAGAAGAGGGTTGAAAAGGAACTTGGAGGTCTTCCAGTCCAACCCCTGCTCAAGCAGGAGACCCTAGACTCTGCTGGACAAATGGTTATCTAAACTCTTCTTGAAAAGCTCCAGTGATGGAGCACCCATAACTTCTGGAGGGAAGTCGTTCCAAGGATGAATTGTTCTCGGTGTCAGGAAATTTCTCCTTTGTTCCAGGTTGTTTCTCTCCTTCATTAGTTCCCATCCGCTGCTTCTCGTTCTGCTTTCAGGGGCTTTGGAGAATAGGTTGACCCCCTCTTCTTTGGGGCAGCCCTTCAAATACTGGAAGACTGCTCTCAGGTCTCCCCTGGTCCTTAACAGAATACCAGAGATGGAAGGGACCTTGGAGGTCTTCTAGTCCAACCCCTGCTCAAGCCAGAACCCCTATACCATTTCAGACAAATGTCCTCCAAGAGGATCTGGCCTCTACTTGCACCTTCAGATCTTCCAGGGTTGCAGCCATCTTTGTAGAAGAGACACCACTCTAGCTGTCCTCTTTCTGCTGGTTGCCTTCTTCTTCTCCTTCTTCTCTCCTTCCCAGCCTTGTAGACTTCCCAGAGAGCGAGGTCACACCTGCTACTACCTTGGAAGCCACTCCCTTCCTGCCCCCCATCTCTTACCTCAAACGGGTGTTGGATGAGGTTCCCCAGTCCTCTAACGCTGAAAGTCTGTATCAGCGGATATGGCTGGGTCATCCATTCCTTCAGCACCTGGAGGATGTCTTGGATGACAAAGAATTGGCAAATTTCCGGGTGAAACAGCAGCTGAAGAAGAAGAGTGGAGATATGGAGCGTTAGCCAAGCCAAGGAAGAGAACTTCCCTGAGAGCCTCGACTAAAGATGCCACTTTCAGCCCTTACGGGGAGAGAAAAAGAAAATAAACACAGTCCTCGGTTAGTGACCGCTGAAAGTCACAACGGCATTGACAAAAGAGATACGTCCATTTTTCAGAATTATGACCATGGTAGCATCCTCATGGTCATGTGATCAAAATTTGGGTACTTGCCGGTCCATATTTGAGTTGAAGATGTGGCTCTTTCGTCAACTTAACTGATCCGTTATGGGTGTACATTGTTATAATTTTAAATTGTTTTAATTGGGTTGTTGATTTTAATTTATTGTGATTTGTATTGGATATTGTTTTTGTAAGCTGCCCTGAGTCCCTCGGGAGAATGGCGGCATATAAATATATATATATATATGACGGTCGCAGTGTTTCGAGGTTACGTCATCCCTTTTGTGACTGTCTGATAGGTAGTGTAAATGATAGTTGCAAGAATACAAAAAATAATGCAAAAAGTAAAAGGAATTTGGGGTCATTGAGTCTTCCTTCCTCCCTTTCTCCCATCCTCCCTCCCTCAATCTCCTTCCTTCCTTCCTTCCTTCCTTCCTCCCTCCCTCCCTCCCTCCCTCCCACAACTTCTGGAGGCAAGCCATTCCACTGATTAACAGAATACCAGGAGACCTTGGAGGTCTTCTAGCCCAACCCCCTGGTGAAGGAGGAGACCCTCTACCATGTCAGACAAATGGCTGTCTAGTTTCTTCTTCAAGACCTCCAGTGATGGAGAACCCACAACTTCTAGTTTCTAACCATAAAGTTCTGTTGAACCCTGGGCAACTTTCCTTGAGCTCCAGAAGGTTGGGGTGCATCTCAAGGTCTCCTCACCTCCGAAAAGAAAACCATCCCAATGGTTTTGTGTCTTAAATCGGGGTGGCGCACGTAGGTCTCAGCCTGTCGGAGCATGACCTTCAGCTCATGTTTCGAGTAGTTGAACAAGATCCTAAGAGAATAAATATGGAGAGATCAGACAAGATCTGCTGGTTAGGGAGAAGAAAATCACCAAGCTAGAGAAATCATGAGCTGAATGATCGATAAATGAATTACTCAATGAATTACTCCATTTAGAGAATTTCTCACCCTCCCTCTCTCCCTCTCCCCTTCCTCTCTCTCTCACCCTCCCTCTCTCTCTCTCACCCTCCCTCTCTCTTTCTCCCTCTCCCTCTCCCCTCCCTCTCCTCCCCTCTAATCTTTCCTCTCTCTCACTTTTGCCTTCTGTGTGTCTCTCTCCCTCTTTCTCTCCCTCTTTCTCTCCCTCTCCCCTCTCCCCTCTCCCTCTCCCCTTCCCTCTCTCTCCCCTTCCCCCTATCTCTCTGCCTCCTCTTCTTCCTCCTCTCCCTCTGCCTCCCCTCCCTCTCTCACCCACTGCCCCTCGTAGCCAAGCTCTTTTGACTTTTAATTTCTTACCGGACCAGGTGGAAAATGCCTTCAAACACACTTTCAGGACTCATCAGCATCGCCCAACATTGAACCATATCTAAGTCCTTGAACTCCTCCTGATAGCCGGTGCGCAAGATGAGGTGTTTGACGGCTTTGACTGCGTTGCTAAATGAAACAAAGGCAGAAGAGTTGGTGCCAATCATTCAGCTGATCCCCCTGCACTTCCGACCGTTACAGTATCCCTATGGTCATGTGGTCAGAATTCAGACTCTCGGCAACTGACCCATATTTATGACGGTCGCAGTGTCTCAGAGTCACGCGATCCCCTTTTGGGACCTTCTGACAAGCAAAGTCAACGGGGAAGCCAGATTCACTTAACGACCATGGGACTTAACCAGTGCAATGATTCACTTAACCACTCTGGCAAGAAAGGTTGCAAAATGGGACAAAGTTCACTTAACGACTGTTTCCTGAGCTTTGCAGAAATGGAGAAAGGATCCAGATTGGGCCCAGGAGATTCCTTACCCCAGATGGTAGGTCTGTTCTGACCCGCTCTTGCCTGCTCCCAGCAGAAAATAGATGTGCGTCACGAGCGCCAGGAGCAGGCTGGAGAACTTATGCTGGACAATGGTTGCTGCCTCAGGAAGCGAGAGGAGGAAGGAGAGCGCATTGGTGGCCTAGAAACAGGAGGAGAGGAGAGTCAGCTCGGGCTCATCAGGTTACTTAGATTCCTCATCATCATCTATTTCTTCTTTTAACGACCCCCTAATCCCTTGCGGGGTGGAGTCTGGGCAACTGAATGGAGCTGAGGCTTTCCTGGCTGGATGCCCTTCTTGTCGCCAATGCAGAGTTTTGTTCGGCAGATACATTCTCATTGTGCCCAGAGAGAGAAAAAAATCCTCATGTCCATGAAACCTGAGCCAGGAAAGTCCATGTCTGAGACACGGAGCAAAAGGTTGCTAGAAGTGGGACTTCTGAAACTCCCATTCTACACCCCCTCCAGACTTTGAGAGGCCAGTGGGGTGTAGATACAGGACAAAAGGGAGACAACGAGTAGCACAAGTGAGACAGAACTGGGGACAAAGAGATCGGTAACCTCACGTTTCTCTGTTTGTCTTCATTCCTAAGTGGGCTCTTGACTCTCCACCTCTTAGGGGTCCTTGGAGGGGCCCTGGGTGCTGTCTGAGCGTGTGTTTTTTGGTTGCAGATGTTTCATGACCCAGCTAGGTAACATCCTCAGTGCTGGAAGAGTTAGGCTTAGAGGTAGGGTTAGACTGGTTGGGTCGTGAAACATCTGCAAGAAAACCACCAAGCTCAGTAAGCACCAAGGACCCCACAGTTCAAACCTGGACTACAAATCTATTGGTCTTAATTAATTAAATTTCTCCACCGGCCATCTGAGCAATCTGACACTGGGAAGTTTACAACAATGTAATAAAACAATATAACACATAATAAAAATACAGATTAAGAATATTTAAAATAAGATATGACACAAAGTACTCCGTTGGGTGTTTGCCTTTGTTGGTTCCTATCATGTATTTTCTTAAATCGAACTCTTTTTTAGTTATTTCTGTAAGAAATAACGTAAGAAATGAATAAAGGAATCAATTGAATTATGAATGATTGGATGAGTAAAGGAATGAATAAATGAAGGAATGTATGAATAAACGAGTAAATCAATGAACGGATACATGAATGAATGGATTAATGAATAGATGAACCGATGGATGGATGGGTGGATAGATGATAGAGCTGGCTGGCTGGCTGGCTGGATGAATGGGTGGATGAATGGATGGATGGATGAATATCAAAGCTGTTCTGGTGAGGAAGCCCACAGATGCCTCTACTTTCAATGGGGCATTTTGGGGGGAAGGGGGGCTTACGTCAAATTTTGCTCCGATTTCAGCCCCCACCAGTTTGCCCTCTGCCTCCCTCCAGCCAGGGCGTGCCTGCTCCTGATGAGGAGACCCCCGAGGGTGACTCTTCTGCTCAGCCCCTTCCCCCTTTCCTCAGGCCTGGCCCACCTGCAGATCTCAGGAAAGGAGAGCCACCGGTTGAGGGCTTACCGCAATGGGCATGATGGATTTGCTTGTTCCCCTCCCAGTAGCTTCGGTGCTGGGATCGTGGTCATCAAGCCTTTTGAGGAGGGGCTTCATGATCTTCAGGTTAGCATAGGGGTCTGCAGCCAGCGCCCTCCACAGTTCCCTGGCACTTCTGTGCAGGTGGAAAAATGGATTGGGGAAAAAAATCAGATTCTTTCCCCATTTTCAAAGAGACGGCCATTCCAGATAGATTAACCCCCCCAACGGAAGAAAGGATTAGAGAACCGATGGCCAAATGAACTGCTTTAAGGCATGGAAAAAGATACAGCTACAGGTAGTTCTCGACTTGCAACCGTTTGTCTAGTAGCCATTCAAAGGAGGGCCTCTGCGCCACCGGAAGTGCCAGAGAACCCAGAACTGGTCAAGGGGGGGGAGGTTTCTAGGAGCAGTGTGTCTACAGAATTAACCCAAAGGTGCTTTTCACAGAAGGACCGAGTTGGAAGGGACCTTGGAGCAGTGGTGAAATTCAAAAATGTTCCCAACCGGTTCTGTGGGCGTTGGTTGGTGGGCATGTGACCGGGTGGCCGTTTCTTGGTGGTCATATGACCAGGCGGCCGTGGCTTGGTGGTTATGTGTCCGGGTGGGCGTGGCTGCACAACTGATTCACACACAATGCAGAACCTCACTGAATCACAGAGAGCTCAAAAGCAAACGATCACACTTTACACAAAAGTAACACAAAAGCTACACAACTGACTCACATACAATGCAGAAGCAGCTGGACTTTACACAAAATGGCCCCTGCAACAAACAGGAACCTCACAGACAATCAGGCACAGCTGATTTTCTCACAGCTGACTGGTAGTAAAAAAATGCTGAAATTAGAAATTACAAAAAGGTTCCGACATTGCCCGGCACAGCTGATTGTCGTACGTTTTAAAGCGTTTTTTCTTACTACCGGTTCGGGCAAACAGTAGCAATTATTACTATCGGTTCGGGAGAACCAGACCAAACCAGAGGATTTCACCCCTGCCTTGGAGGTCTTGTACTCCAAACCGCTTCTCAGGCAGGAAATCTTATCCCATTTCAGACAAATGGCTGTCCAATCTCTTCTTGAAAACCTCCAGTGATGGTGCACCCGCAACTTCTGGAGGCAAGTTGTTCCACTGGTTAATTGTTTGCACTGCTAGGAAAGTTCTGCACATTGTAGGTTGCTTCTCTCTTTGATTCGTCTCCACCCTTTGCTTCTTGTCCTGCCCTCAGGTGGTTTGGAAAATAGGTTGACCCCCTCCTCTTTGTGGCAGCCCCTCAGATATCAGAACACTGCTATCCTGTCCCCCCTCAATCCTTCCTTTCATCGAACTAGAGAGACCCAATTCCTGCAACTCTTCTTCATATGTTTTAGGCTCCGGTTCACTAATCATCTTCGTTGCTCTTCTCTGCACTCTTTCAGAGTCTCTGCATTGTTTCTACAGTGTGGCGACCAAGAAAGTTAAAAAACCAAGGAGGTCCAGCTGCCTTTTGGAAAAGCACCTTTGGGACAATCATGACCTGGATGGTGGAGACAACCAGCCTAGGAAGCTCTCAGAATTCAGATCGACTGCACAGCCAACCAGCGACTGCACTGGCCCTCAACCAACCCAATGCAACCTCCCCCCCAATCAGCACATGATCTGCCCACCCCAAGCTACAGATATTCACCCCTATCGCAAATGGTTGAGAATCTCTGTAGAGTACAAGAAAACAGGAGGCACATCTCCTTGAGGTTCTTCTTACCCATCGCACGCCACCGAGCACTCGAGGAGAATATCCACGACTTTGTTCACCCGTTTGGACGCCAGGTGACACACTGCCTTTAGCGTTTGTTGTTTGGTGGCAGGGTCCAAGATCTTCGGGAGACGTCGGTAGATCTCCTTGAGGATCATGGGCAGCTATGGCAAAAGAGAAATCCAAGGGATGACCAACTTTCTCAACAGCCCTAAGATTACCTGGTGGTCTCCATCCAACCCTAGCCTTCTTAAATCCAGCTGAAGTGTTGTCACCAAGTCAACAAGGTCTCACCCATTCTCATCTTTCTTTTCTACAAAATCTCCTGTATCCCTTTTGCTCCAAACCCTGCCATTTTCTTACCTCCTCCATTTCCATCCCACATTCTTCCAAGAACGAATTGAGCAGGAGTCCCGCAGTGTGTGAAATGTTTTTGTCCAGGTGTGTCAGAGCTGCCAGGGCTTTTAAGATCAGGTCGTTTATTTGAGACGGGCTCAGATGCTCGCCAAAGGCCTATTGGAAAGAAGAAAAGGAGACCATGAAGAGATGCATCAGGGTTTTGACAAGCCAGAGACTTTGACCCGTATCTGGGGACAGCACCCCATGTAGAGAGGCAGGCCGTATTCCATGACATCCACCACGTGATATTAGGATGTGGGTGAAAGAAGCCAACATGGCAGCCGAGATCGCCTGCTCCTAGACATTGTGGGGGATGGATATCCACCCTCCGGCCTTTGGAGCCTGCCGTCCCCACTGTGATATTGACTTTTTTGAGTATCTCCAGGTCAAGAGGAGGAGAGAAAGGAAGGTCAATAAGAAGCCAGGCAAAATGCTGAACGAAAACGTACCGTAGCCATTTTGGAGATGTTATTATAAAATATTGTTGGGCCCGAAAAGGAGAAGTCTTCCCTCAGCCAAGTGACGACCTTCCCCTTCTTGTTTCTAGGTTTCTCATCCATTTCTTTGGCTTTGGAGGGAGGAAAACAAGAGAAGGTCAGATTTTGGCATTCGGAACTTCTGAACATCCTTCGTCTGACGGCCGGTTTAGTCGTTCCAACAGAAGAGAAGATCTGTAGCTCAGGGCTGACCTGAGGGGTCCCTGGTGCTCTCTGGGCTCGGTGGTTTTCTCGTTACCTAGTTGGGTCATGAAACCTTCACAAGAAAACAACAAAGCTCAGAGACACCAGTCCTCCTCCTCCCCCCTCGCTCCCTCTTTCTCTGCCCCCCCCTTTCTCTTATCTCACTGATCAGGAACGAAACAGGTACAATGACCTCTTTAGTGGTCCAATTACAGGCAGTCCTCGACTTGCGGCCACAATTGAGTCCTAAGCAAGACAGTTATGAAGCGAGTTTTGCCTCAGGTTGCGATTTTTTTTCTTGCCAACCTGGTTAAGTGAATTGCCGCAGCAGTTAAGTTAGCAACCCGGTTGTTAAGTGAATCCGTCTTCCCCATTGACTTTGTTTGGCAGAAGGTCACAAAAGGGATCACATGACCCTGGGACACTGCGACCGTCATAAATCGGAGTCAGTGGCCAAGTGTCCAGATTTTGATCCCGTGAGCATGGGGATGCTGCAACGGTCGTAAGTGTGAAAGACAATCACAAGTCACTTTTTTTCAGTGCCGGTTAAACTTTGAATGGTCACTAAATGAATTGTTGTAAGTCAAGGACTACCTGTAACCCCTTTTCTAGGTTAACACAATAGATGGGACTGTAAATGGAGGGGAAATATAGGGCTACATAAGAGACAAATTACATAAATGAAGGAATGAAGGAATGAACCAACAAACGAATGAACAAACGAATGAATGAATCTAACCAGATTTAACCCAGACTACCTTGGTCTGATGTGCAAATGAAGCATTAGGTTGTGAATTGATTGTGTGCTGCCTGGGGAATTCTGGGCATTGAAATCCACATGGCTTAAAGTTGCCACTGGGTTAAGCTTTTAACTAGCCAAATTTAACCGATCCTTTTCTTTAGGTAAACCATTGATATAAGTGCCTGTCTTTCAACCGATTGTGGACGGCTCCCAATTAAAAATTAGAAGACACGTAAAATGGGGTTGAAACTATAAAATTAACAAATAATGTATTGCAATTATAAACCCTCTTTAGCTCTTTCCTTAACAATGCCCACTCAACCCGTAACTTGGTTAATCTGTTTTCTGGCTTCCTGCAATACATGCAGCCATCCAATGACTAAAAGTTGGCTTTGCAAAACACGCTAAGACCCAATCCATGTGCCAAGACTCACAAGCCCAGGCTGGCTGATGGCAGATGCCTAGCCTAACTCTGTGGTCGGCAAACTGCAGCTCGCGAGCCACATGCGGCTCTTTGGCCCCTTGAGTATGGCTCTTCCACAAAATACCACCTGCGGGCGCGCACGCACAGTGCGATTGAAACTTCGTGGCCCATGCGCAGAAGTCGGTTTTCGGCCTGGGCGAGTCTATTCTGAAGAAGTGGCGTTAGAAGAAGTGGGGGTGTCTTGCGGGCGAGAGACGGGAGACGGGAGACGCGGCGCAGGTGGGCCATGGGATACGCAGCGTGGGAGAGGCGCACGCGATTCATGCACGAGTTGAGTGAGCCAGTCAGTCAGCAATCTCCTTGTGCAGTGGTTAGTGCTAGTCGCATCCGCCAATCACGCGGGGGTGACAAAAGTAACTACTTGGAGCATAAAGTTACCTGTATTTTTCCAACCAGCTGCAAATCCTACAGGTATTTTTGTCATCAATTTAAGAATTGTAATTATTTTGTGTTGGTGGCTTTATTATTATAAAATGAAACATTTTTTTAGGTGCCCTGTTTGACATGGCTACAAAGAAGAAGCAAAGAAAAACGGAAGACGAAAACCATGAATTTAAAGTTGAATGGACCGAGACTTTCGCGTTTGTTCAAAACTTAAATGGCCTTCCGACCTGTCTCATTTGTCAGGAAAAATTGGTGCATAACAAGAAATCAAATTTGGAGAGACACTTTAAAACTAAACACGTGTCATTTAGTAGTAAATATCCTGTCGGTGATGCAAGGAAGAAAGCAGTTGAGGAACTTCAGAAGAGTCAAGAAAAATCAAGTTCTGTATTTGATTACTGGATTCAATCTTCCAACAATGTTAATATTGCAAGTTTTGTGGTTAGTCAAAAGATTGCTAAGAGAGGAAAACCATATACAGACGGCAAATACATAAAAAGTTGTTTTATAAATGCATCCGAAGAGCTATTTCGGGATTTTAAGAACAAAGCCGATATTCTAAAAAAAATTAAAGAGTTACCATTGTCTGCTAAAACAGTGAAAGACAGAACAGTCAAAATGTCTTCTTTTTTTTTTTCTTTTTTTTTTTCCTTATTCGGGTCTACATAGTTATGCGAACAATCATTTTCAAGCATGAACCTTATCAAGAGTAAATTGAGAATCCCAACCAACAACAGGATTATTTTTACAAGATGTTACATACTAAAATATTGCAATGGGACTACAGATCTATTTTAATTATGGGAGATTGGAATGGAGTAATTGATTCTAAATTAGATAAAAAGAGCTTGGCAAAGTCTAGAATTAGATTACCACAGACCTTTTTTGATATGAAAGAAGATATGGAACTAAAAGATGTTTGGAGAATACATAACCCAAATGAATTGGATTACACTTTTTTTTCTGATAGACATAGATCTTTTTCTAGGATTGATTTTATCTTGTTGTCAAATGATCTACTTGTTAAGACAAAAAGAACAAAGATTTTTCCAAGAATTTTGACTGATCATAGTCCTGTATGGATAGAAATCGAGATGGATAAGGTTGAGAGACGTTCTTGGAGATTAAATGAGAACCTGTTTAGATATGAAAAAAATATAATAGAACTTAAAAAGCATTTGAAAGAATTTTTTGAAATAAATTTGAATAAAGGTACCCCAGTTGAAATTGTTTGGGATGCAAGTAAAGCTTATATGAGAGGGGTACTTATCTACATGAATTCTAAACATAGACTGTTCCGACAAAAGAAAAGATCTGAGTTGGAAATGGAAATAAAGAATAAAGAACAGTTACTTATTAAAAACCCAACAGATGAAAGAATACGAAGTGCTATAAAACTTTTGAAAGACCAATTCCAAATGCTTATGGCGGAACAAGTTGCAACAAGTTTACAATACGCGAAGCATAATACATTTTGCAATGCTAATAAACCGGGCAGATGGTTGGCTTACACATTGAGGAAAAAACAAAGTATACGGACTATTGATAGTATTGATATTGGAGGGAAAGAAATCTTTCAACAAAAACTAATTAAAGAAGCTTTTGTGGATTATTATACTAAACTATATGCCAAAGATGAGGTGCAGAATGGACTTATAGAAAAATATTTAAAGGATAAGAGAGTTATAAAAATTACTGATCAACAAAAGGAAAGAATGAATTATCCTATAACAGAGGAGGAGATAACAGCAGCAATTAAACAGCTAAAAACAGCCAAAGCTCCTGGCACGGATGGTTTGACTGCAGTGTATTACAAAACTTTACAAGCTGAAATGGTGGGACAACTTAGAGATTTATTTTGCAATATTCAACAAGGGGGTAAAATACCCCCATCCTGGACAACTGCTTATATATCTTTGATACCAAAAGAACAAGTTGGTCCTAAAAAACCAGAGAACTACAGACCAATATCTCTTTTGAACACAGACTATAAAATTTACGCGAAGGTATTAGCCAACAGGTTGATGCCAGTAATCCAAAAGGTGATTCATGAGGACCAAGCGGGATTTATTGAGGGTAGATACATGAAGGACAATGTAAGGCAAGTAATAGACTTATTGGAATATCTTGATAAGAATAAACAGATTTCTGCAGTGCTGGTCTTTTTGGATGCGGAGAAGGCCTTTGATAGAGTGGATTGGAATTTTCTACTAAAGACTTTAAAAAAGATGGGCTTTGGGGACCAGTTTACACAGGCAATTTCAGCAATTTATCAAGAGCAAAAAGCACAGATTATTATTAATGGAAGTTTGACGACAGAGTTTAAAATTGAAAAAGGAACAAGACAGGGATGTCCGTTGTCCCCACTTTTATTTATTTTAACATTGGAAGTCTTGCTAAATACAATACGGGACTCAAAAATTTTGAAAGGCATAATGATAAGGCAAGAGGATTATAGAGTAAAGGCATTTGCAGATGATCTGGTGGTTACCCTATCACAACCAATGGAATCAATAATCTTGATGAACGACATTATACAAGACTATGGTAGAGTTTCAGGTTTCAGAGTGAACTCAAAAAAGACTAAAATGATAGTCAAAAATATGACACAAGATCGTAAACATGAGTTTGAAAGGAGGGCAGGTTTTGAAATTGTACCTAAGGTAAAATATCTTGGAGTTCAGGTTGCAGAATCAAACATGAAATTGTTTCAAAATAACTATGAGGTGTTGTGGCGAGAGGTTCAGAAAGACATGGAGACTTGGAAAAAGCTGCAACTGTCTTTACTTGGAAGAATAGCAGCAGTTAAGATGAACATTTTGCCAAGATTTCTGTTTTTGTTTCAAATGATTCCGGTGCTTAAAAGTGATAAACAACTGAAAGTTTGGCAAACTGGACTTAATAAGTTTGTCTGGAACGAGAAAAAGCCGAGAGTGAAATTGAAAATTATGCAAGATGTTCCAGAAAGAGGAGGCCTTAAACTTCCAAACCTACAGTTATACTATGATGCAGCAGCTTTAACTTTAACAAGTGATTGGTTTGGAAGTAAAAAGGCTGGAATATTGAATGCAGAAAGTTTTGATCTTGAATTTGGATGGCATGCTTACCTATTTTATGATGACAAAGTTGATAAAGTATTTAAAAGTCATATACTTAGAGACTCTTTGATGAGAGTTTGGAAGAAGCACCGACTCAAATGGGATTATAAAATACCGCTATGGCTGGATCTTGGTCATACCTTGTGGAATACAAATATAATGTCACTCGGGGGGTTTTTATACAAAGAGGTTCTTTTTACAGATGCGGGCAGATGGCAGTTGAAGACATTGCAGACACTGTTGGACGAAGGGATTAATTTAACCTGGTTACAATATAATCAATTACAATTGAGATGGAAAGAGGACCAAAAAACTGGTATTATGTTGCATGAGGAAGAATTGGTTAGACATATAAGAGAGAAAGGTCCAATGCATATTAAAAGGCTTTACAATGTTTTGCTAGAAAGGGATTCAGAAACGGAATTAGTTAAAGATTGTATGATTAAGTGGGCACAAAATTTTGAAGAACCAGTGATGTTGGAAACATGGGAAAAAATTTGGGTTCAGAATGTTAAATTTACACAGTCGCAGAATTTGAGGGAAAATTTTTATAAAATGTTTTATAGATGGCATCTAGATCCTAAAAAGTTGTCATGTATGTACCCTAATGTTCAGCCAAAATGTTGGAGATGTGAATGTTTGGATGCTACGTATTATCATGTTTGGTGGACCTGTAGGAAAGTTAAGGCTTTTTGGATAAAAATTTGGTGGGTCATGCAGAATGTTTTGAAGAAAAAAATTCAATTTTCTCCACAATTGTTTTTATTGGGCATAGTTAAGGGTTTTACACGGGATGAAACAAAATTAATATTGTATATGATAACAGCAGCAAGATTGTTGATAGGTAAATATTGGAAGAATGAAGCTTTGCCTACTATCGAGGAATGGACTTCGAAGATGGCTAGTTTTGCAGAGATGGCGAAGATCTCAGCATATTTAAAAGATTGTTCACAAGAGACTTATGAATGGGAATGGAAAAGGTGGATAGAATATGTTCAGAACAAATACCAAATTAGAAAGTATCAAATAGCTTTTATTTGAAAACAATGTATTAGAAATATTTTAATATAAAGAGACAAAGAGGGAAAATTATGTAGGGGGAGGGATGGGTTCAGGTATATATATCAGTGTTATTAGTTATGAGTACATAATAGGGAAGTCTGGGGGGGGGAGGGTTAGGGAGGGTTAGGGAGGACGGGAAGTTTGGGGAGGGAGGTGGGGGGGTGAAAAAAAGGGGTGAAAATGTAATTGTAAAACTTTTGCAATAAAAAAAAAAAAAAAAAAGAGTAAATTGAGAAGTTGTCTTATTGATGAGAACCTGGAATCATGCCTAAAATTAAAAACAATATACAAACCTGACTTACTCAAACTTTCCAAGGAGATGCAAGGCTATTGTTCACATTAGTGTTTGTCAGTCATTGTCATGATTTAATTTTATGGATATTGTAAGGTCAATTGTAAGGAATTTAATTTTATCAATAAATAATATCAAAACAACACTTTTAAATATGAGGGAAGCTTTTCTCAACAGGTTTCAGGAATTCAGAAACAGCAAAGCGATGTTAGCCTTTGTTAAAAAGCCTCTTAATGCTACTGTAACAGAATTAAATGTTTCTCCCTTTAATATTGACATTGGCAACTTTGAAATGCAATTGCTGGATTTCAAAAACAAAGAATTGTGGAGCTCGAAATTTGAACGTCTTTGTGCTGATACAGAAATATTGGAGAAAAATAAATGTGAACTTAGTTCACAGCACAAGTGGTCTGCTTTGAAAGACCCGGAGAAGGAAGATATGATGATTTTTAACACCCGGAATAGTATTCCTGACTCATATCATCAACTGAAAAAAATAGCGTTTGCTGTTTTTTCCTTATTCGGGTCTACATAGTTATGCGAACAATCATTTTCAAGCATGAACCTTATCAAGAGTAAATTGAGAAGTTGTCTTATTGATGAGAACCTGGAATCGTGCCTAAAATTAAAAACAACATACAAACCTGACTTACTCAAACTTTCCAAGGAGATGCAAGGCCATTGTTCACATTAGTGTTTGGCAGTCATTGTCATGATTTAATTTTATGGATATTGTAAGGTCAATTGTAAGGAATTTAATTTTATCAATAAATAATATCGTTGTTAAGTATGAGATCAAGTTTTATTCAACGTACCTATAGTTTAACTAAGACTTAAAACTTTAAGTAAAGTTTATTAAGTTAATTTTAGGGAACGTTGTGGAGTGAAAAAAGATGTAGTGTCGAGGAGATGGTTTGGACATATAAAGAGGATGAACGAAAGGAGATAGACGAAAGAAGTATACAGGACGAGTGTGGATGGGAGAGATGGAAGGGGTCGACCTCAGCGAACGTACCTCCATCAGATTGAGGACGTTCTTAGCAAAGGCCAGTTTAGGAGTACCCTAATTAAGTTAATAACAATGTACCTACCTATCTAGTTTAAGTTTAACCGATTTGGCTCTCCAAAGAAATTTCAATCGTTGTACTGTTGATATTTGGCTCTGTTGACTAATGAGTTTGCCGACCACTGGCCTAACGGATCCACTTAACGTGAGAAACTCAGTCTTCAAATGACCCCTGGCCCTGAGAGGTGCCAATACCAACGGCCAATTCCAGGCATCTCTGCCCAGGCAAACGACCGGGGTCTTGGTCACGCCACAAGCTGTGCCACCCAGTGCTCTCCTGGGCAGTGCGCATCCCTGGGCTCCTGGCAGCCCTTGGAGTCCAACTTTCTCACCCATTTTGCTCATGATGAGGTGGTGGAGGTGGTAGGCGGCCTCTGCGGACGTCTGGCCAACTTCTTTGCTGGTGTCGCCAACGTGCAGGCCCAGCAAAGCCACCAGCTGTCCCAGCAAAGAAAAGTCACCTGTGGGCTAATGAAAGGAAGCAAAAAGGAGGGGAAAGATGAGAAGGGGGGCTCATGAAGGTTTCAGCCAACTGAAATCAGAGCATAGGAACCATAGCACCACAGAATCCTAGAATCCTACCTTTTAGAATTCTAGAATCACAGAATCTTAGAAACATAAAATCTTAGAATTTTAGAATTATCCAATATTTGAATCTTAGAAGACTAGAATCAGTCATAGATTCATAAAATCAGTGAATCCTAGAATCTTTGAATAATAGAATCTTAGAATCATAGAATCATAGAATCTTTGAATTTCTAAATCATACAATCTTTGAATCTCAGAATCTCTGAATCTTAGAATCTTTGAATCCCAGAATCATAGAACCTTAGAATCCCAGAACCTCAATTGCTGGAAGGGACTGTGGAGGTTTTCTCCTCCAACCCCTTCATCAAGCGGGACTCCTTATATCCTCCTGGTCACATCCCAAAGATGCTTTTTCCAAAAGGCAGCAGGACTTTCTTCTTTTTCTTCCTTTCTTTGAAAACATCTCACTGTGCATCCCAAACGGTGACTTACGTCGAAATTGACGTTTTCAGAAACGAACTTCAGGAGGTGTCTGATGCTCTTGATGGCCCTCTCTCTCTCGTGTCTCTTGGGAGATTCAATCCAGGGATTAATGTGCTGCCAGGAAAAACAAAGGAGGAGGAGGAAAGGAAGAGTTTGTGATTCACAGTTGGAAGAGCCACAGAAGTTGCCAGGACTGGGGAGAAAATCTAAGGAGCTCAACAAATTTGAGACATTGGTCAATTGAGGTCTATTTTAGACTGAAAACTAGAGTAGCAATTGAAGATTTCTGGAATACAACTAGTCTTACAACAGTTCATTTAGAGCCGTGGTGGCACAGTGGTTAGAACGCAGTATTGCAGGCTAATTCTGCCAACTGCCAGAAGTTCAGCAGTTCCATCCTGATCGGCTCCAGGTTGACTCAGCTTTCCGTCCTTACCAGGTCGGTAAAATGAGGACCCAGATAGGAGAAGAACCTGGGTCCTCATTTAGAGAGGGCTGTAAACCACGGTGAAGCGGTATGTAAGTCTAAGTGCTATTAGTATTTAGTCACTGTTCAAAGTTACAATGGCACTGAAAAAGGGACTTACGACCATTCTTCACACTTATGACCATTGCAGCATCCCTATGGTCACGTGATCAAAATTTGAACACTTGGCCAATGACTCATCTTTATGACGGTTGCAGCATCCCAGCTCGGTCCCTAAATGAATGGCTGTATGTCGAGGACTTCCTGTATAAGTAGTCCTTGACTTACGACCAGAATTTGGGGTGCTTACCAAGGTGGATGTTAGGCGACTTGTGACTGGCTTTATGACCTTTTTTTGCCAGGGTTGAACGAATCCCTGTGGTCCTTAAGTGAATAATGCAGTCATTAGCTGAATCTCGCTTTCCCCGTAGACTTTGGCTTGTCGGAAGCCAGTTGGGCAGTTCGCCAATGGTGTTCAGGTGACACCCCCCCCAGGATGCTGCAACCATCACAAATACAGGTAGTCCTCGACTTATGACCACAATGAGTCCAAAATTTCTGTTGCTAAAATGAATCCCATCGGCATCGACATAATCTGCATCGGTCAATTGCAGAAGGCAGCTTTACTCGGAACAGCTGCGAGGCTCTATGACAGGGGTGTCAAACTCGATTTCATGGAGGGCCGAATCAAGGTTGTGTTTGACCTCGAGGGGGGCGTGGCCGAGGTGGGAGTGGCCAGCTCAACGTCTCTCGTGTCAGGGGCACCTGTGGACTTCCCTGAGACCCTCCCTCACTCTTATTATCATCTCCTCCCTCCCTCCCTCCCTTCCTCCTTGCCGTGGGACAAGAGAGACACGAATATCAGAGAAATAGTGGAATAGAATCATTAGTGAAAAGATGCCAGAGGAGGGACAAAACAAATGTAAATGACAAAAATGAACATCATTTTTTAACTATTGAAATTAGTTAAATTGAATGGTTGAATTGTCCCATGGGACGAGTTGTCCATCCAACAGCCACATTTGCCTATCCCGGGTCCTTGGGAGGGGCTCGACAGCTGGACAGAATCGCCAAATCCAGCCTAAACATCTGGCTGACCAACCCCGAGAAAGAATCACTCTTTACCGTCAAGACATCCTGCAGGGAATCCAAATTGGGAGCCTCGGACAGCAAGGCGGTGAGCATGGTGTTGCAGGTGGTCACCATCTGGTCATAAAAATCCTAGAAGGAGAAAAAGAATATCTAAAGGAAGAAGTGGTGTAAAGGAAGAAAGAGGAAGAAATCCAGGGCTGGGGAACTTATGGCCCTTTTAGGACGACTGGTGGACTGCAACGCCCAACAATCCTGAGCCAGCCACGGACTTCTGGGAGTTGAAGTCCACCCTTCTGCAATCAACGGAGTGGCCCGTCTTGCAGGGCTGGTTTTTCTTCCAGAGTTGGAGGAAATGCTTTCTCGGCTGAACACGAGGAACAAAAGGACATTGGGCTCGATGGATGGATCCAGAGTTTTGGAGGAGATTTTGAATCATGCTTATTTCCAGGTGGATCTCAGATGGCTTGGCTCCATCTGGACTGCTCACCTGAGTTTGAGCTGGTTGTCCTGGGCCGTTCACGTTCAGTTTTGTCACCAGGTAAGCCGGCAAGGAAAACACCTTCTGGATGCTTTTTCTCACCACTTTAGACCTCATCTCGGAGTTCAAGGGGGGCTTCATACGGCTGATGAAAGACGAGAAAAGAGGAGGAGGGTGAGAAGATCATAGACTCATTAGGCTAAAAGGGACCTCGGAGGTCTTCTACTCCAACCCTTGCTTGATGGTCCTTAAACCATCCCAGTCATATGGTTGTCCACTCTTTTCTTGAAAACCTCGAGGGATGGAGCACCCCCAACTTCTGGAGGCAAACTGTTCCACTGATGGATTGTTCTCGGTGTCAGGAAATTTCTCCTGGATCTCTCTTTGATAAGCTTCCCTACATCGCTTCTCATCATGCTCTCAGCTACTTTGGAGGGGAAGTTGACCCCCTCCTCTCTCTGAGAGCCCCTCAAATATCAGAACTCCCCTCATCATCCTGGTTGCTCTTCCCTGCACTCTTTCTAGAGTCTCAACATCTTTTTTATATTGTGGTGACCAAAACAGGATGCAGGATTTCTCTCTCTCTCCCTCCCTCCTTCCTCTGTCTCTCTCTCTCTCTCTGTCTCTCTCTCTCTCTCTCTGTCTCTTGGCAGGTACATACCTCATGCAGGTGATGGTGATGATCGCTTGATGGAGATTTTCGATGGACAAGGGTCTCGCGGGCTCATCTTCAATGACTTCCTGAAAAGAGAAGGAAACCCATCTAAGAAAGAACCTGAGATATGGCCACCCTCCAGCTGGCCCTCTTCCCAGCCCTACGCTTTTTCTGGTTGACACAGGAAGTCCCCAGCTTACAACTGGTCACTTAGCCACCATTTAAAGTTTTGAGGGATCTCTTCAGGACTACTTATGACCCAGATGCCAAGTTCCGAGAGGCGCCCCTTCCTCAGCGATCCTGTGACCCCATTTCGGTCACTTGGCCACCAGCTTGCATTGATGGCAGTTTGCAGTGTCCCGTGACCATGATTTAAGTCAGGGGTGGGTAACTGTGGCCTCTTGATGACCTATATAAAATTGGGAAGCCAGATTCCCTTAACAGCCGTGCGATTAACTGAACGAAAATGATTCGGCTTACAACGGTGGCAAGACAGGTCGTACAATGGGCAGAATTCCCTTAACAAATGTCCCACTTAGCAACAAAACCTTTCAGGCTCAATTGATTGGCATTCAATTCGGTTCAAATTCACTTCCAAAAAGAAAGACGCCCAGGAGCACCTGCCTCCCCCCCTCTCCCCACTTACAACGATGTTTGTGACCAGTTCCTGTTTCTGGGGCAAATCGAGGTCTTGCCTCCTGCTGTTGGCAACAGCTTTGGTGATCATGATGATGGACCTCATGAAGGCTTTCTTCAGCCCTTCGTCCTGGAAAACCCCAGTGGGAATGAAAAGAAACCAGAAGGAAGAGGATGTATTTATTTATTGAAACCTTTACGTAGCCGATTGTCTTTGGTTGAACTCTGGGGGCCCCCAATCAAAACATCACTGGACACTCTGGGTTCTAGTCCCACTTTAGGATGAAAGGCAGCTGAGAGACTTTGCGCCAATCACCAGGAGATGGTGAGTTCTAGTTCCTCCTTAGGGAAAAAGGCCAACTGTCTTTGGGCCAATCACCAGGAGACTGTGAGTTCAAGTCCCGCCCTAGGCACGAGAGCCAGCTAGGTGAGTTGGGGCCAGTCTCAATCCAAAACACGTCACAGAGTTGTTGTGTGGAAAGGAAGAAAGAGTGTAATGCAGGAGTGCTGCCTTGAGGATAATAAATGCAACAAGACCATAGATTCTCCTCCTCCTCCTCCTCCTCCTCCTCCTCCTCCTCCTCCTCCTCTCCCACAACATGCTAGTTGGGTCATGAAATGTCTTTAAGAAATCAAACAAGCTAAGGACTCCGGATTATAATTGTTCTTGTGATTAAACTCAGCATTAAGAGAAGTAGAGGGTGGAAACCTGCCTACCTTTTTCATGCTGGAATACTGATAGAGTATTTCTGAGACAATGTTGTCCAGGAAAGGCATCATGTCCTCTACTTGCGCTCCCAGGACTGCCTGGCCATAGCAGAGTATTAATGTGGTCCGAATCCATCTCTCGGAGAGAGTCTGTGAGTCCTGTCAGTCCAAAGACGAGGGGGTCAAACTCTTTCCCAAAGCACCAGAAGACAAGACAAGAAGCAATGGATGGAAACTGATGGAGCTTCTTAGTCATCCAGGTCACGGTTGCCCCAAAGGGGCTTTTTCAAAGGCAACTGGACTTTGTTTTTCCTTGAAGAGGTTTCGCTTCTCATCCCAGAAGCTTCTTCAGGTCTGACTTGGGTCAAAAGAGAAGAAGCTTTTTGGATGAGAAGCGAAATGTCTTCAGGAAAAAACCAAGCCCAAGCCTTTGGAAAAAGCACCTTTGGGTCTACTCGAGGTGTTTGTTGGGGCAGCTCCTAATCTTCTCTAGCCTTATAAAATAGTTCTCCGGGAGATGGAGATGGAGAATTTCAGCACCACCTACATCTACGAGATCTATGACCAATCTGAGGAGACCTGACAGCCTGGAGCCTAAGTCCTTCTAAGCACATTGGACTCTCCTTCCCAGAATCCCCCAGCCTCCTTCTGCACTGAGTTTCAGACCTTGCAACCCCATCCCTGGTCTTACCTCAATGGGGGCTTCTACTGCAAACGGTCCTTTTGTCTGCCTGAACTGGCCAGCCTCCTCCAGGGCCACCAGAATCTCAGGCAGGTGGCAAAAGGATGCCATTCGAATGGATTCCGAGATTCCCTAGGCAAAGCGATGTTTGTGAATTAGGACATTTATTGATTTATAGGTTCGATTTATATGCCGCCCTTCTCCGGAGACTCAGGGCGGCTTACAATGCGTTAAGCAATAGCCTTCATACTTTTGTATAGACCTGCTTAGTAGGTCTTTCCCCCCCCCCAAAGCGGTGTTCTTTTTTATACAAAGTCAGCTTATTGCCCCCACAATCAGGGTCCTCATTTTACCTACCTCGGAAGGATGGAAGATTGAGTCAACCTTGAGCCTGGTGAGATTTGAACTCACAGTAATTGCCGGCAGCTGGCAGCTAAGTGCTACTTAACAGCATTTTAGTCCGCTGCACCACCAAGGCTCTTATTTGCACCTAACCCTTTGTCTTTACCTTCCGCTTTCTCCTCCCCTTCTCCACCTCCTGCTCCTCCTCCTCTCTGCAAACCCCAGGCCCTTCTAGCACTGATGAAATTACCTAGCTGGGTAATGAAATGTCTGCAACAAAACAACCAAGCACAGAGAGCACCAAGGACCCCACAGTCCTCCTCCTCCTCCTCCTCTCTGTAACCCCCATTCTCTTCTAGCACTGATGATGTTACCTAGCTGGGTCATGAAACATCTACAGGAAAACAACCAAGTTAAGAGAGCACCAAGGACCCCACAATTCTCCTCCTCCTCCTCCTCCTCCCTTCACCTCTATTCTGCAAAACCTGTTCTCTTCTGGCACTGATGAGGTGACCTAGTTGGGTCACTAAACGTCTGCAAGAAAACATCCAAGCTCAGAGAGCCCCAAGGACCCCACAAAGATGGAGGTCTCAGCCCCCGCAGGCATCCCACTGCCACTCACCTCTCGGTCTGTTTCTTCCTGGAGTGAAAAACTTAGAAGGCTTTGGAGCTGTTCCGTCACCAGGTCCTTCTGTGTTGAGTTTCGCAGTTTAACGCCATAATATTTGTAGAGGCTAATCTGAAGGTGGGAAAAAGAGTCCGTGAGTCCTAGGGAGCGCCACCAAACGGCCAGGAAAAGGAAATATAGGAGAAATTAGGATCAGAAAAGGACTCCGTGTGGTCAAGCACACGGAAACTGGTCCTGGGTGACCTGATCGGGGAGATGGGCAGCATACGAATCTAATAAGTCAATAATTGCCATTTTGACTTTCTTCTTCTTCTTGAAAAGCTACTTTAACCCCCCTCCCCCATCCCCATAGGTGCCCTTTGCTGATTCTCTGTTTGGCCGTCCTGAGATCCTTTATGGTTTCTGTGGAGATCTGGCAGCTTCATCTTTTTACATGCATTAGCTCTCCGTGGTGGATTGGGACAACTTGCCATGGCCCTCTTGGCTTGGCCAACTAACCATGGCCAACTAGCCATGGCCTACTTGCCGTGGCCAACTCACCAGGGAACAAGAGTTACACTAATAGCAGGGTTCCAATACCTCAAGGGTTGCCAAAAAGAGGAGGGGGTCAGCCTATTCTCCAAAGCACCCGAAGGCAAGACAAGAAACAATGGATGGAAACTTATCAAGGAGAGAACCAATCTAGAACCAAGGAGAAACTTCCAAACAGTGAGAACAATTAACCAGTGGAACAGTTTGCCTCCAGAAGTTGTGGGTGTTGCATCACTGGAAGCTTTTAAGAAGAGATTGGACAACCGTTTGCCTGAAATGGGAAAGGGTTTCCTCCTTCAGTAGGGGGTTGGACTAGAAGACCTCCAAGGCCCCCTTCCAAGTCTGTAGTTCTATTATTCATTGTCTGTCTAATATCGAGGAAATGGTGGAACAGAAGCGTCAAAGAAAGGAGGCCTCAAAGGAGGGACAAATGAAACATAAACGACAAATGTTAAAATGATTTTTAACATTATTGGAGAGAACGGAATGGTTGAATTAACCCGCGGTGAGTCTGCTGTGGCTCGTGGGCAGCCACGGTGAGTTGGCCATGGCAAGCTGTCCTCTTCTGATGTTGCATCTAAGATAACTGCGGCCCTAAAAGTGTAAAACCTCCGCATATTTACCTTGTCTTTAGACAAGACCTGGGACGTGCTTTGCTTCTGGTCGATGGGCGGCAATGCGCTTGTTTTCCTCCTGGGCAGTTTGTGGTCTGAAGGAATCTGCTTTGCCAACAACAACAAGAACAACAAAAAAGAAGTTGTGAGAAAGTGAAGGAGCAGAGGAAGGAACAGCTTTCTGTGTGTTTCCAAGGGGAGGATTGGTTTCCCTTCTGCGTCCGGATGCATATTATAAGTAATTTGACTTTTCTAGCTGGGACAGACACGAAGCACGTAACAAGGACCATCCGGATTGTATCAGCTGGAGCAGAGGCAGCTTTTGAGATGAACGGTTGGAAAATCTCTGCCACAAATTGTGAGAACTTGATTTATCACCATTTATTGTTGTGGCCCTCCAGCAGCCGAATCAGAGGAGGAGGAGGAGGAGGAGGAGGAGGAGGAGGAGGAGGAGGAGGAGGAGGAGGAGGAGGAGGAGGAGGAGGACGAGGACGAGGAGGAGGAGGAGGAGGCGTGGGAGTCAGGGCCAGCATCAAGGCAACCTGAGAGCTCCGACGGGGAAGAGGGAATGGGGCTGGCAGAGAGAGAGACAGAGGAGGAGCCTGGGCCATCCGTCAGCCCTCAGATGGAGAGTCAACAGCCCCCAGGTCTGGAGGTGGCTGATGAGGAAGAGGAGGAACAGCTGGGTCCAGTGCCTGACGCGCGGATACACAGAAGGCAGAGGAGAGGAGAGCAGTGGAAATCTATGGGCCGGTCCTTGGGACAGACGAGCCACCACTGCTAGCGAAGCCCCTCCCTAGCTCTGGGGATAAAAGGCAGGGGGCGGAGATGAATAGATGTGGCAGACAACGATTCTTCTCCCTGCCGGATGGACTTGTTAGCCTGTGGTGAGAGAGAAACTTTTTGTCGGGGCTGCTGGCTCTCCTCATAAAGGAATCTTTGAGTTCACTTCAGAGGGTTTGTCGTGTTTGGGTCAGAACATTTATTTACTGACTGTTCGAAGTTATAAAGGATAGTTTACAACTGAAAAAAATGGACTGTTTCTCACACTCAGGACCATTTCGCATTTCCGTGGCATGCAGAGAGCTTCCGGTCCCTGTTGTTGCTGCCCAGCATTCAGTGCCAGACAGTGCAACAGGGCGGATGGTTGTCTTGTAGGTCTTAGATTTAAGATGGGTGGCCATTCGTCTGTCCAGTAACACACTGGTGAGTTCTCGCCAACGTATCCAGGCTGCATTCTCCTTTGCTCTCACCTCGCCATTGATGTCACCATTGACATTGGAGGTGGGATCCCAGATACCAAAAAATGTCCACCTTCTTTAGGTTTTCTCCATTGATTTGAAGCATTCCAGGGGTGGTGACAGTCCCTAAGTATCCTGTCTTGATGTTGAGGTGGAGTCCAAAATGGTTGAGGCAATCATTCCATGGTCGTTCCATGATCCTTCCAGCAAGGACCCCCTAGTTCAGCAAATTCTCCATAACTACATTTGTCTACTTTTGGGATAAATGATCTCCACCGAGGCAGCCCTGGCTTCTGGACCCTCTCACATCTGGTGGCCTTTTAAGAAACTGCCATGGCTGGCACAAAACACCTAACAATTCCCCTTCTTGCCAGCCAATGACAGGTGCCAGTGAGTATGAGTGAGGGGGTGAGCAGGCGTCATAGACATGCAGATGCATCGTTTACAGGAGCAAACACAAACGCTTACACAGAAGGTTGTGTCGGTCAATGGGCACAGGTTTTGTGAACAGATCAGCTAACTGGTCGGTTGTATTACAATGTTTGATGTGTACAAACCCCATTCTGGCAAGCTACCTGACATTCTTGTAGCGGATGTCTATGTGGCGTGACCTAGAGCCCACCGTGTACGCCCCCGAGATTCCAATTGCGGCCGTGTTATCTTCTTGAATTTGGATGGGCAGAGTAGGAGGTGCCCAGATGCTCGTTACCAGAGCATTGAACCAAATCAAGTCGTTTGTTGTGCCCGATAGGCTGGCATATTCTGCCTCGGCCGTGGAGCAAGAATCAAATTTTTGCTGCCTAACATGCCAATGGATAGGACAGCCATTTAGCAGTATGAGGAAACCAGAGGTGCTCCGTCTACTCTTGGTGTCACCAGCCCAGTCTGCGTCCGAGTAAGCGGAGAGCTGGGCCGGCTTCCCCTTCTCTGGTTCCAGCATAAAGAGGGCATCGGCCGTGCCCCTGAGGTACCTAAGTACCCTCTTGACAGCATTCCAGTGGAATTCCTTTGGGTTTTCCACATGCCTGGACAATAGATTTACAGCTAAAGCTAGGTCAGGCCTGCTCCAATTGCTAATGTATAGCAAGGAGCCAATCACAGATCTATAAAATTTATTATCTGTGAACTCAGGGCTGTCCTTGTCATTATGGCCATAGTAGTCACTTTGCATGGGGCTATGCGTTGAGTTAGACTCCGCCATTTTGCATTTGGCCAACAACTCCTCAATCTTTTTTTGGGGGGGGGGATAATGCAAATCCCTTTTTAGTGGCCAAGATATGTACACCCAGGTACCTGTCAACCCGCCCCAACGACTTCAGGGTAAACCTTTCCCCCAGAGCCTTGGCAAATTCGTCACACCTTTCCCTTCTGGCTCTGTCCTGATGGATTGATTGATGGAGGGATGGATGGATTGATTGTGTGGGGTGGGCTGATGTGATAGGACAAGGCTGGTTCCATAGGTAGCCCAGCCCTGTAGCATCTATACCTGGATATGAGGGAAGGACGGCGTCTGGTGAGCGTTTTCTCCCCGGAGCCCTTTCCCTCTCGGGCCTCCTTGGCAAGGGAGGGGGCTCTTTCAGGCCAGGCTCCATCTCCCCCTGAGAAGCCTTCAGAGGGGTCCTGGCAGATGTCCTGCGCACCAAATCAGTATTGTTTCATTCACTGCAACAAAAAATTACATCAACAGAAAATTATAGCAGAGATTGATATTTTTATTTACATGCTCTGGATTTGCATTATTATTATAGCTTGGTCTGACATTGGGTTTTTAGTCCTATTAATTGAGGCTGTACTGTATCCCCACCCCCACCTCCAAATAAGAGACATTGTTTATAAAATGACAAAAAATGAACCCATGTTTTATAAAGGCAAAGAAATAATTACGGTAAAGCAAGTACCTAAGAGAATAAGAGAACTAAGAAAAGAATATTGGTTCCTAGCCACATTATTAAATAAACGGCATATACCATTTAGATGGATAATACCGGAAGGAATGGTGGTGTCGTGGCAAGGGAAAAAAATAAAAGTGGATTCACAGCACAGAGCACAGAACCTGCATGACCAAATGATGGGCATAGAAGGAGCAAATAGTAACAGGGAGGAACCGGAACGGAGGACTTAAAGGACACAAAAACAGGAAGAGCGAGAAAAACTACTAGAGGAAGGAGATAAAGAGGAAGAAGGGGAACCTCAAGAGGAAGAAGGAGTGAAAAGAAGAGCTAAGAGAAAGGACAGGAAGTAATAGGAAATATCGCATAGTAGAACCACAAAGGAATGGAACAAAATTTTAAAATCTTATCATTAAATGTAAATGCTCTCAATTCTCTGGCTAAACGACATCAAATTTTTAGAAAAGTGATAAAACAAAAAATGGATATTGTGTGCCTTCAAGAGGTACACATAAGAAAACAAGATGAAAAATACTTATTACGTAAAAAATTAGGGGAATCATTTGTAACACTAGCGGAAGAAAAGAAAAGAGGAATAGTGGTGTACATTAAAGAAGGAATAGAGTGTAAATTGAGATATGCAGATTCAGTAGGAAGAATATTGATGATAGAAGTAAAATTTAAATATAAAAGTATGTTATTGGTGGTTATCTATGCGCCGAACAGTGGACAATTAGAATTTTACAAAAAAAAGTACATCAAAAGATAATAGAAGAAAAAATAGGGAATATATGTTTGATCGGCGATTTCAACGCAATTGTAGATGTAAAAAGGATTATAGCAGTGATCAGAGTAATAAAAAAAAGAAAAATGTACTGCCTAGAACTTTTATGGATTTAGTACAAGAAGTGAATTTAATAGATGGTTGCAGATTTTATAATTCCGAGGTAAAGAAATTCACATATTATTCTAACCCCCATAAGTCCTGGTCCAGAATAGACATGGTTTGGGTAACCAAGATACTTATGCAAGAAATAGAAACAAATGTAAAATTTATGCAAGCACAAAATTTAAGAGAAAATTTTTATATAATGTTTTACAGATGGCATTTAGATCCTAAAAAGTTGGCTTGTATGTATCCGAATTTGCAATCTAAGTGTTGGAGATGTGATTGTGATTATCATATATGGTGGACTTGTAAAAAAGTTAAAGCATTTTGGATTAAAATATGGTGGATTATCCAAAATATTCTTAAAAAGAAGATAAAGTTTACCCCACAATTGTTTTTCTTGGGTATAATTGTACGGTTATAGAGACTAAATGGATTTTAAATTTAATAACTGCAGCTAGACTTTTGGTGGCGCAATACTGGAAGAAGGAAGAATTGCCTACTATTGAAGAGTGGACATTAAAAGTGGCAAATTTGGCAGAAATGGCGAAAATTTCAGCATATTTGAAAGATCACTCACAAGAAAAATATATATTGGAATGGAGAAGATGGACTGATTATATTCAAAACAAATATCGGACTAAAGAGTATCAAATAGCTTATGAATGAATGGAAAAGTTAAGAGTATGTATATTTAGTTAAGTAAAAGGTGAGTTAAAGTGTCGAGGGGGGGGATAGGAATCTGTAGTTAGTTAGCTTAGCTTAGCATATGACTGTTAATTGTTTTACCTGTATTTTGTTCTGGGAAGTCCGGGGGGGGGGGGTAGAGGGGGGAGGGAAAGGAGCGGGGGAGGGGAAATATTTGGAAAAAAAATTCTTGTTTGTAAAACTTTTCAATAAAAGAAAACAATTAAAACCCATCCACACCATTCATGGCCAGATCTCGCCAAATCGCAACAAAAATGTGGTGGAAGAGTCCTTTGACGTGAGTGTTTCTAGTAGGTATCCCAATCATGTCAGGAAGTTCCTGGCCTCCTTCCTTTGCCCAGGATGATGTTGTTAGGCTTGCCAAAAGTAGGTCGTTAGGAAAGAAAGACCCTCCACTCCGTTTTATTTATTTATTTATTTATTTTATTAAATTTCTATACCGCCCTTCTCCCGAAGGACTCAGGGCGGTGAACAGCCAGAAGATAAAACACAGAGATACAAAATTTAAAATAGATTAAAACGAATTAAATAATTTGGCTGAATTTTAAAATACCCCATAATTAAACAGATTAAAATTTGTATTTAAAATTTAAATTTAAAAGAGGAGAAGATTTAGGCCAGGCCAGCTTGATGAAATAAAAACGTTTTAAGCGCATGACGGAAGGTGCGCAGATCCGGGATCCTCCCGGACACTTGGTTGAAGTGATAGGTTTTTAAAAGAGGAATTAGTGGTTGCAGCAAAAGCCGGCTAGAACTAAAGCTCCTGGTCAAAAATTTGCAAATTTCTCCCCTTCTCACCATCCCATCCACCCACCCCGACCGGTCCGTCTTCAACCAATGGTGTGCCGAGGAGGTGTTTGGGGAACCGCTCAGATGTTTGGTGCCTCTTGGTGAAGTTTGCATTCTTTTCTCAGGCTTTGTGGACTTGAAGACTGGAACAGGCTGGTTCTCACACCTGTGGTTTCTTTGAAGCCTGTTACACGCCCTCCCTGTAGGCCAACTCTACCCTGTCCATGACAATTGCCTCCATCCTCTCCCCTAACAATTGGTGGCAGGACGCCAGTGAAGTGCCAAGTTGAAGATTGCAGTTCTGACATTCTGCCCCCTTTTTCAGAGATGTTAGTCCTGCAAAAATGCTTAAAACGTTTTTCTTTCATCAAGCTGGCCTGGCCTAAATCTTCTCCCCTTTTAAATATAAATTTTAAATACAAATTTTAATCTGTTTAAATTATGGGGTATTTTAAATTCAGCCAAATTATTTAATTCGTTTTTAATCTATTTTAAATTTTTGTATCTCTGTGTTTTATCTTCTGGCTGTTCACCGCTCTGAGTCCTTCAGGAGAAGGGCGGTATAGAAACTTAATAAAATAAATAAATAAGGAAACACAAATGGGAGGGGAGATAAAGACAAATACGAATGCAGAGTTAACTGATGTTCTATGAGGTTTCAGGGCTTTGAAGACTGGCATAGGCTGGTTCTGTTATGTATAAATGCCCACCATTCACCATCCCAGGTATGATAAGGGTTAACTCTACATCCACCTAGATCCTCCCCTGACCCCTCCTTACCTTAGCTCCGCCTCCCAGGTACTTAAGACATGGTCCAGGCGTCCAGGGGCCACTTCCAGCTAAATACCTGTAATAGAAACATTGATCAATAAAGAGAATTGGTTCACTGCATCCTGTGTTTGGAGTTATTGGGTAAGATCCTAGAAATCAGTCACAGGTTGGTAGCAGAGGACGGTTTACCCGCAACTCACAGAGATGGCAGAATCAAGAACCCAGACAGAGGCAGAGAAAAGAATGGCCACCAGAGCCTACATCAAACAGATGAAAGAACTGCAGGCTCTCGAAGGTGCCACAGCAAGGACCACCACAACTGAAGGTGATGGAGACTACAACCCGAGTCCACAACTCAGGGACGAAGGGCCAAGAGAAGAAACCTACTACTGCGAAAGGGCAGAGCCACCAAGCAACGAAGAATTCCGATCCACCATCCTGGGGATGATGGAAGCGACTGCCAGCAAAGAGGAGCTCATCGCGAAACTCCAAAGCCTACTCGAAAGCAATGGAGCAGCGATGAGCACCGAGCAACAGAGAGAAGAAATCCTCAGCCCGGCAAGAGGAAGGTATCCCCAAGCTGAAGCTCCGGACATAGAGGATTTCATTTCCGCGCCATGCTCTCGGTGGCCATCTTGGAATGGCCAACAGCCAATGGGAAGCTGAGATTCAAATAGAATGGCGGGAAACAGCGAGAACCCCAACTTCGCTGGGGAAGACCCCCAAAACAGCACCCAAGCAAGATCACAAGCCTGCGGGGGCTCACCCATCGAGCCCGAAGCAGACGAAACAATCGAAAACCTGGCTGCAGCACTCGGCTCAGCACTCAAGCCCCCAGGAGCCAGGAAGAAACAAACCGACGCTCAGCACCCCCAAAAGAGAAGCAGGGTAGCCACTGGAACTCTTGCAGCACGCCAGCAGACACCACGTGGGACAACGCACCCCAAAAACTACACCCAAGACCCAGCCGCCTGCAGGACTGAATACCTGCAGGATTCGCACTCGCCACCCGCCGCAGCAACTTCCCTAGGCCGCGGAATGAGGAGAAGAAACAATGACTCACCAACCACGCGGCCTCCACCAGGCTTCCTGGCCCATCCGGAGGTCCTCCAACGTCGCCCAGGATCCACTGCCTGTCAGTCTCAGTTTTGCCTGCTTCAGCTGCCATAAGAAACCGCATTACCAATTACAGACTTGCTAAAAAGGAAAGGGGAAGTAGAGCCCAAACCCTCGAAACCACTAGAATGGACTATGGATTGTCAAGCCGCTTTTGAAAAATTGAAACAGCTGTTTGCGGCTGAACCAATGCTCAAACACCCCGACATGGAACAACCTTTTGTAGTACAAGCTGACGCCAGTGACGTAGCTGTAGGAGCAATACTCTTGCAAAAGAATGAGAACGGGATATTACAACCCTGTGCTTACACGTCCCGTAAACTATCAGAAACGGAAAGGAGATGGGCCATATGGGAGAAAGAGGCGTTTGCAGTTAGATGGGCGCTGTTAACATGGAGACAATTTTTAGAAGGGGCGAAACACCCTTTCGAAGTGTGGACTGATCACAAGAATTTAGAGGCATTAAAAACACCACACAAACTATCACCAAAACAGGCTCGTTGGGCCCAACATTTCAATCGTTTCAATTTCACCCTACGTTATCTTCCTGGTGGAAAGAACTTCATGGCGGACGCACTTTCCAGATTGCCGCAGTATAACAGCATCAAGAAGGAGGTGGTTCAACCTATGATCCCCTCGACACAATTGGCAACACCTGTCACTACCAGAGCGCAGGGAAAACCCGAACCAGAACTCTTGGGGGATTTACTCGAAAAATTGCGAGAAGCGCTAAAAACTGACGAGTGGTTTAAGAACCACTCGAATGAATGCACACTTTGTGACGGACTAGCTTGGGTTGGATCGAAATTGTATGTTCCGACCACATTAAGAACAACCGTATTGAAATATGCTCATGATGCCAAGGCCGTGGGACACTTTGCGTTTGTCAAGACTCTACATCTTGTTAAGAGACAATTTTGGTGGCCTGCACTTAAAAAGGACATAGAGGCATATGTGGCTAGCTGTCCAGTATGTGCCTCGGCTAAAAGACCTCCAGGAAAACCTCCTGGATTACTGCAAGGTGTGGCCAGACCGAATGCCCCATGGAAGGAAATATCTATGGATTTTATTGTGGACTTACCAGAGAGTGAAGGCTGCACTGTCATTTGGGTAGTAACTGATTTGTTTTCCAAACAAGTACATTTCATCCCTTGCTCAAAGATCCCTTCAGCAAAAACCCTTGCAAAACTGTTTATTCGGCAGATTTACCGGCTACATGGATCTCCAAGGGGTGTGCAATTTACTTCCAGTTTCTGGACAGAGTTTTTGAAGTTGATAGGCTCCGCCCAGGGGCTGAGTTCCAGTCACCACCCTCAGACAAATGGGGCCTATGAAAGAACCAATGGGGTTCTAGAACAATACCTGAGGTGTTACGTAAATTACCAGCAAGACAATTGGGTAGACTTGTTGCCATTTGCAGAGGTGGCATATAATAATTCCGTACACAGTAGCACCGGATTCACTCCTTTTAAGGTCGCTTCGGGCCAGGATTTCGTACCCATTCCCGAGCTACCACAAGATGATCCCCAGAATCCCTCTTTGATGGATTGGATTGAACAATTAAAGAGCACATGGGCAGTGACTCGGAAGGCATTAGATGAGGCACACCGGGCCCATAAGGCGCAAGCCGATAAGAAAAGGTCCCCAGCTCACATTTATAAAGTGGGTGATAAAGTTTATTTATCTACTAAATATTTACAGACTACCCAGAAGTCGAAAAAACTGGCCCTAAGTATGTAGGACCATTTCGTGTGATTAGACTGATTAATCCAGTAACAGTTGAATTGGAATTGCCAAAAACATTGAGACGTATACATCCTGTATTTCATGTTAGTTTATTAAAACCTGAACACTCGTCTCCCCTGAGGGCTGATCAAAGCACCCCTCCAATTCCCATTCTCATAGAGGGGGAGCAACATTTTGAAGTTAAGGAAATCTTGGACTCTAGGAAACACCATGGTAAAGTCCAATATCTGATAGCCTGGAAACATTTCCCTTTGTCTCCGGCTGAATGGGTGAATAAACGGGATGTCCGAGCGCCCAAGAAAATACAGCAATTCTATACCAAATACCCAGATAAACCATAATTATTGTATATATTCTGTTTCTCTCTTTTTTCCCTTTCTCTTATTTAGGAATAACTTCTCTTCTGCAAGAGGGGCCGAATGTCAGCCTCAGCTTTGCCTGCTTCAGCTGCCATAAGAAACGGGGGGAGGGACTAGTAAAGGGGGCGAAGGGGGGGAAGGTGCAGGAGGTGTTTTTTCCATTGTAGGACGTGTCTTCCCAAGAAACGAAAGTGAATCTCCAAAGGGGCCGGCTGACCAACTGCCCTACATTCCTGATGAATGACGTTGCCAGACGTGATGCCACCTGACCTTTGGGAGACCTTTGGATTGGATGATGGTCAATGGACATGGGGGGGGAGAAGCTTAGTAGATGCTATTTCGCGCATTTTGCTCACTTCCAGCTTTACCTGGGTTGCGATCATTTCATATTCAGTAAAAGTACTAAGCTCTTTAAAATGATTGAGTTTGGGTTTTTCTTTCCTGGATATTAAAGGAAGCATACCTGACACCGCCGCTACCGTGCTGCCGAATCCGGGAGATCCTCGACTTACGACAGCCGCCGCCACCGTCTCCAGGGATCCTCGACCTGCGACCGCCTCACCTCCTCGCCTTCTTCCAGCCTTCGCCCAAGATGCAGGGGCCCAGCCATGGCATCCGACGCCCAGGGAGGGCTACGGGCCCGCCAGGAGCGAGCCCAGCCCCCCACCAGCAGGCCTAGGCCTAGGCCTGAGAGCAGCAATAAGGAGCTCCTCACCAGACGACCTCCGGCGCGAAATGAGCCTCGCGCATGCCCAGTCGCCACCTACAGGAAGTACAAGGAACATAGAGATAAGTACAAGGAACATAGAGATAAGTACAAGGAACATAGAGATAAGTCAGTTCAGACTGGCAACAAGCATTCCCCCAGCATATTGTGAGTTCACTCACATAAAGAACCATGGACAGCAACAGACTGTAAGTAATATAACTTTCACTGCTGACAATTACAAATTGAAATTAGATGGGGCCAATCTTTTGGAGTGGTACCACCAACTACAGATTGCTTTTCTGAAAGAAAATATGTTGTACTTATTTGATGACCCACCCAAGAAGCCATGGACTTTTGAGATTGACCGTTTGCACCACAGGGCTTACTATCTGCTAATGTCTAGCTTGTCACCCAGCATTTACCCCAGTCTTGGCCACCACTTAACCGTGGCAGAGATACTATAAAAAATACTTAATTTATTTTACAGTAAGAGTGCAGCCACTACAACCAAAATATCCAGGGAATTTTACTCAGCCAGGCATAAGGCAGGGACACCCATGGGGGAACATATACTCAAGCTAAACACCACCAGGGCAGAACTCATACAAAGGGGGGAAACCATTTCTGATAATATCATGAAAAGCATCATCATAAACTCCCTAAACCCCAGTTGGGAGAACTTTATCATGCAACTGGATAGTCTCAACATAGAGCACCTCTCTTTAGAGACGTTATCCAACAGGCTGATTGCGGAGGACAGCCTGAGAAGGGAACGCTCATCAAGCCTCAGGGAAAGCAGACCAACAAAAAGGGTAGACTTCCAGACCAGGGACCAAGATAAGCCAGAATGTTTTAACTGTGGGTCTAGGAATCACTATAGGAGAGATTGCCCAGAAACCAGAGGGACAGGGACCACAGCTACCATAGGGAAAGGCAAGGCCGCAAACCAGGTTACTCAGACAGGCGCTCCCCAGAAAGCAGGTTCAGGCACAGGGACTCACCCAACCCCAGGGACAGGAGAGGATATAGGGATAGCTCCAGGGATAGTCAGACTGGGTCACTATATGAACTTAGAGACCACCAACACCCAAACACCCAGGCAAAAGGAAGGAACACATGGTTCATTCACTCAGGAGCCACCAATCACACCACCAACAATAGGAACATACTGGAGGCATTCACACCTAAGGAATACCACATCAATGTAGCCAACCAGAACAAGGTATTGGTGAAAGGAGAAGGGAGCGCACACATAGATGGAATAGGGAAGATAGAGGGGGTACTATTCATCCCAGAAATACCCCACAATATATTAGCAACACTCAAACTAAGTAAAGACTTGGGCATTGAGACAACCTTCAGGGAAGGGAAAGCATATATGACCAAAGGAAAGAGAAGCATAGGAAAGATCATCATAGAAGGGGGACTATCCTACTTAGTGCCCCAAGAGCACTCAAACACTAACTCAGAAAGTAACGAGAAAGGGACAAGCATGCCCACAGAAAATAGAGGGGGTGAAGGAGAACACACCGCAGGAGGCAAACCCACCACAAACACAACACACAAAGGGAAACCACATATTGGCAAACCCATTCATGATGGGTGCGCCCACTTACTACACAGAAAACTAGGCCACGCTAGTTTTCCAATGGTACAAAAGATGAATGAATCGGCCTACCCGATAGTAATACATGAGGACAACAAAGCAGCCATAGACATATCCATGGCAGAAGCAGTAGGCCAAAGGTCCAGACATATAGACATTAAGCACAAACATGTCAGAGAATTAACAAACATTGGTTTTATTAAGGCTGTACATTGTGAGACCGCCGAGCAAGCCGCAGACATCCTGACCAAACCTCTACCCAGCAAACAACATGCCTACCTTACGACTAAATTAGGGGTACGGGTACAGAATACGCAAGCAGGTCCTGTCAGAAATAAATGCCTTACTCATGCCAGGGGTCAACAGGGACACAGTAGTGCAGGGGTTAACTACAATACTCACTTGGTCAGTACCACCCACTGACCACTCCTTACCTGAATCTCTGCCCACAAGTATAAAAAGTAGACACACTCTTCCCCGACTTCCACTTCCAGATGCAGTATGTGATGTAATGATGAACCTGTAAATAAAAGAGACTTATTCAAATGATTGACTCGTGCCAGTTATTGGGCCTGATCCATGGATTCTGTAACAATATGGTAGCAGAGGATGGTTTTATGGCCCAATAACTCCCGATCACGCAATGAGGACACATCGCTGCCAACGAGATGGCAACGACACCGAAGCAACGAGAGGGCAACCCAGCGGGATCGCCAGGGAAGGCAGAAACCTCGATCGACCCCAAGGCCACCGCAACAGAAGAAAAGGGGGAGGTCAAGAAAGGAAAAATAGCAGACCATGATGACCGGGAGGAAGAAAGACTACGACTCGACGTCCTATGATTACTAAAGGAGCGAGCCAGCGACAAGAACCTTCTCGCGGACCTGCGAAGCTTCATAATGGACCGCGATGTGGCGAGGAGCGAGGAAGACTAGGATCCGGAGCTCGAAAAGCTGAACTCGGTGAGTGGATCGCCCCAAAAAGACCCCACAGCAGTCACCGAGCCGCGAAGCCCCACTCAAAATTTGAAACGGCGGCCATCTTTGACCACGTGGTCAGACAAGATGGCCGACTCCCGTCCAATCGGTAGCCAGAATTCAAAATGGCCGGCGCGCGAAAAATACCCGACCCTAAGCGGCGAAGAAAGTGACCGGGGTGAGGGGACAGAATCCGATTCGGACTCCAGATGCACCCCGACCGAGTGGCAAGTCGATAAGGCCATGAAGACCCTTGCCGCCGCCTTCAGCCCAGGCCTCAAAATCGCAAAAGGGGAACCAGAGGGGCCCAAGCAAAAAGGAAAGCGAGGAGAGGGGCACCGGAACACCCACCCGAGGACTACCGATGCCCACGCCAGCGCGCCAACCCCCCTATGCACCCCAAGGACACCGCGCCTCCGATCGCCCAGGCCACGCACCCCAGAACGCAGGGATTTGGGCAGCTACCTGCATTCGGCGCCGGGACTCCAACGCCATCAGGATCTTCAGTTTGACGAAGCCGCTGCAAGACGACACCTTCCGGAGCACACCTGGACCCCCAAGACCGAAGCCGAGGCCTACCTGAGAGATAGAGACCTCTACGCCGGAGCTGCAATGAACAGGTCCTTCCACGATGACGGCAGAGCTGAAATGGACTTCGCGCATGCGCTGTTTCACCTAGAGGAAGAAAAAAGAAAAAAATTACAGAGAGGGACTTTTAAACTGCCGGCAAGCGTTCCCATGCCGTACTGCTGTTATAGGCACATAAAGAACCATGGACAGCAGCCTGCAGTAAGTAATTTTACAAATAATGCTGGGAACTTACCAAGTGACTTTCCAAAGTTGAGGATGGATTGGGGCAATATCCTAGAGTGGTGACAGCAGCTTCAGGTGGTGTTCCTAAAAGAAAACATGTCACATTTTATTAATGACCCCCCCAGAGAGACCATGGACTTTAGAGTTGGACTGTATGCACCATAGGGCATTTTACCTTTTAATTTCTAGCATATCTCCCACAATTTACCATAGCATTGGTCACAATCTCACTGTGTCAGAAATCATACAAAAAATGTTTGGGTTATTTTACAGTGAAAGTGTGGCAACCACTACCCAGATTTCCAAAGATTTCTTCTCTGCCAGAGTCAAACCAGGGACCCCCATAAGCGAGCACCTGGTGTCCCTAAACGCTACCAGGGCAGAACTACACCTTAGGGGGGAAGTCATATCAGATCAGATCATGAAGAGTGTAATAATTAACTCTTTAGATCACTCATGGGACAGCTTCTTAGCACACTTAGATACTGTTAGTCTAGGCCTCCTGTCCGTTGAGAAGCTGTCTAACAAACTGATCGCTGAAGACAATTTGAAAAGGAGCCGCTCTGGTCCCTCCAGAGAACATAAACATGAAAAGAAAGTAGCCTTCCAAGACAGGCAGCATGGCGTAACAGAGTGCTATAGCTGCGGGTCAAGGGGACATCTCAAGAGAGACTGCCCCAAGAACCACAGAGAGAGAAGCAGACCGGAACATAGATTCAGACAGAAAGAGAGACACACTTCTGAAGAGAGGTACAGACGCAGGGACTCACCCAATCCCAGAGACAGGAGGGGGAACAGGGATAGTTCACGTGACAGCAGAACAGGATCATTATATGGGATAGGGGAGCGCACCCACATAACATGTCAGGATGGGGAGGCCAATTCGTGGCTTCTGGACTCTGGGGCCTCCAACCACACGACCTATAACCAAAAACTGCTCTCCTCATTCACAGAGGAGAATTTTTCAATCAAGGTTGCAAACCAAAGCGAGGTTAAGGTAACAGGCAGGGGGGTAGTTACGCTACCAGGCATAGGGAAAATAGAGGGGGTATTACTGGTCCCGGAGATACCCCACAACATATTGGCTGCATTAAAACTCAGTGAAGAATCAGGGATCAAGGTAACCTTTGCAGAAGGGAAGGCTCACGTCAGCAAGGGTAGAGAGGGAGTAGGTAGAGTGACAATCAAGCAAGGGCTACCATACATAACATTCCATGAGAATAACACACCCAGCATATACACCAACTCAGAATACACGAAGGACACTAACCAGGACAAAGCTGAGGAAGAACAGGTGAATGAGAGAGAGACAGAGAGTGAGGAGAACAGGACACATGAAACACACTCCACCAAACACACCCAGGGAAGGCCATCGATAGGCAACCTCATGCACGACGACTGTGTTCACTTACTACACCGGAGACTAGGGCACGCCAGTTTCCCCGTAATCCAAAAAATGGCCAACTGTACCGAGGGCGTCAAAATAAAGAGTTGTGAAAATTACCTCGAGTGCTCAGTGTGCTAATGTTCTAAGCTAAAGGTCAAACCCAGACCTAAGAAATCCTCACGCGCCACCAAACAAGTATTCAATTTAGTCCATATGGATCTGGTGGGGCCCCTAAGGCCATCCATGAAATACAAGAAAAGATACTTTCTCACCATCGTAGACGATTATAGTCGTTATGGCTTCGTCTATACTCTAAAACGAAAGGATGAGGCCTTCCAAAAATTCAAAGAGTTCTACAAAAGGGTAGAGACTCAAAACAACACACAAATCAAACAAATCATGACAGACAGAGGATCTGAGTTCCTGTCAAAGGATTTCTCTCATTGGCTCAGATCCAAAGGCGTGCTTCACTTTACGTCGTCCCCGTTCTCGGCCTTTCAGAACGGTGTCGCAGAACGACGAAATTCCACGCTACAGACTATGATCAGGTGCGCTTTAGAGGACGCGGGAATTGGTCAACATTTTTGGTCTGAGGCCTTAGTTTACTCAAACTACACACTCAACAGAACCTGGTCCAGTGTAATAGACAAAACGCCATACGAACTCATGTACAACAAAAAACCACAGATAGCACACCTACATGTATTCGGCGTAACTGCTGATGTCCATATACCCAAACAGCTGCGCAGGAAGGGGGACAAAGTATCCAGGAGACTGAGATTTATGGGGTACGAGCCAGGTACCAAGGGGTTCAGATTTGTGGACAATAACGACAGATTCGTGATCTCTAGGACAGCGGTATTCCATGAACAAGCTAACTGGTCCAGGATACACCTCAACGAGGTATCCACCAGGCAGGAGACTAGGCCAGACGAGCAAGTGCAAGATAAACACGAAACGGCAGATAGACAGGAAAGGAAGGAACACAAACCCAAGCTCCAAGGCATCAAGGTTGAGGAATGGAAAGGGAATCACCCCAAGATAAGTGTAGACTCACTAACACAAAAGGAAGCCAGGTACTTACATGACACCGAACAAACGACAGATAGGCCAGTCAGATCAACCAGGAACCAATTACCAAGATGCACATACACACGAACCATATCACACCTAACTCATATGAAGAGGTATTGAGACTACCACAAGAGGAGAGGTCGAAATGGGAATCAGCCATGGCCAAGGAAATGGACAGTCTGAGAGAGCTAGAAGTTTACATTCCAGCCGAGGTTCCAGAGGGCAAAAATACGATAGGTACCAGGTGGATCTTCAAAATCAAGAACCTGGAGGGTGGCCAAAACCTGTACAAGGCTAGGCTGGTTGCCCAGGGATTTGCCCAGAGGTTCCCAGAAGACTACACTGACACTTACTCACCAACTGTAAGGACTGAAAGTGTCAAGAGTGCCCTGGTCATCGCTTCCCTGCTAGGACTAGAGGTACATCAGTTCAATGTATAGACAGCTTACCTGCATGCCAACCTAGATAAGGAAATATACGTTAGGGCACCACACAGTAAAGAGACCAACAGGGGGGGACACCTGGCTACTTCACAAAAACCTATATGGACTGAAACAATCCGGCAAACGCTGGTATGAGTGCCTGGTTGAGGTCCTGAAGTCAATGGGATTTACAGCAACCATAGCCGACAACTGTTTTTTCACTAGGAGAGAGGGGGATTCACCAGAATACATCCTAGTCTACGTGGACGACATACTTTACATCAGTAAACACGAAGGGAACCGCAACGCCTTCGCCAGTAAACTAAGTGAACACTTCACATTAAAATACCTAGGGAAAATAAACAGATACCTAGGCGTGCAGGTCAACGAAACACCTAAGGGCTTTCAACTGTCCCAGAAAGAAAAGATAGAAGAAATACTACACAAATGCAACATGGCAGATGCCAAGGGGTGTGAATCACCCATGCAGCCGGACTTCCTAAAAAATACACATGGTGAATCACCCGAGTTTGAAGACAACACACTGTACAGGTCAGTCATAGGCTCTCTTTTATATATCGCCAACTGGACCAGGCCAGATATTGCATTATCAGTTAATCTATTGTCCAGGCACATAGGCAAACCCACCATGTACCACTGGGACGCTGTAAAGAGGGTACTGAGGTACCTGAAGCAAAGTGCCGACGCATGTCTAGTCCTAGAACCAGAGCCGTCCAATGAGCCCGTCCTCTCCTGCTATGCTGATGCTGACTGGGCCGGTGACACCAAAAGCTGGAAAAGCACATCAGGATACGTATTCTACTTGAACAATAGTCCGGTGCATTGGTACACGGGTAAGCAAAACTTAGTGGCCACTTCAACCACAGAGGCGGAGTACATATGCCTATCCAAGGCCGCAAACAACCTCATCTGGTTTGACGACCTACTCGCCAGTGTGTGGTGCAAACCTGCGTATCCGATAAACATCTACGAAGACAACAAGGCCGCTATAGAAATCTCCATGGCCGACGCGGTAGGGCAGAGATCCATGCATATTGACATAAAGTACAAGCATGTGAGACAGCTCTCTAAAATCGGATTTGTAAAGGCCATACATTGCGACACAGAAGAACAGACTGCAGACATACTCACGAAACCACTACAGGGCAGGCAACACTCACACCTGGTATCCAAACTCAATATCCGCCCTTGGGCACCATTTAAACAGTCAGATCCACAGCCACAGGTCAGGCATTTAGAGGGGGATTTGTCAGAAATAAATGCCTTACTCATGCCAGGGGTCAACAGGGACACAGTAGTGCAGGGGTTAACTACAATACTCACTTGGTCAGTACCACCCACTGACCACTCCTTACCTGAATCTCCGCCCACAAGTATAAAAAGTAGACACACTCTTCCCCGACTTCCACTTCCAGATGCAGTATGTGACGTAATGATGAACCTGTAAATAAAAGAGACTTATTCAAATGATTGACTCGTGCCAGTTATTGGGCCTGATCCATGGATTCTGTAACAGGTCCAACTGTTGGGCATTTAGAGGGGGATTTGTTATGTGTAAATGCCCACCATTCACCATCCCAGGTATGATAAGGGTTAACTCTACATCCACCTAGATCCTCCCCTGACCCCTCCTTACCTTAGCTCCGCCTCCCAGGTACTTAAGTCATGGTCCAGGCGTCCAGGGGCCACTTCCAGCTAAATACCTGTAATAGAAACGTTGATCAATAAAGAGCATTGGTTCACTGCATCCTGTGTTTGGATTCATTGGGGAAGATCCTAGAAATCAGTCTCAGGGAGGGGAGAGGGAGAGAAAGAAGGAGGGAGGGAGACACAGAAGGCGAAAGTGAGGGAGAGGAAAGGTTAGAGGGGAAGAAAGGGAGGGAAGGGAAGAGTGAAAAAGAGAGAGGGAGGGTGAGAGAGAGTGGGGAGGTGAGAGGGAGGTTGAGGAATTCTCTCAATGGAGTAATTCATTGAGTAATTGAATTCAGATCATGATTTCTCTAGCTTGGTGATTTTCTTCTCCCTAACCAGCAGATCTCATCTGAGCTCTCCATATTTGCTCTTTTGGGAATTTAGTCAGCTTCTCTAAACTGGGGCTGAAGGTGATGTTCAGAGAGGCCAACACCTACCTGCCCCGTCCGATCTAAGAGAGAAGACCATCGGGAAGGTTTTCTTCTCGGAGGAGAGGAGACCTTGGGATGCACCCCAATATTCTGGACAGCCATTTGTCTGAGGTTGTAGAGCAGGGGTCCTCCAACGTTTTAAAGAGGGGGCCGATTCATTTTTTTTTGCCTTTCTCCTTCCTAAGCCCCCGTTTAAATTGTTTTTAAAGACTTTTAATTTAAAGGAGTTCTTTACAAGCCCAGAGCTGCTTTTCCAGGCTGCACCGGCGAGATCACCCCTCAGCTGGCCCTCAGCTGGCCTTGCAGCTGGCTCGCTGGGAGATAAGGCAGTTAGGGGCGGGGCAAGGGGCGGGGCTTAATCACACCACTCCGCGGGCCGTATTCTTTGCCCGTGGGCCGTAGTTTGAGGGTGCCTGTTGTAGAGGGTCTGCTGCTTGAGTAGGGGGTCTCCAAGGTCTTCTGCTAGTCTGTTGATCGGTGGAAGGGCTTCCCTCCAGAAGTTGTTGGTGGGGAAGGTGGGAGGAAGAAAAGAAGGAAGGATGGAAGGAAGGAAGGAAGCAGAGAGAGTGAGTGAGTGAGGGAGGGAGGGAGGTAGGAAGGAAGGAAGGAAGGAAGGAAGGAAGGAAGGATGGATGGAAGGATGGAAGGAAGGAAGGAAGCAGAGGGAGGGAGGGAGGGAGGGAGGGAGGAAGGAAGGATGGAAAGAAGGAAGGAAGGAAGGAAGGAAGGAAGGAAGGAAGGAAGGAAGGAAAGAAGGAAGGAAGGAAGGAAGGAAGCAGAGGGAGGGAGGGCGGATGGGAGGAAGGGAGGAAGGCAGACTCAATGACCCCAAATTCCTTTTACTCTTTGCATTATAGGCAGTTTTGTATTTTTACAACTGTCATTTACACTACCTTTTCCCATAGTATAGTCCTCGACATATGACCGTCATAGAACCTCCAGTGGTCACTAAGTGATCGCAGCAGTCCTTAAGCCAATGCCGTGGTCGAATACTTAGGATAAACAAGATCTTTCAGTGATTTCCTTCTATAGATTGTCCTCGTCTTACGACCACAACTGAGCCCCAAATTTCTGCTGCTAAGCGAAACAGTTCTTCAGCAAGTTTTGCCCCACTGTACGACCTGCAGTTGTTAAGTTAGTCACGCGGTTCTTAAGTGAATCCGGTTTCCCCATTGACATGGCCTATCAGACGGTCACTGATGGCTTGGTGGGAGAGATGGGGAGGGGAGAGATGGGGAACTCATCAGATTTGCAGATGACACCAAGCTGGCAGGAATAGCCAACACTCCAGCAGATAGGCTCAAGATACGGAAGGATCTTGACAGACTTGAACATTGGGCGCTATCTAACAAAATGAAATTCAAGAGTGAAAAAAGCCAGGTTCTACTTTTAGGGAAGAAAAACCAAATGCACAGGTACCGTAGATGTGGTCCCTTGCTCAATAGTGGTGACTGTGAGAGGGGTCTTGGAGTCCTAGTGGACAACCATTTAGATAGGAGCCAGCCGTGTGCAGCAGCTGCCAAAAAAGCCAACACAGTTCTGGGCTGCGTAAACAGAGGGAGAGAATCAAGAGCCCGTGAAGTCTTAATACCACTGGAGGCGAAAACATATGAAGAACGGTTGCAGGAACTGGGTAATTTAATTTAATTTAATTTAATTTAATTTAATCAATTGAATTTATATGCCGCCCCTCTCCGAAGACTCAGGGCGGCTATGTCTAGCTTGATGAAGAGAAGGACTAGGGGAGACAGGATAGCAGTCTTCCAATATCTCAGGGGCTGCCCCAAAGAAGAAGGGGGCGGGAGAAGAAGCAACGGGTGGAAACTCATCAAGGAGAGAAGCAACCGAGAACTAAGGAGAGATTTCCTGACCGTTAGAACATTCACCCAGTGGGACAACTTGCCTCCAGAAGTTGAATCTGAAGTTGAAACTCCAACCACACTGGAAGCTTTTCAGAAGAGATTGGTCTGAGATGATTGTAGGGTCACCTGCCTGAGCTAGGGGTTGGACTAGAAGACCTCCAAGGTCCCTTCCAACTCTCTTATTCTGAAATAATTGGAGAATTCTACTCAGTTCAAAGTTCAACTGATTAAGACAATAGCTGTGACTCGTGGAAACAGCAGATAGTTATGTTCAGTGAAGGCATTCAAAATACACAAAGACATTATTAATAGGGTATATTTCTCACAGACGCTGGGACCCTGAACATAACACGCTCTCATATTGTTGTTTGACTTATTAGAGTTTATTTCATGTCTAAAGTCTCTTCCAGTAATGAAACTATTTGTGTCCAATCCAGAAAACGTTCAGCAAGTGAATGGCAGCCCAAATCTCTGGAGAAAGCGCAGACACCTTGATGTGCCGTGTAACCCCGTGAGAAAGAAGGAATGGTTAGGTGCAAAACTGACGGTAGGGAGATCTGATGCCATGAAGGTTGTTCAAAGCTGAAGAGGCCAAGAAACTCGAAATTTAAAGAGCTGCCGGTGTTTAAAGCAACTGGAGCAAACTCAGCTCTGAAACCAGAAGCTGCATTGAATCACCAAAATCGCCCCCCCCCCTTCAAAACAAACTTTCTTTCTTTCTTCATCTAAGCGAAAGGATTGTCCATCTCACAAAGGAAGAGATTCTGGATGGTCTGCAAGGAAACTGAAACGCAGGCAACCCTTGACTTGCCATCACAATCTAGGCCAAAATTGAGGTTGCTAAGCGAGACGGTCCTTAAGTGAGTTTTGCCCCATTTTACAACCTTTCTTGCCACCGTTGTTAAGTGAATCCCTAGAGTGGAAACTAGACAGCCACTTATCCGAAATGCTATAGGTTCTCCTGCTTGAACAGGGGGCTGGACTAGAAGCCCTCCAAGATCCCTTCCAGCTCATTCTATTCTATTCTATTCTATTCTATTCTATTCTATTCGATTCGATTCGATTCGATTCGATTCGATTCGATTCTACTCTACTCTACTCTACTCTACTCTACTCTACTCTACTCTACTCTACTCTACTCTACTCTACTCTACTCCAGTTCCAACACTCACTCTTCACAACAGGATGGATCATAGGCTGAAAAAGCTTCCCTTCCTGAAGAAGGACAGCAAGGAGTCAGAGTCACAAATCAGCAACAATGACCTGTGTCAGTGGGACAACCAGGAAGTCCTCTTCTCTGGCTCCCACCCATCCGGTTCTTTAGCCAGAACCATGGAGGCCTTGCCTCTGATTGTGACGTCTTCCCCAGTTCAATTGGAGGTCAGGAAGAAGGTTCAGCCTCCAGCGCTGGTGCTCCCTGATTTGGTGCGCAGGACATCTGCCAGGACTCCTCTGAAGGCTTCTCAGGGGGAGATGAAGCCTGGCCTGAAAGAGCCCCCTCCCTTTCCAAGGAGGCCCAAGAGGGAAAGGCCTCGGGGGAGTAAACGCTCACCAGACACCGTCCTGCCTTCATATCCAGGTATAGGCGCTACAGGGCTGGGCTACCTATGGAACCACCTTGTCCCATCACATCAGCCCATCCCACACTACCAATCAATCTATCTATCAGAACACAGCCAGAAGGGACCTTGAAGGTCTTCTAGTCCAACCTCCTGCTCAAGAAGGAGATGCTACACAATCCCAGACAAATGCCTATCCAGTCTCTTCTTAAAAGCCTCCAGTGATGAAGCACTCACAACTTCTGGTGGCAAGAAGTTCCACTGGTTGATTGTCCTCACTGTTAGGAAGTTTCTCCTTAATTCCAGGCTGCTTCTCTCCATGAGTAGCTTCCATCCGTTGCTTCTCTTCCTGCCTTCTGCTGCTTTGGAAAATAAGTTGACCCCCTCCGCCATATATGGAATTGGAAAAAATTCCAATTCCATATATGGAGTTCAAAGTTCCTCCTCAAGACGGTTGTCTAAGAATATGAAGATCAGGGACTCGAGAGTTATGACACGTTTGACCCTTCCCTCAGGATCAGTCTGGTCTAAGCACATTTTTTTCTCTCTTCGCTTTGAGAAGGCTTGTCCTGTCGAATTGCCCATCAATCTCTGTCTGTCTCTTCTTCTCAGAACTCTCTGACGAGTCCTTTAAAATTTTATGGGAGAGCAAGAAGCCGCTAAAAGGCAGACCCGTCAAGGAAGTCCTCATGAACCTCATGATTTAGCAATGCAGTGCAAGCCATCAAAAATTTAATATTATGTGCCGGCTATCAGGAGGAGTTCAGTCAGTTGGAGAAGGTTAGATGCTGGGACATGACGGTGACTCCTGATGGTTTGTTCGAAGCCGTTTTCTTCCTGGTCCTGTAAGAAATTAAAAGACAAAAGAGGTTGGCTACAAGTGGCAGCGGGTGGGAGAGGGAGGGGAGGGGAGAGGGAGAGGAAGAAGAAAAGGCAGAGAGAGAGAGAAAGCTAGAGAGAGTGGGGAAAGGGAGGGGAGAGGGAGAGGAAGAAGAAAAGGCAGAGAGAGAGAGAAAGCTAGAGAGAGTGGGGAGAGGGAGGGGAGGGGAGAGGGAGGGGGAGAGAGAAAGGGAGAGGGAGGGGAGAGGAAGAGGAGAGAGGGAGGGAGAAAGAGAAAGAGGGAAAGAGAGAGGTAGGTGGAGAGAGAGGGAGAGGGAGGGGGAGAGGGAGGGAGAGAAAGAGAGAGAAAGAGAGGGAGGGTGAGAAATTCTCTAAATGGAGTAATTCATTGAGTAATTGAATTCAGATGATTTCTCTAGCTTGGTGATTTTTTTCTCCCTAACCAGCAGATCTCGTCTGAGCTCTCCATATTTGCTCTTTTGGGAACTTATTCAGCTTGGCTAATGCTCCGTATCTCCACTCTTCTTCCTCAGCTGCTGTATCACCCGGAGGTTGGAGACTTCTTTATGACGCCAGACATTCTCGAGGTTCTCCTGGAATGGATGATTCAGCCGTATCCTCTTATCCAGATCTTTAGCGTGAGAGGACTGGGATATGTTCTTCAGCACCCCTTCGAGGTAAGAGATGGGGGGCAGGAAGGGAGTGGCTTCCAAGGTAGTAGCAGGTGTGGCCTCACTCTCTGGGAAGTCTTCAAGGCTGGGGAGGACAGAAGAAGGAGAAGAAGACAATCATCAGGAACAAGATGGACTCAGCTAGAGTGTTGGGTGCACCCCTGGAAGATCTGAAGGATCAAGTAGATCCTCTTGGAGAAGATCTCAAAGCAGAACAAGAGGAAACAGATGGGAACTGATGAAGGAGAGAAACAACCTGGAACTAAGGAGAAATTTCCTGACTGTGAGAACAATTCATCCTTGGAACGACTTGCCTCCAGAAGTTGTGGCTGCTCCATCACTGGAGCTTTTCAAGAAGAGACCAGGCAGCCATTTGTCCAGCATAGTCTAGGGTCTTCTGCTTGAGCAGGGGGTTGGACTGGAAGACCTCCAAGTTCCTTTTCAACCCTCTTCTTCTATGCTCTGTGGGCTTCTCTTGTGCTTGTCATGATCGCTGCGAGACTCAGAGAACTCCAGTGACCGTGTTTGATTGCTCGTTCCTTTCCCTGCTTCCTCCAGAAGAACATCTCAGGGCCAGTTTTCATGCCGGTCATCAACTGCGCTTGTCACCCAGAGAAGAGTGTAGCGAAGGAAACTCTCCGGACCCTTCATTTCCTCCTTAGGCACCTTGCTGCGGACATCCATGCATTGAGGCGGTCCATCTAATTCCTCTCCTGTTGAAATATTTTCCTGACGAAAGTCAACCAAATCACGACAAACTGGTTTCCCCTCCTCTTTTTTAATTATTTCTGTAAGAAATAAGAAATGAATGAAGGAATCAATAAATACATGAGTGAATGGATGAATAAAGGAACGAATAAACAAAGGAATAGATGGATAAATGAATAAATAAATGAATGGATTAATGAATAGATGAACCAATGGATGGGTAAATGACTGGATGGATAGATGGAAGGATGGAAGGATGGATGGATGAATATCAAAGCTGTTCTGGCGAGGAAGCCCACAGATGCCTCTACTTTCAGTGGTGCATTTTGGGGGGTGGGGGCTTATGCCAAATTTTGCTCCAATTTTTTTTTTTTTTTTAATTTCTATACCGCCCTTCTCCCGAAGGACTCAGGGCGGTGAACAGCCACAAGATAAAACACATAAATACAAAAAATTTAAAATGAATTAAAAACGAATTAAATAATTTCAGCCCCCACCAGTTTGCCCACTGCCTCCCACCAACCAGGGCATGCCTGCTCTTGATGAGGAGACCCCCCGAGGCTGACTCTTCTGCTCAGCCCCTTCCCCCTTCCCTCAGGCCTGGCCCACCTCTAGATTTAAGGAAAGCAGAGCCGCGGGCTGAGGGCTTACTGCAATGGGCATGGTAGACTTGCTGTTTCTTCTCCCGATGGCTTTGGTGCTGGGGTCTTGATCCTGAAGCCTTTTGAGGAGGGGCTTCATGATCTTCAGGTTAGCATAGGGGTCTGCGGCCAGCGCCTTCCATAACTCTCTGGTGCTTCTGTGCAGGTGGAAAAATGGATTGGGGGAAAAATCAGATTCTTTCCCCATTTTCGAAGAGACGGCCAATCCAGATAGATTAAATTCCCCCCACCAACGGAAGAAAGGATTAGAAAACAGATGGCCAAATGAACCGTTTTAATACAAACAGGGTGTGTCTAACTGATGAGGACTTATAAGTCCAAAATAGATCTATCATAGTCTCCTTAGTCTCCCAATGGGCAGCAGAGTGTTTGCTGGCTGCCAGAAAAAAAAAAGCCTAGAAACTAGTGGATTGTGATTTCACTGAATTAGGGTTCCATAAAAATCTTGGTTTATGTAGGAAGAACCTGGCTAAAGAGAAATACACATAAAGCCTATGAAAAGGAAAGGAAAAACAAACAAACAAATACTGTACCTTTACAGGGAGGATACATGGGATGAGGGTGTGGCTAACTGATGAGGACTTATAGGTCCGTGATAGATCTATCATAGTCTCCTTAGTCTCCCAATGGGCAGCAGAGTGTTTGCTGGCTGCCAGGAAAAAAAAGCCCAGCATCAGACGCTTGGCCACTGGTTCAGATTTATGACCGTTGCTGTGTCCCAAAGTCAAGCGATCACAGTTTGCGACCTTCTGACAAGGAAAGTCAGTGGGGAAACCAGATTCACTTAACAACCATGTTTCTAACTTGAGAGCTGCAGTGATTCACTTAACAGATGTGACAAGAAAAGTCCTAAAATATCTTTAAAAGGTCATTCCCATATCCTCTTCCCCCTCCCTCTCCCCTCCTTCCCTCCTTCCCTTCTTCCCTCCATCCCTCCCTCCCTTTCTTCCCTCCTTCCCTCTTTCCCTCCCTCCCTCCCTCCCTTCCTTCCTTCCTTCCTTCCTTCCTTCCTTCCTTCCTTCCTTCCTTCTTTCCTCAACAACTGTTTCTAACTCAACAACTGCAGTGGTTCACTTAACAACCATGGCAAGAAAGTTTGTAAAATGGGGGGAAATCCACTTAACAACTGTCTTGCTTCAGAACAGCAATGTTGGGCTCACTTGTGTCGTAAGTCGAGGACCGCCCATATATTCCTCTGGGTTGGTATCTCCCTGTGAAGGAGCCAGGGTTGCCAACTGATCTGATGGCAGGAAGCTTACGTTGCTCCTGGGCCTTTGCTGCTTCTTCTCTGCAGCAATGAAAGCCTTCCGAAGCACGGAAACCCTGGTCCACTCCCGAAGTTTGCTTTCCAAGGAAGCCCAGGCAGGTAAAACGTTGGCCGTTCCCCTGCCACATCTGCTGAGGAGTTGGCAAGCCACACCGCACCCTCCGTGGCTGAGAGTTCAGTGGGCCGTCCCTCACGGAGGGCCTCTGCGCCACCGGAAGTGCCAGGGACCCCAAAACTGGTCAAGGGGGGGGAGGTTTCCAGGAGCAGCGTGTCTCCAAAATTAACCCAAAGGTGCTTTTCCCAGAATGACCCAGTTGGAAGTTGGAGCAGTGGTGAAATTCAAAAATTTTCCCTACCGGTTCTGTGGGCGTGGCTTGGTGGGCAGTTGACCGGGTGGGCGTGGCTTGGTGGTTATGTGACTGGGTGGGCGTGGCTGCACAACTGACTCACACGCAATGCAAAAGCTGCTTGACTTCACACAAAATGGCCCCTGCAACAAACAGGAACCTCACAGAATCACAGAGAGCTCAAAAAGAAATTATTGCACTTTGCACAAAAATAACACAAAAGCTGCACAACTGACTCACACGCAATGCAAAAGCGGCTGAACTTCACACAAAATGGCCCCTGCAACAAGCAGGAACCTCATAGACAATCAGGCACAGCTGATTTCTCACAGCTGATTGGTAGTAAAAAAATGCTTAAAAAAAAGTTTTTAAAAAGCTCCGATATTGCCTGGTTCAGCTGATTGTCGTACTTTTTAAAGCATTTTTAAACTATCGGTTTGGGCAAAAGGTAGCAATTATTACTATCGGTTCGGGCTCACCTGCCCAAACTGGTAGCATTTCACCCCTGCCTTGGAGGCCTTCTACTCCAAACCACTTCTTTTTTTTTTTATTATTAAAAAGTTTTTTTTAATTTTACACATATTTTCCCTTCCCTCCTCCCCCCTCCTGCCCAACCCTCCCACCCCACCCCCCGACTTCCCAGAGCAAATACAGGCTATAGCATTTAACAAACATATAAAAAAACATAAGCTAACTATCTATAGATTTATCTCCCTTTTACACTTTAACTCCCCTTGTTCGTATCTGAATATAACTATTTAAACCGATTATTGTTTGAAAATAATGAATCCAACTTCATTCTTGTCCGTTCTTCAATAATACGCAAGTCTTCTTTCTTCCAGCATTGCACAATCAGCACCCAATTACAATTAACCATCACATCTCCAACCCTTACATATATTAACCCATTGACAAAATATTTTAACCAATCTTAAATAAACTATATTGTAAAAACCTTATTTCTACTTTTTACCCCATAAACTCATATTAATTCTTCCTGGGAACATGCCTTACTTAATAACTTTGCATAAACTTATTCATCTTATTCTCTACAAATACACTGCTTATAATCAAATAACATCTTCACTATTTGATATCTATAAAAAATATTGTAAAAGACCTTCCCTCAACCCTTGCACCACTTATATTTTCCTTATACCCCACAAGTTTATATTTATTCTTCAACAAAACATTCTTTATAAGCTTATATAAATTTTCAGCAAAGCATTCCGTAAAATTAACTTTAGTGTTAATATACTTCAGGACAAAAGTGAAAGTTTGGTCAGTAGCCCATAACAATTCAAACGTAGGATTACTTAATATAACTTTTCAAAACAAATCATGTCCCTAAATAAAAGTCTAGTCATTCATTTTCACTACTACTATCCTCCCCAGGCAAAAAGATTGTAATTTTTCCATCTCGATTTTTTCCTGACTTTTTTGCGAACCTTCTTCTTCAGTCTTATTCCGCCATCTCATCATGTTGAGAAACTGACCGGGACATGTTCAGAAAGTTCAAACAAGGTATGCCGTATATATCGGGAAATTCCAACATTCCAAAATCAAATTCTGATTATTATTTTTTTACAGAACTTGACTGAGGAAAGACTCGTAAGATTATGCCACCATCTGCTGAAAGAATTTGGAAAGACTTGGCAGAAAGTGGAGAGCGAAAAGAAAGGAAACGGAAAGTGGAGAACGAAAGGAAAGGAAACGGAAAGTGGAGAACGAAAAGAAAGGAAACGGAAAGTGGAGAATGAAAAGAAAGGAAACGGAAAGTGGAGAACGAAAAGAAAGGAAACGGAAAGTGGAGAACGAAAAGAAAGGAAAGCCTTGGGGTAAGGTAGTCCTTGACTTACAACAGTTCATTTAGTGACCATTCAAAGTTACAACGGCACGGAAAAAGTGACTTAGGGCTGTTTTCCACAGCATTTCCCAGGGTCACACAATCCAGATCCAGACACTAGGCCACTGATTCACATTTATGACGGTTGCAGTGTCCCAGGGTGACGTGATCCCCTTTTGCGACCGTCTGACCAGCAAAGCCAATTCACTTAACAACCTTGTTGCTGATTTAACAACTGCAGAGATTCACCTAACAATGGTGGCAAGAATGGTTCGTAAAATGGGACAAAACTCACTTAAAAATGTCTCACTTAGCAACAGAAACTTTGGGCTCAATTGTGGTCGTAAGTTGAGGACCAACCATGTTTCAACGGTCATCAGTGTGAAAAAGGGACGTAAAACACTTTCTTCAGTGCTATTGTAGCTTCGAACGGACACTAAATGACCAGTTATAAGTTGAGAACTACCTGTCCTGATACTTCTATGCCTTTTTGGTCTGCCTTTCTCCACTTTGGGGCATCTACCATAATTAGACGCTATTCTTTTCTAAAGAAAAGAAGAATTAGGGGCGACATGATAGCAGTTTCGCAGTATTTGAGGGGCTACCCCAAAGAAGACGGGGTCCAATTATTCTCCAAAGCACCAGAAGGCAGGAGAAGAAACCACGGAAACTCATCAAGGAGAGAAGCAACCTGGAATTGAGGAGAAACTTCCTAAGAAAGAAGACAATTAACCAGTGGAACAGCCTGCCACCAGAAGTCGTGGGTGCTTCATCAGTGGAGGCTTTTAAGAGGACAAAGTTATCTTAGATTGTGTAAATTCTCCTGCTTGAGCAGGGGTTCGGTTAGAAGACCTCCAAGGTCAGGGGTGAATCTCCTGGTTCGGACCAGATTGCCCGATCTGGTACCGATGGCGGCGGGTGGTTGGGAGAACCGGTAGCAAAAATCCCTGCATCCCCCCCCCACACACACACACCATGCCCAGCTGACCCGCACGATCATCAGAGGCTTTTTTTTTTACTTTTGAAAGCATTTTTTCTACAAACTCTTCCGCCGAAAAAATGCTTCCGCCGATCCCAGCTGAGTTGCCCGATTGGCAGAGAGGCTTTTTTTAAAAAAATGCTTTAAAAGCCTCTGACAATCCCAGCTGTGTTGCCTGATCGGCAGAGGCTTTTCAAAGCATTTTTTTGCATTTGCAGAAAAAATGCTTTGAAAAGTTAAAAAAACAAAGTTGGCCATGCCCACCCAATCACATTACCCCCCCCAAGCCACGCCCAAAGAACCGGTAGTAACAAATTTTACATTTCACCCCTGTCCAAGGTCCCTTCCAGCTCTATTCTATTCTTCTTCTTCTATTCTCAAAACAATTTCCCCTAGGAGACGCACATGAATATATGATTATGGACAATGTCTGTACTGAACAACTCCCTTAATCCATTTAAAAGTCATTAAATCGATCACGGACGCAGGATGACCTGGTTTATGACCGGTCCAACTTACAACCTATGAGGCTGGGCTCATTCAGGGCTGAAAGTTGAAAGGACTGCCAGGAACAGATACGAGGAGGGGACCAGTGCTCGGCCACCTTCTGGCTTAACAAACTAAGTTGAGAAACGTCGCATGCTTTCCAAAGGAGATCAGGGCCCATGGGAAGACGCCTTTGGGATCCAGAGGTTTTCCCGAAGGCTTTTATTCAATGCTCCATCTATGTGGATAATAATGAGCATCTTTTTGGAGGACATTAGATCTCCCCCCACGGAGTGTTCAGCTCTCTGCATCTGCCCTACTCTAGGCGTTCCTATTTCTGTTCGAAGACGAGCAAGAGTGGAGATGTTCCAGATATCATCGATGGTAGATGGTTGCTACCACCCTTCTCCAATAGCACCTGTGGCTCTGTGACCTTCTCGTGGAACCTTCTCCTCTCTCTGACATTAAATTGTTCTGTCTATCTCCAGGGCCTGTTTCCACAATCTCCCTGCCAGGTCTTGTTTCTGCGACGTTCCTTCGTGGTCCTTCGCGATGTAAGAATTATCTTCATGCTTCCTCGCTTTCCCCAAAGACCAGCTGGAAGGCAGGTGCCCAGAGGGTCATGGGTTGCCCCTTCCCCACTTTGGAAGAGCTTTATAGCTCCCGCTGGCTTTAGAAAGTTCAAAGCATCCTTAAGGATCCATTTCATCCTGGGCCCCCCTCTTTTTGAACTATTACCATCTGGCAGACGGTACAGGACAATAAAAACAAGGACAAATAGGCTGAAAAACAGCTTCTATCGCAGAGCAGTAACTATACAATTCTACGTACAGTGCAATATTAATACAATACGAGGGTTTTTTAATTCAATTGCATACAATGTGAAGGAAGTGTGTTTTTGTTTTATTTTTATAGGGTTTTTAAAAAGTATAATATACAGTGAGGATGGCACTTAATTTCATTCTATTTGGTGCCATGACAATAATGGAAACTATGAAACTATGAAACTATTATTGCTTGGTCTCGGAGATCCTCCTGATGCCTTTGGAGAGGAGTTGACTACTAACAAGACCCGGCTTGATCAGATGGCCACACTGCCGAAAGATTTCTTGCATTGAGTCAGCTGCAGCCTGAGCCACTGAGGCTTCGGAATCGCCTTGCAGATCCTGGAGACCTGAAACAAATCCAAAAAACAAAGGATTTCAGGGATCAACCGTGAGAACCAACCCTGATCAGCGACAGAGCTTCTGGAGAAAAACTCCTTGTTTCAAGCGAGGGAACTTTGAAACTCACCCAGGAAAACTTCTTTCATTTGTTTTGAAGTCATCACTTCCGGTTGCATGTATTGCGCGCAGCAGCCTGGGCACGTAAAAAGAAAACGTTGGTGGGGTTAACAGAGACGGCTAAATCGACTGATTCAGGAAAAAAACGCGCAATTCATTGGTTTCCACTTGGAAGAGTCGCTTTGGGACTTTACGGGATGGTTCCAGGGATTGGGTCTGTCTAATAATAAGAAGGACTAGGGGTAGCTGTTCTTCATATGTTTTTGTCTCCAGGCCTCACTGGAGGCTTTCAAGAAGAGATTAAAGAAGAGATTGGACAGCCACTGCTCTGAAATGGAATCGGGTCTCCTGCTTTAGCAGGGGGTTGGACTAGAAGACCTCTAAGGTCCCTTCCAACTCTATTACTTTATGTTCTAGGACTGTGCAAACAACCATCATCTTGGAAAAAAATCTAAGCAGCCTTGAATCCAGTTAATACTAGAATGGGAGGCCAGCTGGAAATATTTCCAGAGAAAAAGCCACGGCTGTGGGTTTGCCTATACAAGAGAGAGGGATACAGGCCAGGTAGTCCTCAACTTCTAACAGTTCATTTAGTGACCATTCAAAGTTACAATGGCACTGAAAAAAGGAACTTACGACTGCTTTTCACACTTAGAAGCGTTGCCACATCAAGATCAAAATCCGGATGCTTGGCAAACCGACTCGTATTTATGACGCTTACAGTGTCTTGGGGGTCAAAGATCACTTTTTGCGATCTTCGGCTGAGCCAAATCCGGGAGGAAGCCAGATTCACTTAACAACCATGTGGCTAACTTAACAACGGCAGCGATACCCTTAAGAAAGAGGGCAGGAACTGCCTGAGAAACTGTTGCGCGATCGTAGCCGTTCCGGAGAAGCCACACGGTATAAGAGCAGCTTCCAGTCTGATTAAGCGACATGGCTTAATTCTGCATAGATTCTTTTGGTGACAAGGCCGCCCGCCTGTCTTGGGTTTTCCTGCCCTCCTTCCAGAGTTGGCATTGGTGATTACCAATTAAGAGGGCAGCTGCCTCGCGATGGGAAGAGTTCCGGCTCCTCAGGAATCCCAGCATCTGATCCAACATCGCAGGAAGGTTTTGCTTGCATTTATTCATCTGGGGAAAACAAGGCAACAAAGAAGCCAATGAACTATAGAGCTTCCTTTTTTTTTTTTTTAAACCAAGGGGCTGCTTTCTTGGTCAAAGCCAGCTGGGTGACTTTGGGAGTTCTAGTCCCTCCTTAGTCACGATGGCCAGCTGGGTGACTTTGGTGCAGTCCATCTCTCTCAGGGCAACCCACCTCACAGGGTTGTTGTGAAGAAAAGAAGAAGTATTAGGGATGCCCACCATCTTGAACTATTTATAAAAATAAGAAATGCAGGGCAAAATAAAGAAATAAACGGTTAGTATACTCTAATCTGGAAGAAAACAGGCCAGCTTGGCTCCTACTTACAACCACGTAGCAGATGTTGGAGTACATGCTATGAAGACTGGTGTACATTTCATAGTCAAACAAGTTGCTGGGAAAGCCCCCCCAGTTCATAAAGGACACGCAGGAGTCGAGGGTCTTCCTGGAGACCTGGCCGAGGGAGGAAAGAGGGAGATCCTGTCACCTAGTTGGGTCATGAAAGGTCTTCAAGGAAACAACCAAGTTCAGGGAGCACCAAGGACCCCACAACTTCAGGATTGTCTACAATGTCTTTGCATTCTCCAGAGTGTCCACGTGGTACAACCACGTTGCTCTGAGTGAAGATGGAGGTACAGAGTGGTCTCTGTGAAGGTAGCATGATCAGAGCAGGAGCTCAGGTTAGCCAGCCCTTCAACTCACCTCTTTTGTCCGATCATTTGACAGTTGTATGAATAGGGGAATAAGGCTGTTCAGGATGTTTTCGGCCATATTACTGTTCCGTAACTCCTTCAGTCCTTTCAGGAGCATGCCAAAAATGGTGATGGAGGTATTCCTCAGTTCGATGTCGTCCTACGAAGGAAGAGAGACAGGTTAGTCCCTCCAATAGCAGAATAGCCATGCAGAAGTTTCTTGAAGTTTGCAGGAGAACACACAAGTTCAGAGCACACCTATTCCCAGTTCAATGTCCATGGAGATGCTCAATCATCCAGGTCATGGTTGCCCCAAAGATGGGGACCCCAACTCCAGTATGCTGGCTGGAGAGTTCTGGGAGTTGAAGTCCTCACCTCTTAAAGTTGCCAAGGTTGAGAAATCCTGATCTAGACCAGTGTTGTTCAATCTTAGCAGCTCCTTCTGGACTTTCTCCCATCTTTATGGGAGAAAGAGAGAGATAGAGGGAGAGGGAGAATGAAAGGGAGTGCAGGAGGGAGGGAGGGAAGGAGGGAGGGAGGAGGGAGAGAGAGAGAGAGAAAGAGAGAGAGAGAGAGAGAGAGAGGGAGGAAGGGAGTGAGGAGGGGGAGAAAGAGAGGGAGAGGGGGGGAAGAGGGGGAGATGAGGGAGGGAGGGAGGGAGGGAGAGAGAGGTGGAAAACCAGTTTGTTATGATTTGGTTGACTTACATCATGAAAATGTTTCAGAAGGAGCGGAATGAGGTTGACTGCCTTCACCGCATGGGTTTTGATATCGAGGTTCCTGAGGAGGAAATGCAGGGTCCTTATAGCTTCTTTTGCCACGGTCTTCTCTTCGTGACAAGCGCAGTTTAGCACTGGCATCAAGAGGGGTTCCAAGATGTTCTTCTGGAGGAAGCAGGGAAAGAAACGAGCAATTAAACGGTCACTGGAGTTCTCTGAGTCTCACAGCGATCATGCCAAACGCAAGAGAAGGCCACAGAGCATAGAAGAAGAGGGTTGAAAAGGAACTTGGAGGTCTTCCAGTCCAACCCCCTGCTCAAGCAGGAGACCCTAGACTCTGCTGGACAAATGGTTATCTAAACTCTTCTTGAAAAGCTCCAGTGATGGAGCACCCATAACTTCTGGAGGGAAGTCGTTCCAAGGATGAATTGTTCTCAGGGTCAGGAAATTTCTCCTTAGTTCCAGGTTGTTTCTCTCCTTCATTAGTTCCTATCCGCTGCTTCTCGTTCTGCTTTCAGGGGCTTTGGAGAATAGGTTGACCCCCTCTTCTTTGGGGCAGCCCTTCAAATACTGGAAGACTGCTCTCAGGTCTCCCCTGGTCCTTAACAGAATACCAGAGATGGAAGGGACCTTGGAGGTCTTCGAGTCCAACCCCTGCTTAAGCCAGAACCCCTATACCATTTCAGACAAATGTCCTCCAAGAGGATCTGGCCTCTACTTGCACCTTCAGATCTTCCAGGGTTGCAGCCATCTTTGTAGAAGAGACACCACTCTAGCTGTCCTCTTTCTGCTGGTTGCCTTCTTCTTCTCCTTCTTCTCTCCTTCCCAGCCTTGTAGACTTCCCAGAGAGCGAGGTCACACCTGCTACTACCTTGGAAGCCACTCCCTTCCTGCCCCCCATCTCTTACCTCAAACGGGTGTTGGATGAGGTTCCCCAGTCCTCTAACGCTGAAAGTCTGTATCAGCGGATATGGCTGGGTCATCCATTCCTTCAGCACCTGGAGGATGTCTTGGATGACAAAGAATTGGCAAATTTCCGGGTGAAACAGCAGCTGAAGAAGAAGAGTGGAGATATGGAGCGTTAGCCAAGCCAAGGAAGAGAACTTCCCTGAGAGCCTCGACTAAAGATGCCACTTTCAGCCATTACGGGGAGAGAAAAAGAAAATAAACACAGTCCTCGGTTAGTGACCGCTGAAAGTCACAACGGCATTGACAAAAGAGATACGTCCATTTTTCAGAATTATGACCATGGTAGCATCCTCATGGTCATGTGATCAAAATTTGGGTACTTGCCGGTCCATATTTGAGTTGAAGATGTGGCTCTTTCGTCAACTTAACTGATCCGTTATGGGTGTACATTGTTATAATTTTAAATTGTTTTAATTGGGTTGTTGATTTTAATTTATTGTGATTTGTATTGGATATTGTTTTTGTAAGCCGCCCTGAGTCCCTCGGGAGAATGGCGGCATATAAATATATATATATATATGACGGTCGCAGTGTTTCGAGCTTACGTCATCCCTTTTGTGACTGTCTGATAGGTAGTGTAAATGATAGTTGCAAGAATACAAAAAATAATGCAAAAAGTAAAAGGAATTTGGGGTCATTGAGTCTTCCTTCCTCCCTTCCTCCCATCCTCCCTCCCTCAATCTCCTTCCTTCCTTCCTTCCTTCCTTCCTCCCTCCCTCCCTCCCTCCCACAACTTCTGGAGGCAAGCCATTCCACTGATTAACAGAATACCAGGAGACCTTGGAGGTCTTCTAGCCCAACCACCTGGTGAAGCAGGAGACCCTCTACCATGTCAGACAAATGGCTGTCTAGTTTCTTCTTCAAGACCTCCAGTGATGGAGAACCCACAACTTCTAGTTTCTAACCATAAAGTTCTGTTGAACCCTGGGCAACTTTCCTTGAGCTCCAGAAGGTTGGGGTGCATCTCAAGGTCTCCTCACCTCCGAAAAGAAAACCATCCCAATGGTTTTGTGTCTTAAATCGGGGTGGCGCACGTAGGTCTCAGCCTGTCGGAGCATGACCTTCAGCTCATGTTTCGAGTAGTTGAACAAGATCCTAAGAGAATAAATATGGAGAGATCAGACAAGATCTGCTGGTTAGGGAGAAGAAAATCACCAAGCTAGAGAAATCATGAGCTGAATGATCGATAAATGAATTACTCAATGAATTACTCCATTTAGAGAATTTCTCACCCTCCCTCTCTCCCTCTCCCCTTCCTCTCTCTCTCTCACCCTCCCTCTCTCTTTCACCCTCCCTCTCTCTTTCTCCCTCTCCCCTCCCTCTCCTCCCCTCTAATCTTTCCTCTCTCTCACTTTTGCCTTCTGTGTGTCTCTCTCCCTCTTTCTCTCCCTCTTTCTCTCCCTCTCCCCTCTCCGTCTCCCCTTCCCTCTCTCTCCCCTTCCCCCTATCTCTCTGCCTCCTCTTCTTCCTCCTCTCCCTCTGCCTCCCCTCCCTCTCTCACCCACTGCCCCTCGTAGCCAAGCTCTTTTGACTTTTAATTTCTTACCGGACCAGGTGGAAAATGCCTTCAAACACACTTTCAGGACTCATCAGCATCGCCCAACATTGAACCATATCTAAGTCCTTGAACTCCTCCTGATAGCCGGTGCGCAAGATGAGGTGTTTGACGGCTTTGACTGCGTTGCTAAATGAAACAAAGGCAGAAGAGTTGGTGCCAATCATTCAGCTGATCCCCCTGCACTTCCGACCGTTACAGTATCCCTATGGTCATGTGGTCAGAATTCAGACTCTCGGCAACTGACCCATATTTATGACGGTCGCAGTGTCTCAGAGTCACGCGATCCCCTTTTGGGACCTTCTGACAAGCAAAGTCAACGGGGAAGCCAGATTCACTTAACGACCATGGGACTTAACCAGTGCAATGATTCACTTAACCACTCTGGCAAGAAAGGTTGCAAAATGGGACAAAGTTCACTTAACGACTGTTTCCTGAGCTTTGCAGAAATGGAGAAAGGATCCAGATTGGGCCCAGGAGATTCCTTACCCCAGATGGTAGGTCTGTTCTGACCCGCTCTTGCCTGCTCCCAGCAGAAAATAGATGTGCGTCACGAGCGCCAGGAGCAGGCTGGAGAACTTATGCTGGACAATGGTTGCTGCCTCAGGAAGCGAGAGGAGGAAGGAGAGCGCATTGGTGGCCTAGAAACAGGAGGAGAGGAGAGTCAGCTCGGGCTCATCAGGTTACTTAGATTCCTCATCATCATCTATTTCTTCTTTTAACGACCCCCTAATCCCTTGCGGGGTGGAGTCTGGGCAACTGAATGGAGCTGAGGCTTTACTGGCTGGATGCCCTTCTTGTCGCCAATGCAGAGTTTTGTTCGGCAGATACATTCTCATTGTGCCCAGAGAAAGAAAAAAATCCTCATGTCCATGAAAGCTGAGCCAGGAATGTCCATGTCTGAGACACGGAGCAAAAGGTTGCTAGAAGTGGGACTTCTGAAACTCCCATTCTACACCCCCTCCAGACTTTGAGAGGCCAGTGGGGTGTAGATACAGGACAAAAGGGAGACAACGAGTAGCACAAGTGAGACAGAACTGGGGACAAAGAGATCGGTAACCTCACGTTTCTCTGTTTGTCTTCATTCCTAAGTGGGCTCTTGACTCTCCACCTCTTAGGGGTCCTTGGAGGGGCCCTGGGTGCTGTCTGAGCGTGTGTTTTTTTGTGGCAGATGTTTCATGACCCAGCTAGGTAACATCATCAGTGCTGGAAGAGTTAGGCTTAGAGGTAGGGTTAGACTGGTTGGGTCGGGAAACATCTGCAAGAAAACCACCAAGCTCAGTAAGCACCAAGGACCCCACAGTTCAAACCTGGACTACAAATCTATTGGTCTTAATTAATTAAATTTCTCCACCGGCCATCTGAGCAATCTGACACTGGGAAGTTTACAACAATGTAATAAAACAATATAACACATAATAAAAATACAGATTAAGAATATTTAAAATAAGATATGACACAAAGTACTCCGTTGGGTGTTTGCCTTTGTTGGTTCCTATCATGTATTTTCTTAAATCGAACTCTTTTTTAGTTATTTCTGTAAGAAATAACGTAAGAAATGAATAAAGGAATCAATTGAATTATGAATGATTGGATGAGTAAAGGAATGAATAAATGAAGGAATGTATGAATAAACGAATAAATCAATGAACGGATACATGAATGAATGGATTAATGAATAGATGAACCGATGGATGGATGGGTGGATAGATGATAGAGCTGGCTGGCTGGCTGGCTGGATGAATGGGTGGATGGATGGATGGATGGATGAATATCAAAGCTGTTCTGGTGAGGAAGCCCACAGATGCCTCTACTTTCAATGGGGCACTTTGGGGGGAAGGGGGGCTTACCTCAAATTTTGCTCCGATTTCAGCCCCCACCAGTTTGCCCTCTGCCTCCCTCCAGCCAGGGCGTGCCTGCTCCTGATGAGGAGACCCCCGAGGGTGACTCCTCTGCTCAGCCCCTTCCCCCTTTCCTCAGGCCTGGCCCACCTGCAGATCTCAGGAAAGGAGAGCCACCGGTTGAGGGCTTACCGCAATGGGCATGATGGATTTGCTTGTTCCCCTCCCAATAGCTTCGGTGCTGGGATCGTGGTCATCAAGCCTTTTGAGGAGGGGCTTCATGATCTTCAGGTTAGCATAGGGGTCTGCAGCCAGCGCCCTCCACAGTTCCCTGGCACTTCTGTGCAGGTGGAAAAATGGATTGGGGAAAAAAATCAGATTCTTTCCCCATTTTCAAAGAGACGGCCATTCCAGATAGATTAACCCCCCCAACGGAAGAAAGGGTTAGAGAACCGATGGCCAAATGAACTGCTTTAAGGCATAGAAAAAAATATAGCTACAGGTAGTTCTCGACTTGCAACCGTTTGTCTGGTAGCCATTCAAAGGAGGGCCTCTGCGCCACCGGAAGTGCCAGAGAACCCAGAACTGGTCAAGGGGGGGGAGGTTTCTAGGAGCAGTGTGTCTACAGAATTAACCCAAAGGTGCTTTTCACAGAAGGACCGAGTTGGAAGGGACCTTGGAGCAGTGGTGAAATTCAAAAATGTTCCCAACCGGTTCTGTGGGCGTTGGTTGGTGGGCATGTGACCGGGTGGCCGTTTCTTGGTGGTCATATGACCAGGCGGCCGTGGCTTGGTGGTTATGTGTCCGGGTGGGCGTGGCTGCACAACTGATTCACACACAGTGCAGAACCTCACTGAATCACAGAGAGCTCAAAAGCAAACGATCACACTTTACACAAAAGTAACCCAAAAGCTACACAACTGACTCACATACAATGCAGAAGCAGCTGGACTTTACACAAAATGGCCCCTGCAACAAACAGGAACCTCACAGACAATCAGGCACAGCTGATTTTCTCACAGCTGACTGGTAGTAAAAAAATGCTGAAATTAGAAATTACAAAAAGGTTCCGACATTGCCCGGCACAGCTGATTGTCGTACGTTTTAAAGCGTTTTTTCTTACTACCGGTTCGGGCAAACAGTAGCAATTATTACTATCGGTTCGGGCGAACCAGACCAAACCAGAGGATTTCACCCCTGCCTTGGAGGTCTTGTACTCCAAACCGCTTCTCAGGCAGGAAATCTTATCCCATTTCAGACAAATGGCTGTCCAATCTCTTCTTGAAAACCTCCAGTGATGGTGCACCCGCAACTTCTGGAGGCAAGTTGTTCCACTGGTTAATTGTTTGCACTGCTAGGAAAGTTCTGCACATTGTAGGTTGCTTCTCTCTTTGATTCGTCTCCACCCTTTGCTTCTTATCCTGCCCTCAGGTGGTTTGGAAAATAGGTTGACCCCCTCCTCTTTGTGGCAGCCCCTCAGATATCAGAACACTGCTATCCTGTCCCCCCTCAATCCTTCCTTTCATCGAACTAGAGAGACCCAATTCCTGCAACTCTTCTTCATATGTTTTAGGCTCCGGTTCACTAATCATCTTCGTTGCTCTTCTCTGCACTCTTTCAGAGTCTCTGCATTGTTTCTACAGTGTGGCGACCAAGAAAGTTAAAAAACCAAGGAGGTCCAGCTGCCTTTTGGAAAAGCACCTTTGGGACAATCATGACCTGGATGGTGGAGACAACCAGCCTAGGAAGCTCTCAGAATTCAGATCGACTGCACAGCCAACCAGCGACTGCACTGGCCCTCAACCAACCCAATGCAACCTCCCCCCCAATCAGCACATGATCTGCCCACCCCAAGCTACAGATATTCACCCCTATCGCAAATGGTTGAGAATCTCTGTAGAGTACAAGAAAACAGGAGGCACATCTCCTTGAGGTTCTTCTTACCCATCGCACGCCACCGAGCACTCGAGGAGAATATCCACGACTTTGTTCACCCGTTTGGACGCCAGGTGACACACTGCCTTTAGCGTTTGTTGTTTGGTGGCAGGGTCCAAGATCTTCGGGAGACGTCGGTAGATCTCCTTGAGGATCATGGGCAGCTATGGCAAAAGAGAAATCCAAGGGATGACCAACTTTCTCAACAGCCCTAAGATTACCTGGTGGTCTCCATCCAACCCTAGCCTTCTTAAATCCAGCTGAAGTGTTGTCACCAAGTCAACAAGGTCTCACCCATTCTCATCTTTCTTTTCTACAAAATCTCCTCTATCCCTTTTGCTCCAAACCCTGCCATTTTCTTACCTCCTCCATGTCCATCCCACATTCTTCCAAGAACGAATTGAGCAGGAGTCCCGCAGTGTGTGAAATGTTTTTGTCCAGGTGTGTCAGAGCTGCCAGGGCTTTTAAGATCAGGTCGTTTATTTGAGACGGGCTCAGATGCTCGCCAAAGGCCTATCGGAAAGAAGAAAAGGAGACCATGAAGAGATGCATCAGGGTTTTGACAAGCCAGAGACTTTGACCCGTATCTGGGGACAGCACCCCATGTAGAGAGGCAGGCCGTATTCCATGACATCCACCACGTGATATTAGGATGTGGGTGAAAGAAGCCAACATGGCAGCCGAGATCGCCTGCTCCTAGACATTGTGGGGGATGGATATCCACCCTCCGGCCTTTGGAGCCTGCCGTCCCCACTGTGATATTGACTTTTTTGAGTATCTCCAGGTCAAGAGGAGGAGAGAAAGGAAGGTCAATAAGAAGCCAGGCAAAATGCTGAACGAAAACGTACCGTAGCCATTTTGGAGACGTTATTATAAAATATTGTTGGGCCCGAAAAGGAGAAGTCTTCCCTCAGCCAAGTGACGACCTTCCCCTTCTTGTTTCTAGGTTTCTCATCCATTTCTTTGGTTTTGGAGGGAGGAAAACAAGAGAAGGTCAGATTTTGGCATTCGGAACTTCTGAACATCCTTCGTCTGACGGCCGGTTTAGTCGTTCCAACAGAAGAGAAGATCTGTAGCTCAGGGCTGACCTGAGGGGTCCCTGGTGCTCTCTGGGCTCGGTGGTTTTCTCGTTACCTAGTTGGGTCATGAAACCTTCACAAGAAAACAACAAAGCTCAGAGACACCAGTCCTCCTCCTCCCCCCTCGCTCCCTCTTTCTCTGCCCCCCCCCTTTCTCTTATCTCACTGATCAGGAACGAAACAGGTACAATGACCTCTTTAGTGGTCCAATTACAGGCAGTCCTCGACTTACGGCCACAATTGAGTCCTAAGCAAGACAGTTATGAAGCGAGTTTTGCCTCAGGTTGCGATTTTTTTTCTTGCCAACGTGGTTAAGTGAATTGCCGCAGCAGTTAAGTTAGCAACCCGGTTGTTAAGTGAATCCGTCTTCCCCATTGACTTTGTTTGGCAGAAGGTCACAAAAGGGATCACATGACCCTGGGACACTGCGACCGTCATAAATCGGAGTCAGTGGCCAAGTGTCCAGATTTTGATCCCGTGAGCATGGGGATGCGGCAACGGTCGTAAATGTGAAAGACAATCACAAGTCACTTTTTTTCAGTGCCGGTTAAACTTTGAATGGTCACTAAATGAATTGTTGTAAGTCAAGGACTACCTGTAACCCCTTTTCTAGGTTAACACAATAGATGGGACTGTAAATGGAGGGGGAATATAGGGCTACATAAGAGACAAATTACATAAATGAAGGAATGAAGGAATGAACCAACAAACGAATGAACAAACGAATGAATGAATCTAACCGGATTTAACCCAGACTACCTTGGTCTGATGTGCAAATGAAGCATTAGGTTGTGAATTGATTGTGTGCTGCCTGGGGAATTCTGGGCATTGAAATCCACATGGCTTAAAGTTGCCACTGGGTTAAGCTTTTAACTAGCCAAATTTAACCGATCCTTTTCTTTAGGTAAACCATTGATATAAGTGCCTGTCTTTCAACCGATTGTGGACGGCTCCCAATTAAAAATTAGAAGACACGTAAAATGGGGTTGAAACTATAAAATTAACAAATAATGTATTGCAATTATAAACCCTCTTTAGCTCTTTCCTTAACAATGCCCACTCAACCCGTAACTTGGTTAACCCGTTTTCTGGCTCCCTGCAATACATGCAGCCATCCAATGACTAAAAGGTGGCTTTGCAAAACACGCTAAGACCCAATCCATGTGCCAAGACTCACAAGCCCAGGCTGGCTGATGGCAGATGCCTAGCCTAACTCTGTGGTCGGCAAACTGCAGCTCGCGAGCCACATGCGGTTCTTTGGCCCCTTGAGTGTGGCTCTTCCACAAAATACCACCTGCGGGCGCGCACGCACACTGTGATTGAAACTTCGTGGCCCATGCGCAGAAGTCGGTTTTCGGCCTGGGCGAGTCTATTCTGAAGAAGTGGCGTTAGAAGAAGTGGGGGTGTCTTGCGGGCGAGAGACGGGAGACGGGAGACGCGGCGCAGGTGGGCCATGGGATACGCAGCGTGGGAGAGGCGCACGCGATTCATGCACGAGTTGAGTGAGCCAGTCAGTCAGCAATCTCCTTGTGCAGTGGTTAGTGCTAGTCGCATCCGCCAATCACGCGCGGGTGACAAAAGTAACTACTCGGAGCATAAAGTTACCTGTATTTTTCCAACCAGCTGCAAATCCTACAGGTATTTTTGTCATCAATTTAAGAATTGTAATTATTTTGTGTTGGTGGCTTTATTATTATAAAATGAAACATTTTTTTAGGTGCCCTGTTTGACATGGCTACAAAGAAGAAGCAAAGAAAAACGGAAGACGAAAACCATGAATTTAAAGTTGAATGGACCGAGACTTTCGCGTTTGTTCAAAACTTAAATGGCCTTCCGACCTGTCTCATTTGTCAGGAAAAATTGGTGCATAACAAGAAATCAAATTTGGAGAGACACTTTAAAACTAAACACGTGCCATTTAGTAGTAAATATCCTGTCGGTGATGCAAGGAAGAAAGCAGTTGAGGAACTTCAGAAGAGTCAAGAAAAATCAAGTTCTGTATTTGATTACTGGATTCAATCTTCCAACAATGTTAATATTGCAAGTTTTGTGGTTAGTCAAAAGATTGCTAAGAGAGGAAAACCATATACAGACGGCGAATACATAAAAAGTTGTTTTATAAATGCATCCGAAGAGCTATTTCGGGATTTTAAGAACAAAGCCGATATTCTAAAAAAAATTAAAGAGTTACCATTGTCTGCTAAAACAGTGAAAGACAGAACAGTCAAAATGTCTTCTTTTTTTTTTTTTCTTTTTTTTTTTCCTTATTCGGGTCTACATAGTTATGCGAACAATCATTTTCAAGCATGAACCTTATCAAGAGTAAATTGAGAAGTTGTCTTATTGATGAGAACCTGGAATCATGCCTAAAATTAAAAACAATATACAAACCTGACTTACTCAAACTTTCCAAGGAGATGCAAGGCTATTGTTCACATTAGTGTTTGTCAGTCATTGTCATGATTTAATTTTATGGATATTGTAAGGTCAATTGTAAGGAATTTAATTTTATCAATAAATAATATCAAAACAACACTTTTAAATATGAGGGAAGCTTTTCTCAACAGGTTTCAGGAATTCAGAAACAGCAAAGCGACGTTAGCCTTTGTTAAAAAGCCTCTTAATGCTACTGTAACAGAATTAAATGTTTCTCCCTTTAATATTGACATTGGCAACTTTGAAATGCAATTGCTGGATTTCAAAAACAAAGAATTGTGGAGCTCGAAATTTGAACGTCTTTGTGCTGATACAGAAATATTGGAGAAAAATAAATGTGAACTTAGTTCACAGCACAAGTGGTCTGCTTTGAAAGACCCGGAGAAGGAAGATATGATGATTTTTAACACCCGGAATAGTATTCCTGACTCATATCATCAACTGAAAAAAATAGCGTTTGCTGTTTTTTCCTTATTCGGGTCTACATAGTTATGCGAACAATCATTTTCAAGCATGAACCTTATCAAGAGTAAATTGAGAAGTTGTCTTATTGATGAGAACCTGGAATCGTGCCTAAAATTAAAAACAACATACAAACCTGAGTTAATCAAACTTTCCAAGGAGATGCAAGGCCATTGTTCACATTAGTGTTTGTCAGTCATTGTCATGATTTAATTTTATGGATATTGTAAGGTCAATTGTAAGAAATTTAATTTTATCAATAAATAATATCGTTGTTAAGTATGAGATCAAGTTTTATTCAACGTACCTATAGTTTAACTAAGACTTAAAACTTTAAGTAAAGTTTATTAAGTTAATTTTAGGGAATGTTGTGGAGTGAAAGAAGATGTAGTGTCGAGGAGATGGTTTGAACATATAAAGAGGATGAACGAAAGGAGATAGACGAAAGAAGTATACAGGACGAGTGTGGATGGGAGAGATGGAAGGGGTCGACCTCAGCGAACGTACCTCCATCAGATTGAGGACGTTCTTAGCAAAGGCCAGTTTAGGAGTACCCTAATTAAGTTAATAACAATGTACCTACCTATCTAGTTTAAGTTTAACCGATTTGGCTCTCCAAAGAAATTTCAATCGTTGTACTGTTGATATTTGGCTCTGTTGACTAATGAGTTTGCCGACCACTGGCCTAACGGATCCACTTAACGTGAGAAACTCAGTCTTCAAATGACCCCTGGCCCTGAGAGGTGCCAATACCAACGGCCAATTCCAGGCATCTCTGCCCAGGCAAACGACCGGGGTCTTGGTCACGCCACAAGCTGTGCCACCCAGTGCTCTCCTGGGCAGTGCGCATCCCTGGGCTCCTGGCAGCCCTTGGAGTCCAACTTTCTCACCCATTTTGCTCATGATGAGGTGGTGGAGGTGGTAGGCGGCCTCTGCGGACGTCTGGCCAACTTCTTTGCTGGTGTCGCCAACGTGCAGGCCCAGCAAAGCCACCAGCTGTCCCAGCAAAGAAAAGTCACCTGTGGGCTAATGAAAGGAAGCAAAAAGGAGGGGAAAGATGAGAAGGGGGGCTCATGAAGGTTTCAGCCAACTGAAATCAGAGCATAGGAACCATAGCACCACAGAATCCTAGAATCCTACCTTTTAGAATTCTAGAATCACAGAATCTTAGAAACATAAAATCTTAGAATTTTAGAATTATCCAATATTTGAATCTTAGAAGACTAGAATCATAGTCATAGATTCATAAAAGCAGTGAATCCTAGAATCTTTGAATAATAGAATCTTAGAATCATAGAATCTTTGAATTTCTAAATCATACAATCTTTGAATCTCTGAATCTCTGAATCTCAGAATCTTTGAATCCCAGAATCTTAGAACCTTAGAATCCCAGAACCTCAATTGCTGGAAGGGACTGTGGAGGTTTTCTCCTCCAACCCCTTCATCAAGCGGGACTCCTTCTATCCTCCTGGTCACATCCCAAAGATGCTTTTTCCAAAAGGCAGCAGGACTTTCTTCTTTTTCTTCCTTTCTTTGAAAACATCTCACTGCGCATCCCAAACGGTGACTTACGTCGAAATTGACGTTTTCAGAAACGAACTTCAGGAGGTGTCTGATGCTCTTGATGGCCCTCTCTCTCTCGTGTCTCTTGGGAGATTCAATCCAGGGATTAATGTGCTGCCAGGAAAAACAAAGGAGGAGGAGGAAAGGAAGAATTTGTGATTCACAGTTGGAAGAGCCACAGAAGTTGCCAGGACTGGGGAGAAAATCTAAGGAGCTCAACAAATTTGAGACATTGGTCAATTGAGGTCTATTTTAGACTGAAAACTAGAGTAGCAATTGAAGATTTCTGGAATACAACTAGTCTTACAACAGTTCATTTAGAGCCGTGGTGGCACAGTGGTTAGAACGCAGTATTGCAGGCTAATTCTGCCAACTGCCAGAAGTTCAGCAGTTCCATCCTGATCGGCTCCAGGTTGACTCAGCTTTCCATCCTTACCAGGTCGGTCAAATGAGGACCCAGATAGGAGAAGAACCTGGGTCCTCATTTAGAGAGGGCTGTAAACCACGGTGAAGCGGTATGTAAGTCTAAGTGCTATTAGTATTTAGTCACTGTTCAAAGTTACAATGGCACTGAAAAAGGGACTTATGACCATTTTTCACACTTATGACCATTGCAGCATCCCTATGGTCACATGATCAAAATTTGAACACTTGGCCAATGACTCATCTTTATGACGGCTGCAGCATCCCAGCTCGGTCCCTAAATGAATGGCTGTATGTCGAGGACTTCCTGTATAAGTAGTCCTTGACTTACGACCAGAATTTGGGGTGCTTACCAAGGTGGATGTTAGGCGACTTGTGACTGGCTTTATGACCTTTTTTTGCCAGGGTTGAACGAATCCCTGTGATCCTTAAGTGAATAATGCAGTCATTAGCCGAATCTCGCTTTCCCCGTAGACTTTGGCTTGTCGGAAGCCAGTTGGGCAGTTCGCCAATGGTGTTCAGGTGACACCCCCCCCCCCAGGATGCTGCAACCATCACAAATACAGGTAGTCCTCGACTTATGACCACAATGAGTCCAAAATTTCTGTTGCTAAAATGAATCCCATCGGCATCGACATAATCTGCATCGGTCAATTGCAGAAGGCAGCTTTACTCGGAACAGCTGCGAGGCTCTATGACAGGGGTGTCAAACTCGATTTCATGGAGGGCCGAATCAAGGTTGTGTTTGACCTCGAGGGGGGCGTGGCCGAGGTGGGAGTGGCCAGCTCAACGTCTCTCGTGTCAGGGGCACCTGTGGACTTCCCTGAGACCCTCCCTCACTCTTATTATCATCTCCTCCCTCCCTCCCTCCCTTCCTCCTTGCCGTGGGACAAGAGAGACACGAATATCAGAGAAATAGTGGAATAGAATCATTAGTGAAAAGATGCCAGAGGAGGGACAAAACAAATGTAAATGACAAAAATGAACATCATTTTTTAACTATTGAAATGAGTTCAATTGAATGGTTGAATTGTCCCATGGGACGAGTTGTCCACCCAACAGCCACATTTGCCTATCCCGGGTCCTTGGGAGGGGCTCGACAGCTGGACAGAATCGCCAAATCCAGCCTAAACATCTGGCTGACCAACCCCGAGAAAGAATCACTCTTTACCGTCAAGACATCCTGCAGGGAATCCAAATTGGGAGCCTCGGACAGCAAGGCGGTGAGCATGGTGTTGCAGGTGGTCACCATCTGGTCATAAAAATCCTAGAAGGAGAAAAAGAATATCTAAAGGAAGAAGTGGTGTAAAGGAAGAAAGAGGAAGAAATCCAGGGCTGGGGAACTTATGGCCCTTTCAGGACGACTGGTGGACTGCAACGCCCAACAATCCTGAGCCAGCCACGGACTTCTGGGAGTTGAAGTCCACCCTTCTGCAATCAACGGAGTGGCCCGTCTTGCAGGGCTGGTTTTTCTTCCAGAGTTGGAGGAAATGCTTTCTCGGCTGAACACGAGGAACAAAAGGACATTGGGCTCCATGGATGGATCCAGAGTTTTGGAGGAGATTTTGAATCATGCTTATTTCCAGGTGGATCTCAGATGGCTTGGCTCCATCTGGACTGCTCACCTGAGTTTGAGCTGGTTGTCCTGGGCCGTTCACGTTCAGTTTTGTCACCAGGTAAGCCGGCAAGGAAAACACCTTCTGGATGCTTTTTCTCACCACTTTAGACCTCATCTCGGAGTTCAAGGGGGGCTTCATACGGCTGATGATAGACGAGAAAAGAGGAGGAGGGTGAGAAGATCATACTCATTAGGCTAAAAGGGACCTCGGAGGTCTTCTACTCCAACCCTTGCTTGATGGTCCTTAAACCATCCCAGTCATATGGTTGTCCACTCTTTTCTTGAAAACCTCGAGGGATGGAGCACCCCCAACTTCTGGAGGCAAACTGTTCCACTGATGGATTGTTCTCGGTGTCAGGAAATTTCTCCTGGATCTCTCTTTGATAAGCTTCCCTACATCGCTTCTCATCATGCTCTCAGCTACTTTGGAGGGGAAGTTGACCCCCTCCTCTCTCTGAGAGCCCCTCAAATATCAGAACTCCCCTCATCATCCTGGTTGCTCTTCCCTGCACTCTTTCTAGAGTCTCAACATCTTTTTTATATTGTGGTGACCAAAACAGGATGCAGGATTTCTCTCTCTCTCCCTCCCTCCTTCCTCTCTCTCTCTCTCTGTCTCTCTCTCTCTCTCTCTCTCGGCAGGTACATACCTCATGCAGGTGATGGTGATGATCGCTTGATGGAGATTTTCGATGGACAAGGGTCTCGCGGGCTCATCTTCAATGACTTCCTGAAAAGAGAAGGAAACCCATCTAAGAAAGAACCTGAGATACGGCCACCCTCCAGCTGGCCCTCTTCCCAGCCCTACGCTTTTTCTGGTTGACACAGGAAGTCCCCAGCTTACAACTGGTCACTTAGCCACCATTTAAAGTTTTGAGGGATCTCTTCAGGACTACTTATGACCCAGATGCCAAGTTCCGAGAGGCGCCCCTTCCTCAGCGATCCTGTGACCCCATTTCGGTCACTTGGCCACCAGCTTGCATTGATGGCAGTTTGCAGTGTCCCGTGACCATGATTTAAGTCAGGGGTGGGCAACTGTGGCCTCTTGATGACCTATATAAAATTGGGAAGCCAGATTCCCTTAACAGCCGTGCGATTAACTGAACGAAAATGATTCGGCTAACAACGGTGGCAAGACAGGTCGTACAATGGGCAGAATTCCCTTAACAAATGTCCCTCTTAGCAACAAAACCTTTCAGGCTCCATTGATTGGCATTCAATTCGGTTCAAATTCACTTCCAAAAAGAAAGACGCCCAGGAGCACCTGCCTCCCCCCCTCTCCCCACTTACAACGATGTTTGTGACCAGTTCCTGTTTCTGGGGCAAATCGAGGTCTTGCCTCCTGCTGTTGGCAACAGCTTTGGTGATCATGATGATGGACCTCATGAAGGCTTTCTTCAGCCCTTCGTCCTGGAAAACCCCAGTGGGAATGAAAAGAAACCAGAAGGAAGAGGATGTATTTATTTATTGAAACCTTTACGTAGCCGATTGTCTTTGGTTGAACTCTGGGGGCCCCCAATCAAAACATCACTGGACACTCTGGGTTCTAGTCCCACTATAGGATGAAAGGCAGCTGAGAGACTTTGGGCCAATCACCAGGAGATGGTGAGTTCTAGTTCCTCCTTAGGGAAAAAGGCCAACTGTCTTTGGGCCAATCACCAGGAGACTGTGAGTTCAAGTCCCGCCCTAGGCACGAGAGCCAGCTAGGTGAGTTGGGGCCAGTCTCAATCCAAAACACGTCACAGAGTTGTTGTGTGGAAAGGAAGAAAGAGTGTAATGCACGAGCGCTTCCTTGAGGATAATAAATGCAACAAGACCATAGATTCTCCTCCTCCTCCTCCTCCTCCTCCTCCTCCTCCTCCTCCTCCTCCTCCTCCTCCTCCTCCTCCTCCTCCTCCTCCTCCTCTCCCACAACATGCTAGTTGGGTCATGAAATGTCTTTAAGAAATCAAACAAGCTAAGGACTCCGGATTATAATTGTTCTTGTGATTAAACTCAGCATTAAGAGAAGTAGAGGGTGGAAACCTGCCTACCTTTTTCATGCTGGAATACTGATAGAGTATTTCTGAGACAATGTTGTCCAGGAAAGGCATCATGTCCTCTACTTGCGCTCCCAGGACTGCCTGGCCATAGCAGAGTATTAATGTGGTCCGAATCCATCTCTCGGAGAGAGTCTGTGAGTCCTGTCAGTCCAAAGACGAGGGGGTCAAACTCTTTCCCAAAGCACCAGAAGACAAGACAAGAAGCAATGGATGGAAACTGATGGAGCTTCTTAGTCATCCAGGTCACGGTTGCCCCAAAGGGGCTTTTTCAAAGGCAACTGGACTTTGTTTTTCCTTGAAGAGGTTTCGCTTCTCATCCCAGAAGCTTCTTCAGGTCTGACTTGGGTCAAAAGAGAAGAAGCTTTTTGGATGAGAAGCGAAATGTCTTCAGGAAAAAACCAAGCCCAAGCCTTTGGAAAAAGCACCTTTGGGTCTACTCGAGGTGTTTGTTGGGGCAGCTCCTAATCTTCTCTAGCCTTATAAAATAGTTCTCCAGGAGATGGAGATGGAGAATTTCAGCACCACCTACATCTACGAGATCTATGACCAATCTGAGGAGACCTGACAGCCTGGAGCCTAAGTCCTTCTAAGCACATTGGACTTTCCTTCCCAGAATCCCCCAGCCTCCTTCTGCACTGAGTTTCAGACCTTGCAACCCCATCCCTGGTCTTACCTCAATGGGGGCTTCTACTGCAAACGGTCCTTTTGTCTGCCTGAACTGGCCAGCCTCCTCCAGGGCCACCAGAATCTCAGGCAGGTGGCAAAAGGATGCCATTCGAATGGATTCCGAGATTCCCTAGGCAAAGCGATGTTTGTGAATTAGGACATTTATTGATTTATAGGTTCGATTTATATGCCGCCCTTCTCCGGAGACTCAGGGCGGCTTACAATGGGTTAAGCAATAGCCTTCATACTTTTGTATAGACCTGCTTAGTAGGGCTTCCCCCCCCCCAAGCGGTGTTCTTTTTAATACAAAGTCAGCTTATTGCCCCCACAATCAGGGTCCTCATTTTACCTACCTCGGAAGGATGGAAGGTTGAGTCAACCTTGAGCCTTGTGAGATTTGAACTCACAGTAATTGCCGGCAGCTGGCAGCTAAGTGCTACTTAACAGCATTTTAGTCCGCTGCACCACCAAGGCTCTTATTTGCACCTAACCCTTTGTCTTTACCTTCCGCTTTCTCCTCCCCTTCTCCACCTCCTGCTCGTCCTCCTCTCTGCAAACCCCAGGCCCTTCTAGCACTGATGAAATTACCTAGCTGGGTAATGAAATGTCTGCAACAAAACAACCAAGCACAGAGAGCACCAAGGACCCCACAGTCCTCCTCCTCCTCCTCCTCCTCTCTGTAACCCCCATTCTCTTCTAGCACTGATGATGTTACCTAGCTGGGTCATGAAACATCTACAGGAAAACAACCAAGTTAAGAGAGCACCAAGGACCCCACAATTCTCCTCCTCCTCCTCCTCCTCCCTTCACCTCTATTCTGCAAAACCTGTTCTCTTCTAGCACTGATGAGGTGACCTAGTTGGGTCACTAAACGTCTGCAAGAAAACATCCAAGCTCAGAGAGCCCCAAGGACCCCACAAAGATGGAGGTCTCAGCCCCCGCAGGCATCCCACTGCCACTCACCTCTCGGTCTGTTTCTTCCTGGAGTGAAAAACTTAGAAGGCTTTGGAGCTGTTCCGTCACCAGGTCCTTCTGTGTTGAGTTTCGCAGTTTAACGCCATAATATTTGTAGAGGCTAATCTGAAGGTGGGAAAAAGAGTCCGTGAGTCCTAGGGAGCTCCACCAAACGGCCAGAAAAAGGAAATATAGGAGAAATTAGGATCAGAAAAGGACTCCGTGTGGTCAAGCACACGGAAACTGGTCCTGGGTGACCTGATCGGGGAGATGGGCAGCATACGAATCTAATAAGTCAATAATTGCCATTTTGACTTTCTTCTTCTTCTTGAAAAGCTACTTTAACCCCCCTCCCCCATCCCCATAGGTGCCCTTTGCTGATTCTCTGTTTGGCCGTCCTGAGATCCTTTATGGTTTCTGTGGAGATCTGGCAGCTTCATCTTTTTACATGCATTAGCTCTCCGTGGTGGATTGGGACAACTTGCCATGGCCCTCTTGGCTTGGCCAACTAACCATGGCCAACTAGCCATGGCCTACTTGCCGTGGCCAACTCACCAGGGAACAAGAGTTACACTAATAGCAGGGTTCCAATACCTCAAGGGTTGCCAAAAAGAGGAGGGGGTCAGCCTATTCTCCAAAGCACCCGAAGGCAAGACAAGAAACAATGGATGGAAACTTATCAAGGAGAGAACCAATCTAGAACCAAGGAGAAACTTCCAAACAGTGAGAACAATTAACCAGTGGAACAGTTTGCCTCCAGAAGTTGTGGGTGTTGCATCACTGGAAGCTTTTAAGAAGAGATTGGACAACCGTTTGCCTGAAATGGGAAAGGGTTTCCTCCTTCAGTAGGGGGTTGGACTAGAAGACCTCCAAGGCCCCCTTCCAAGTCTTTAGTTCTATTATTCATTGTCTGTCTAATATCGAGGAAATGGTGGAACAGAAGCGTCAAAGAAAGGAGGCCTCAAAGGAGGGACAAATGAAACATAAACGACAAATGTTAAAATGATTTTTAACATTATTGGAGAGAACGGAATGGTTGAATTAACCCGCGGTGAGTCTGCTGTGGCTCGTGGGCAGCCACGGTGAGTTGGCCATGGCAAGCTGTCCTCTTCTGATGTTGCATCTAAGATAACTGCGGCCCTAAAAGTGTAAAACCTCCGCATATTTACCTTGTCTTTAGACAAGACCTGGGACGTGCTTTGCTTCTGGTCGATGGGCGGCAATGCGCTTGTTTTCCTCCTGGGCAGTTTGTGGTCTGAAGGAATCTGCTTTGCCAACAACAAGAAGAACAACAAAAAAGAAGTTGTGAGAAAGTGAAGGAGCAGAGGAAGGAACAGCTTTCTGTGTGTTTCCAAGGGGAGGATTGGTTTCCCTTCTGCGTCCGGATGCATATTATAAGTAATTTGACTTTTCTAGCTGGGACAGACACGAAGCACGTAACAAGGACCATCCGGATTGTATCAGCTGGAGCTGAGGCAGCTTTTGAGATGAACGGTTGGAAAATCTCTGCCACAAATTGTGAGAACTTGATTTATCACCATTTATTGTTGTGGCCCTCCAGCAGCCGAATCAGAGGAGGAGGAGGAGGAGGAGGAGGAGGAGGAGGAGGAGGAGGAGGAGGAGGAGGAGGAGGAGGAGGAGGAGGAGGAGGCGTGGGAGTCAGGGCCAGCATCAAGGCAACCTGAGAGCTCCGAGGGGGAAGAGGGAATGGGGCTGGCAGAGAGAGAGACAGAGGAGGAGCCTGGGCCATCCGTCAGCCCTCAGATGGAGAGTCAACAGCCCCCAGGTCTGGAGGTGGCTGATGAGGAAGAGGAGGAACAGCTGGGTCCAGTGCCTGACGCGCGGATACACAGAAGGCAGAGGAGAGGAGAGCAGTGGAAATCTATGGGCCGGTCCTTGGGACAGACGAGCCACCACTGCTAGCGAAGCCCCTCCCTAGCTCTGGGGATAAAAGGCAGGGGGCGGAGATGAATAGATGGGGCAGACAACGATTCTTCTCCCTGCCGGATGGACTTGTTAGCCTGTGGTGAGAGAGAAACTTTTTGTCGGGGCTGCTGGCTCTCCTCATAAAGGAATCTTTGAGTTCACTTCAGAGGGTTTGTCGTGTTTGGGTCAGAACATTTATTTACTGACTGTTCGAAGTTATAAAGGATAGTTTACAACTGAAAAAAATGGACTGTTTCTCGCACTCAGGACCATTTCGCATTTCCGTGGCATGCAGAGAGCTTCCGGTCCCTGTTGTTGCTGCCCAGCATTCAGTGCCAGACAGTGCAACAGGGCGGATGGTTGTCTTGTAGGTCTTAGATTTAAGATGGGTGGCCATTCGTCTGTCCAGTAACACACTGGTGAGTTCTCGCCAACGTATCCAGGCTGCATTCTCCTTTGCTCTCACCTCGCCATTGATGTCACCATTGACATTGGAGGTGGGATCCCAGATACCAAAAAATGTCCACCTTCTTTAGGTTTTCTCCATTGATTTGAAGCATTCCAGGGGTGGTGACAGTCCCTAAGTATCCTGTCTTGATGTTGAGGTGGAGTCCAAAATGGTTGAGGCAATCATTCCATGGTCGTTCCATGATCCTTCCAGCAAGGACCCCCTAGTTCAGCAAATTCTCCATAACTACATTTGTCTACTTTTGGGATAAATGATCTCCACCGAGGCAGCCCTGGCTTCTGGACCCTCTCCACGATGGACCTCAGGGCCCACCGCGACACAAACCCAGCTGCTTACCTGGAAAGGACGAAGATGGTCCAAGATGGTCTCTAATATTTCTCTCTCGTCCATGAGATCCAAGATTTCTTTGACGGGTCTGCCTTTTAATGGCTTCCTGCTCTCCCATAAATTTTTAAAGGACTCGTCAGAGAGTTCTGAGAAGAAGAGACAGACAGAGATTGATGGGCAATTCGACAGGACAAGCCTTCTCAAAGCAGAGAGAGACAAGGAGTGCGTAGTGGATCACCAGGCTGAGCCTGAGGGAGGGGTCAAACGTGTCATAAGTCTCGAGGCCCTGATCTTCCTGTCCTTAGACAACCATCTTATATATGGAATTGGAATTTTTTATTGCTTTGAAATTTCATGATGTTGTAATCTTATAATTTAGATCTAGCCTTTGAAAAAGGCTAAGAGGGAGGGGTCTTTCCTCACCTCTGAGGGTAAGATGTTCCCTAATACAGTGGCAGCAGTAGAGAAGACCCTCTTCCTAGGCCCCACAGTCGAAACTCTTTGACTGATGGAGTCTGCACCATAACGTCCCTACCTGATGAAGGACGATTGCAGGATTTGGATTTGGGTAGTTAGGAAAAGGAAGGAAGGGTGTACTAGTGACATGAGAGCAGTCTTCCAGTATTTGAGGGGCTGGCACACAGAGGAGGGGGTCAACTTATTTTCCAAAGCACTAGAAGGTAGGAAGAGAAACTTATTGCTTAATGCAATTGGTCTCTGGAGAAGGAAGACCTCTAAGGTCCCTTCTGGCTCTGTCCTGATGGATTGATTGATGGAGGGATGGATGGATTGATTGTGTGGGGTGGGCTGATGTGATAGGACAAGGCTGGTTCCATAGGTAGCCCAGCCCTGTAGCATCTATACCTGGATATGAGGGAAGGATGGTGTCTTGAGAGCGTTTTCTCCCCGGAGCCCTTTCCCTCTCGGGCCTCCTTGGCAAGGAAGGGGGCTCTTTGAGGCCAGGCTTCATTTCCCCCTGAGAAGCCCTCAGAGGGGTCCTGCGCACCAATTCTGGCAGCACCAGTGCTGGAGGCTGCACCTTCTTGCTCATGTCCACTGGAGCTGGGGAACCCTTTACAAGAAGGGGCAAGACCTGCGTGGTTCTTTGAGTGGCCGAAGAAGTGGACGGGTGGGAGCCAGAGAAGTGACTGTTCCACTGCCATGGGTCATTATTCGTAATTTGTGGATGGGACTCCTTGCTGTCCTCCTTCTTCAAGAAGGGCAACTTTTTTAGCATGTGGTCCATCCTCTCGTGAAGAGGGAGTTCTTGAACTGGATGGAGATCCTGTCAATAAAGGAGAAGTTTTGTAACTCCAGGTTGAAAGGAGGGGTCCTTGGTGCTCCTATCTATCTATCTATCTATCTATCTATCTATCTATCTATCTATCTATCTATGTATCTATCATCTATCTATCTATCTATCTATCTATCTATCATCTATCATCTATCATCTATCATCTATCATCTATCATCTATCATCTATCATCTATCATCTATCATCTATCATCTATCATCTATCATCTATCTATCTATCTATCTATCTATCTATCTATCTATCTATCTATCTAGTTGTCTATCTATCTATCTCTATTTATCACATGTTCTTCCTGGGTCAAGAAGCTCAGACTGCCCAAGGAGCTGCTGATCTACAGAGGAATTTGGGAGTCTCTCCTTTGTACCTCTACAACTGTCTGGTTTGGCACAGCAACCAAACTAAAAGTCCCCTAAAGAGAGAAGACGGCAAGGAAATTACAGGCAGCAGAGAGAAAGCAGAGTTGCTTAACTCGTTCTTTGCATGCAAAAAGAAACTATAGCCCAACCTACCAACAACGTAACTGTGAAAGACAGACTAGAAATAAAAGTTGAAAGGCTTCAGCGAGGTATTTGACAAAGTAGAACACTCCCCTCCGCTCTGCTCTGCTCTACTCTGCTCAACACAACTCAACTGAACTCAACTATCCTCTACTCTCCTCAACTCTCCACAGCTCCCCTCTCATCCCTTCTGCCTTTATATCTCTGCCCCAGGGGCTGTGACATCACCGCATTATGTTCTCATGGGGGACAGCTGGTGTCATGACCCAAGGGGCCTCTTACTCCCCAAGATAATAGGGATGGGATATGGAGGGTCCCCTGGATAACCCCCTTGATAACATTAGCGACATTATGGGGAGCAAAGCTAGGGGTCACTATGGAATGACCCACTGTGATGGTGTCCCTCAACATGCTAGATCTCAAAAGCACCTAACCAAGATTAAGGCTGATCAACTTTGTTCTTTGATTGGCTAAGTCTGCCACTGAGCATAGGACTAAAACATTCCAAATTAGTAAGGGAGTAAGGCAAGGTTGCCCCCTATCCCCATTATTGTTTATTTTGGCCTTAGAAGTTCTTTTACGGAAAATTAGAATTAATGAGGAGATAAAAGGACTGAAGATCAGGAAGGAAATTTACAAGACGCAAGCATTTGCAGACGATGTAGCCTTAATCCTTGAAGACCCCATAGAATCAGGACCAAAAGTGCTAGAGGAATTAAGTAAATATGGAGAGGTGGCAGGCTTCACATTGAACAAAACCAAAACCAAAGTATTGATTAAGAATACAACTGAGAGCCAGAAAAACAAGTATTAGGACTACAGGTTGCCAAAAAAATTAAATACCTAGGAATTTGGATTACATCAAGATGTTCGACCTTAAAAGACGACAATTATACTCCCCTAATTAGGAAGATGAAACAAGACCTTGACAGATGGAAGAAAATAAGATGATCACTTTTGGGCAAGATAGCCACAATTAAGATGAATATTCTCCCCAGAATACTATTTTTATTCCAAAACATACCGGTAAATTTAGAGAAAAAGTTTTTTTTAGAATTAGACAAAATCATCAGAGAATTTATATGGGAGGGGAAAAAACCGAGGTTTTCTATTAAAATTTTAAGGGGCAAAAGAGATATAGGTGGATTTGGACTCCCCAATTGGGAAATATATTACAGGGCAGCTAAGCTAGTCTGGATAAGAGATTGGATCACCCTGGAAAATGAGAGGATTCTTACCCTAGAAGGCCACGATTTGCAAAAAGGGTGGCATGCCCACATTTGGGATGTAGAGAAGAAAAGGAAGACATATTTCCATAGACATAAAATTAGAGACTCATTGATACAAACATGGACCCCGATTAGGCAAAGATATTACAAAAAAATTCCAAGTTGGCTCTCAACGATGGAGGCCCTGATCCACCCCAATAGATGGGGGATGGAGAAAATGGGCTGGTACAAAGATATCTTAGACGAAGGAGGGAATCTTAAATCAAATGATACTTTACGAGAGCAAGGAATAACTTTAGATTGGTGGACCTATTCACAAATAAAATCTAGATATCACAAAGACAAAGAACAATACGGTTTAGAACTTGGATCAAATGGATTGGATAAAGTCCTGATGGGAACAAATAAAAAGATTCTGGCCAAACTATACAACTATTTATTAGGTGATGACAAGTCCGAAGATATCACAAAGAATCAAATAAATGCATGGGAGAAAAATATAGGGCGTGATATAAATTTTGGGGAATGGGAGGAGGCATGGAATAGGAATCTTAAATTGACTACAGCGGCGACATACAAGGAAAACCATTATAAAATGCTACATAGATGGTATTTAGTCCCGGCCAGACTAGCAAAGATATACCCTAATATACATCCTAATTGTTGGAAATGTGGCCACGGTCAAGGCACCTTCTTTCACATGTGGTGGACATGCCCGGAAGCGAAAGGATATTGGAACAAGATCAGGAGATGGTTATATGAAATAATTGGCGAAGATATTGAATTAACACCAGAGATATTTCTCCTGGGAATAGTAAAGAAGCCATATGGAAAGGAAAAGATACATTTAATGATCCACATAATTACAGCCGCCAGATTGGCATACGCACAGTACTGGAAAGAGAAAACCCAACCACCAGAAGAGCTCACAATTAGGAAAATATTGGAGTGCGCAGAGATGACTAAATTAACTCATGAATTAAACGATGATGAGAAGTCAGTTTATTATATTGTGTGGGAAAGGTGGTACAAGTGGATGCATGATAAAATGAAAGAAAGACCTAAAGGTGTGTTAAATAACGGTAAAAAGTGATTTGAAATATCACCAAGTATTATTTATGTATATAGTTAAAACACTGCACATCTGATACTAACTGTAAATGTCAGTACACTTATGTTTTTTTTCTTTTTTGTAAAAAATCTCAATAAAGTTTCTCAAAAAAAAAAAAACCATTAGCGACATTATGGGGAGCAAAACTAGGGGTCACTATGGAATGACTCAGTGTGATGGTGTCCCTCAACGTGCTAGATCTCAAAAGAACCTAACCAAGATTAAGGCTGATCAGCTTTGTTCTTTGATTGGCTAAGTCTGCTACCGAGCTTGGTTTTTTAATTTTTCTTATTATGAGATATGAGATATAGGAGATATGATATACTGGTGTAGGGTTTCCTGCATGGGCAGGGGGTTGGATTAGGAGACCTCCGAGGTTCCTTCCAACTCTCTAATTCTATTCTATTCTATTCTATTCTATTCTATTCTATTCTATTCTATTCTATTCTATTCTATTCTATTCTATTCTATTCTATTCTATTCTTATGGAGTCCTTGGCTTACAACCGTTTTTTTAGTGCTGGTTCAAATTACAACAGCACTGAACAAAGTATTTTTCACACTTATGACCATTCTGGCATCTCCACGGTCATATGATCAGAATTTGGACCTTTGGCAAGTGACTCACATTTATGACAGTCGCCGTGTCCCAGGAGTCACGTGATCCCCTTTTGCAGCCTTCTGACAAGCAAAGCCAAGGGGGAAACCGGATTCACTTAACAACCATGTTACTAATTTAGGAATTGCAGTGATTCACTTAACAACTGGCAACAAAAATGTTGGGCTCAGTTGTGGTCGTAAATCGAGGACTACTTGTATATATGATTTTTTGGGGGGGGTCCAGTTTCTGCACTGCCCATCATCGCTGAAGTGTTGTAGTAGTTTTGGTAAAACTCTCCAACGATACAAAAGCTGCAGTTGAAAGCAAAGTTTTTTTAAAAAAAAGCCAAACAGGTTTGTTTTTTTAAAAAAGGCAAAAGGGACAATTGCAGAGTTGAAAGGAGAGGAAGCTCCTTCGGCCCCCAACCCCTCCCCCCCATGGCTTGCAGGGCCCCCTTGGGCCCCTAGACAGCTGGCAGAGTTGAGTCTTCATGCTCTTGGGGAAGGTCAGGAGGTTGGGGGCCTGCCTCATCTCTGGGGCTGGGCTACCTAGACGTACAGCCACAATTCAGCTCAAGAGGCTCGGCAACTGGCATGTACTTATGACGGTTGCAATGTCCCGGGGTCCCATGACCCCTTTTCTGACTTTCTGACCAGCAAAGATGATGGGGATGTGAGGGATCTCACAAAGATCGATGGTTCGTTGAGGCCACTTCCAAGAAAAGGCAGCACACAAGGATGCAATCACGTTGAATCTTTATTTAGAAGTAAAGTAGAGTAAAAGGAGGCATCCATGCCTGGATTGAGCCCCTGGTTCAGTCCTGTAGGAAGTTAGAACAAGAGCCAAAGAGCAGCCCCTGTGCAGGGATTCTTAGAGGGGCCCCTGGCCTCTCCCTTACCAAAGTGTGAGGGGGCCGGAGGGCCATTAACTCTCCCCAATGGGGCTGCAGGGGCCGGAGCCCTTTGGCCCACCAGTGGGATCAAAGGTGCCTCTTTGCTCCCATCTGGTGGCCTTTTAAGAAACTGCCATGGCTGGCACAAAACACCTAACAATTCCCCTTCTTGCCAGCCAATGACAGGTGCCAGTGAGTATGAGTGAGGGGGTGAGCAGGCGTCATAGACATGCAGATGCATCGTTTACAGGAGCAAACACAAACGCTTACACAGAAGGTTGTGTCGGTCAATGGGCACAGGTTTTGTGAACAGATCAGCTAACTGGTCGGTTGTATTACAATGTTTGATGTGTACAAACCCCATTCTGGCAAGCTACCTGACATTCTTGTAGCGGATGTCTATGTGGCGTGACCTAGAGCCCACCGTGTACGCCCCCGAGATTCCAATTGCGGCCGTGTTATCTTCTTGAATTTGGATGGGCAGAGTAGGAGGTGCCCAGATGCTCGTTACCAGAGCATTGAACCAAATCAAGTCGTTTGTTGTGCCCGATAGGCTGGCATATTCTGCCTCGGCCGTGGAGCAAGAATCAAATTTTTGCTGCCTAACATGCCAATGGATAGGACAGCCATTTAGCAGTATGAGGAAACCAGAGGTGCTCCGTCTACTCTTGGTGTCACCAGCCCAGTCTGCGTCCGAGTAAGCGGAGAGCTGGGCCGGCTTCCCCTTCTCTGGTTCCAGCATAAAGAGGGCATCGGCCGTGCCCCTGAGGTACCTAAGTACCCTCTTGACAGCATTCCAGTGGAATTCCTTTGGGTTTTCCACATGCCTGGACAATAGATTTACAGCTAAAGCTAGGTCAGGCCTGCTCCAATTGCTAATGTATAGCAAGGAGCCAATCACAGATCTATAAAATTTATTATCTGTGAACTCAGGGCTGTCCTTGTCATTATGGCCATAGTAGTCACTTTGCATGGGGCTATGCGTTGAGTTAGACTCCGCCATTTTGCATTTGGCCAACAACTCCTCAATCTTTTTTTGGGGGGGGGGATAATGCAAATCCCTTTTTAGTGGCCAAGATATGTACACCCAGGTACCTGTCAACCCGCCCCAAGGACTTCAGGGTAAACTTTTCCCCCAGAGCCTTGGCAAATTCGTCACACCTTTCCCTTCTGGCTCTGTCCTGATGGATTGATTGATGGAGGGATGGATGGATTGATTGTGTGGGGTGGGCTGATGTGATAGGACAAGGCTGGTTCCATAGGTAGCCCAGCCCTGTAGCATCTATACCTGGATATGAGGGAAGGACGGCGTCTGGTGAGCGTTTTCTCCCCGGAGCCCTTTCCCTCTCGGGCCTCCTTGGCAAGGGAGGGGGCTCTTTCAGGCCAGGCTTCATCTCCCCCTGAGAAGCCTTCAGAGGGGTCCTGGCAGATGTCCTGCGCACCAAATCAGTATTGTTTCATTCACTGCAACAAAAAATTACATCAACAGAAAATAATAGCAGAGATTGATATTTTTATTTACATGCTCTGGATTTGCATTATTATTATAGCTTGGTCTGACATTGGGTTTTTAGTCCTATTAATTGAGGCTGTCCTGTATCCCCACCCCCACCCCCACCTCCAAATAAGAGACATTGTTTATAAAATGACAAAAAATGAACCCATGTTTTATAAAGGCAAAGAAATAATTACGCTAAAGCAAGTACCTAAGAGAATAAGAGAACTAAGAAAAGAATATTGGTTCCTAGCCACATTATTAAATAAACGGCATATACCATTTAGATGGATAATACCGGAAGGAATGGTGGTGTCGTGGCAAGGGAAAAAAATAAAAGTGGATTCACAGCACAGAGCACAGAACCTGCATGACCAAATGATGGGCATAGAAGGAGCAAATAGTAACAGGGAGGAACCGGAACGGAGGACTAAAAGGACACAAAAACAGGAAGAGCGAGAAAAACTACTAGAGGAAGGAGATAAAGAGGAAGAAGGGGAACCTCAAGAGGAAGAAGGAGTGAAAAGAAGAGCTAAGAGAAAGGACAGGAAGTAATAGGAAATATCGCATAGTAGAACCACAAAGGAATGGAACAAAATTTTAAAATCTTATCATTAAATGTAAATGCTCTCAATTCTCTGGCTAAACGACATCAAATTTTTAGAAAAGTGATAAAACAAAAAATGGATATTGTGTGCCTTCAAGAGGTACACATAAGAAAACAAGATGAAAAATACTTATTACGTAAAAAATTAGGGGAATCATTTGTAACACTAGCGGAAGAAAAGAAAAGAGGAATAGTGATGTACATTAAAGAAGGAATAGAGTGTAAATTGAGATATGCAGATTCAGTAGGAAGAATATTGATGATAGAAGTAAAATTTAAATATAAAAGTATGTTATTGGTGGTTATCTATGCGCCGAACAGTGGACAATTAGAATTTTACAAAAAAAAGTACATCAAAAGATAATAGAAGAAAAAATAGGGAATATATGTTTGATCGGCGATTTCAACGCAATTGTAGATGTAAAAAGGATTATAGCAGTGATCAGAGTAATAAAAAAAAGAAAAATGTACTGCCTAGAACTTTTATGGATTTAGTACAAGAAGTGAATTTAATAGATGGTTGCAGATTTTATAATTCCGAGGTAAAAGAAATTCACATATTATTCTAACCCCCATAAGTCCTGGTCCAGAATAGACATGGTTTGGGTAACCAAGATACTTATGCAAGAAATAGAAACAAATGTAAAATTTATGCAAGCACAAAATTTAAGAGAAAATTTTTATATAATGTTTTACAGATGGCATTTAGATCCTAAAAAGTTGGCTTGTATGTATCCGAATTTGCAATCTAAGTGTTGGAGATGTGATTGTGATTATCATATATGGTGGACTTGTAAAAAAGTTAAAGCATTTTGGATTAAAATATGGTGGATTATCCAAAATATTCTTAAAAAGAAGATAAAGTTTACCCCACAATTGTTTTTCTTGGGTATAATTGTACGGTTATAGAGACTAAATGGATTTTAAATTTAATAACTGCAGCTAGACTTTTGGTGGCGCAATACTGGAAGAAGGAAGAATTGCCTACTATTGAAGAGTGGACATTAAAAGTGGCAAATTTGGCAGAAATGGCAAAAATTTCAGCATATTTGAAAGATCACTCACAAGAAAAATATATATTGGAATGGAGAAGATGGATTGATTATATTCAAAACAAATATCGGACTAAAAAGTATCAAATAGCTTATGAATGAATGGAAAAGTTAAGAGTATGTATATTTAGTTAAGTAAAAGGTGAGTTAAAGTGTCGAGGGGGGGATAGGAATCTGTAGTTAGTTAGCTTAGCTTAGCACATGACTGTTAATTGTTTTACCCTGTATTTTGTTCTGGGAAGTCCGGGGGGGGGGGTAGAGGGGGGAGGGAAAGGAGCGGGGGAGGGGAAATATTTGGAAAAAAAATTCTTGTTTGTAAAACTTTTCAATAAAAGAAAACAATTAAAACCCATCCACACCATTCATGGCCAGATCTCGCCAAATCGCAACAAAAATGTGGTGGAAGAGTCCTTTGACGTGAGTGTTTCTAGTAGGTATCCCAATCATGTCAGGAAGTTCCTGGCCTCCTTCCTTTGCCCAGGATGATGTTGTTAGGCTTGCCAAAAGTAGGTCGTTAGGAAAGAAAGACCCTCCACTCCGTTTTATTTATTTATTTATTTATTTTATTAAATTTCTATACCGCCCTTCTCCCGAAGGACTCAGGGCGGTGAACAGCCAGAAGATAAAACACAGAGATACAAAATTTAAAATAGATTAAAACGAATTAAATAATTTGGCTGAATTTTAAAATACCCCATAATTAAACAGATTAAAATTTGTATTTAAAATTTAAATTTAAAAGAGGAGAAGATTTAGGCCAGGCCAGCTTGATGAAATAAAAATGTTTTAAGCGCATGACGGAAGGTGCGCAGATCCGGGATCCTCCCGGACACTTGGTTGAAGTGTCACTTGGTTGAAGTGATAGGTTTTTAAAAGAGGAATTAGTGGTTGCAGCAAAAGCCGGCTAGAACTAAAGCTCCTGGTCAAAAATTTGCAAATTTCTCCCCTTCTCACCATCCCATCCACCCACCCCGACCGGTCCGTCTTCAACCAATGGTGTGCCGAGGAGGTGTTTGGGGAACCGCTCAGATGTTTGGTGCCTCTTGGTGAAGTTTGCATTCTTTTCTCAGGCTTTGTGGACTTGAAGACTGGAACAGGCTGGTTCTCACACCTGTGGTTTCTTTGAAGCCTGTTACACGCCCTCCCTGTAGGCCAACTCTACCCTGTCCATGACAATTGCCTCCATCCTCTCCCCTAACAATTGGTGGCAGGACGCCAGTGAAGTGCCAAGTTGAAGATTGCAGTTCTGACATTCTGCCCCCTTTTTCAGAGATGTTAGTCCTGCAAAAACGCTTAAAACGTTTTTCTTTCATCAAGCTGGCCTGGCCTAAATCTTCTCCCCTTTTAAATATAAATTTTAAATACAAATTTTAATCTGTTTAAATTATGGGGTATTTTAAATTCAGCCAAATTATTTAATTCGTTTTTAATCTATTTTAAATTTTTGTATCTCTGTGTTTTATCTTCTGGCTGTTCACCGCTCTGAGTCCTTCGGGAGAAGGGCGGTATAGAAATTTAATAAAATAAATAAATAAGGAAACACAAATGGGAGGGGAGATAAAGACAAATACGAATGCAGAGTTAACTGATGTTCAATGAGGTTTCAGGGCTTTGAAGACTGGCATAGGCTGGTTCTGTTATGTATAAATGCCCACCATTCACCATCCCAGGTATGATAAGGGTTAACTCTACATCCACCTGGATCCTCCCCTGACCCCTCCTTCCCTTAGCTCCGCCTCCCAGGTACTTAAGACATGGTCCAGGCGTCCAGGGGCCATTTCCAGCTAAATACCTGTAATAGAAACATTGATCAATAAAGAGAATTGGTTCACTGCATCCTGTGTTTGGAGTTATTGGGTAAGATCCTAGAAATCAGTCACAGGTTGGTAGCAGAGGACGGTTTACCCGCAACTCACAGAGATGGCAGAATCAAGAACCCAGACAGAGGCAGAGAAAAGAATGGCCACCAGAGCCTACATCAAACAGATGAAAGAACTGCAGGCTCTTGAAGGTGCCACAGCAAGGACCACCACAACTGAAGGTGATGGAGACTACAACCCGAGTCCACAACTCAGGGACGAAGGGCCAAGAGAAGAAACCTACTACTGCGAAAGGGCAGAGCCACCAAGCAACGAAGAATTCCGATCCACCATCCTGGGGATGATGGAAGCGACTGCCAGCAAAGAGGAGCTCATCGCGAAACTCCAAAGCCTACTCGAAAGCAATGGAGCAGCGATGAGCACCCAGCAACAGAGAGAAGAAATCCTCAGCCCGGCAAGAGGAAGGTATCCCCAAGCTGAAGCTCCGGACGTAGAGGATTTCATTTCCGCGCCATGCTCTCGGTGGCCATCTTGGAATGGCCAACAGCCAATGGGAAGCTGAGATTCAAATCGAATGGCGGGAAACAGCGAGAACCCCAACTTCGCTGGGGAAGACCCCCAAAACAGCACCCAAGCAAGATCACAAGCCTGCGGGGGCTCACCCATCGAGCCCGAAGCAGACGAAACGATCGAAAACCTGGCTGCAGCACTCGGCTCAGCACTCAAGTCCCCAGGAGCCAGGAAGAAACAAACCGACGCTCAGCACCCCCAAAAGAGCAGCAGGGTAGCCACCGGAACTCTTGCAGCACGCCAGCAGACACCACGTGGGACAACGCACCCCAAAAACTACACCCAAGACCCAGCCGCCTGCAGGACTGAATACCTGCAGGATTCGCACTCGCCACCCGCCGCACCAACTTCCCTAGGCCGCGGAATGAGGAGAAGAAACAATGACTCACCAACCACGCGGCCTCCACCAGGCTTCCTGGCCCATCCGGAGGTCCTCCAACGTCGCCCAGGATCCACTGCCTGTCAGCCTCAGTTTTGCCTGCTTCAGCTGCCATAAGAAACCGCACTACCAATTACAGACTTGCTAAAAAGGAAAGGGGAAGTAGAGCCCAAACCCTCGAAACCACTAGAATGGACTATGGACTGTCAAGCCGCTTTTGAAAAATTGAAACAGCTGTTTGCGGCTGAACCAGTGCTCAAACACCCCGACATGGAACAACCTTTTGTAGTACAAGCTGACGCCAGTGACGTAGCTGTAGGAGCAATACTCTTGCAAAAGAATGAGAACGGGATATTACAACCCTGTGCTTACACGTCCCGTAAACTATCAGAAACGGAAAGGAGATGGGCCATATGGGAGAAAGAGGCGTTTGCAGTTAGATGGGCGCTGTTAACATGGAGACAATTTTTAGAAGGGGCGAAACACCCTTTCGAAGTGTGGACTGATCACAAGAATTTAGAGGCATTAAAAACACCATGCAAACTATCACCAAAACAGGCTCGTTGGGCCCAACATTTCAATCGTTTCAATTTCACCCTACGTTATCTTCCTGGTGGAAAGAACTTCATGGCGGACGCACTTTCCAGATTGCCGCAGTATAACAGCATCAAGAAGGAGGTGGTTCAACCTATGATCCCCTCGACACAATTGGCAACACCTGTCACTACCAGAGCGCAGGGAAAACCCGAACCAGAACTCTTGGGGGATTTACTCGAAAAATTGCGAGAAGCGCTAAAAACTGACGAGTGGTTTAAGAACCACTCGAATGAATGCACACTTTGTGACGGACTAGCTTGGGTTGGATCGAAATTGTATGTTCCGACCACATTAAGAACAACCGTATTGAAATATGCTCATGATGCCAAGGCCGTGGGACACTTTGCGTTTGTCAAGTCTCTGCATCTTGTTAAGAGACAATTTTGGTGGCCTGCACTTAAAAAGGACATAGAGGCATATGTGGCTAGCTGTCCAGTATGTGCCTCGGCTAAAAGACCTCCAGGAAAACCCCCTGGATTACTGCAAGGTGTGGCCAGACCGAATGCCCCATGGAAGGAAATATCTATGGATTTTATTGTGGACTTACCAGAGAGTGAAGGCTGCACTGTCATTTGGGTAGTAACTGATTTGTTTTCCAAACAAGTACATTTCATCCATTGCTCAAAGATCCCTTCAGCAAAAACCCTTGCAAAACTGTTTATTCGGCAGATTTACCGGCTACATGGATCTCCAAGGGGTGTGCAATTTACTTCCAGTTTCTGGACAGGGTTTTTGAAGTTGATAGGCTCCGCCCAGGGGCTGAGTTCCAGTCACCACCCTCAGACAAATGGGGCCTATGAAAGAACCAATGGGGTTCTAGAACAATACCTGAGGTGTTACGTAAATTACCAGCAAGACAATTGGGTAGACTTGTTGCCATTTGCAGAGGTGGCATATAATAATTCCGTACACAGTAGCACCGGATTCACTCCTTTTAAGGTCGCTTCGGGCCAGGATTTCGTACCCATTCCCGAGCTACCACAAGATGATCCCCAGAATCCCTCTTTGATGGATTGGACTGAACAATTAAAGAGCACATGGGCAGTGACTCGGAAGGCATTAGATGAGGCACACCGGGCCCATAAGGCGCAAGCCGATAAGAAAAGGTCCCCAGCTCACATTTACAAAGTGGGGGATAAAGTCTATTTGTCTACCAAATACTTGCAAACCACCCAGAGATCTAAAAAGCTGGGGCCTAAGTATGTAGGACCATTTCGTGTGATTAGACTGATTAATCCAGTAACAGTTGAATTGGAATTGCCAAAAACGTTGAGACGTATACATCCTGTATTTCATGTTAGTTTATTAAAACCTGAACACTCGTCTCCCCTGAGGGCTGATCAAAGCACCCCTCCAATTCCCATTCTCATAGAGGGGGAGCAACATTTTGAAGTTAAGGAAATCTTGGACTCTAGGAAACACCATGGTAAAGTCCAATATCTGATAGCCTGGAAACATTTCCCTTTGTCTCAGGCTGAATGGGTGAATAAACGGGATGTCCGAGCTCCCAAGAAAATACAGCAATTCTATACCAAATACCCAGATAAACCATAATTATTGTATATATTCTGTTTCTCTCTTTTTTCCCTTTCTCTTATTTAGGAATAACTTCTCTTCTGCAAGAGGGGCCGAATGTCAGCCTCAGCTTTGCCTGCTTCAGCTGCCATAAGAAACGGGGGGAGGGACTAGTAAAGGGGGCGAAGGGGGGGAAGGTGCAGGAGGTGTTTTTTCCATTGTAGGACGTGTCTTCCCAAGAAACGAAAGTGAATCTCCAAAGGGGCCGGCTGACCAACTGCCCTACATTCCTGATGAATGACGTTGCCAGACGTGATGCCACCTGACCTTTGGGAGACCTTTGGATTGGATGATGGTCAATGGACATGGGGGAGGGAGAAGCTTAGTAGATGCTATTTCGCGCATTTTGCTCACTTCCAGCTTTACCTGGGTTGCGATCATTTCATATTCAGTAAAAGTACTAAGCTCTTTAAAATGATTGAGTTTGGGTTTTTCTTTCCTGGATATTGAAGGAAGCATACCTGACACCGCCGCTACCGTGCCGCCGAATCCGGGAGATCCTCGACTTACGACAGCCGCCGCCACCGTCTCCAGGGATCCTCGACCTGCGACCGCCTCACCTCCTCGCCTTCTTCCAGCCTTCGCCCAAGATGCAGGGGCCCAGCCATGGCATCCGACGCCCAGGGAGGGCTACGGGCCCGCCAGGAGCGAGCCCAGCCCCCCACCAGCAGGCCTAGGCCTAGGCCTGAGAGCAGCAATAAGGAGCTCCTCACCAGACGACCTCTGGCGCGAAATGAGCCTCGCGCATGCCCAGTCGCCACCTACAGGAAGTACAAGGAACATAGAGATAAGTACAAGGAACATAGAGATAAGTACAAGGAACATAGAGATAAGTCAGTTCAGACTGGCAACAAGCATTCCCCCAGCATATTGTGAGTTCACTCACATAAAGAACCATGGACAGCAACAGACTGTAAGTAATATAACTTTCACTGCTGACAATTACAAATTGAAATTAGATGGGGCCAATCTTTTGGAGTGGTACCACCAACTACAGATTGCTTTTCTGAAAGAAAATATGTTGTACTTATTTGATGACCCACCCAAGAAGCCATGGACTTTTGAGATTGACTGTTTGCACCACAGGGCTTACTATCTGCTAATGTCTAGCTTGTCACCCAGCATTTACCCCAGTCTTGGCCACCACTTAACCGTGGCAGAGATACTATAAAAAATACTTAATTTATTTTACAGTAAGAGTGCAGCCACTACAACCAAAATATCCAGGGAATTTTACTCAGCCAGGCATAAGGCAGGGACACCCATGGGGGAACATATACTCAAGCTAAACACCACCAGGGCAGAACTCATACAAAGGGGGGAAACCATTTCTGATAATATCATGAAAAGCATCATCATAAACTCCCTAAACCCCAGTTGGGAGAACTTTATCATGCAACTGGATAGTCTCAACATAGAGCACCTCTCTTTAGAGACGTTATCCAACAGGCTGATTGCGGAGGACAGCCTGAGAAGGGAACGCTCATCAAGCCTCAGGGAAAGCAGACCAACAAAAAGGGTAGACTTCCAGACCAGGGACCAAGATAAGCCAGAATGTTTTAACTGTGGGTCTAGGAATCACTATAGGAGAGATTGCCCAGAAACCAGAGGGACAGGGACCACAGCTACCATAGGGAAAGGCAAGGCCGCAAACCAGGTTACTCAGACAGGCGCTCCCCAGAAAGCAGGTTCAGGCACAGGGACTCACCCAACCCCAGGGACAGGAGAGGATATAGGGATAGCTCCAGGGATAGTCAGACTGGGTCACTATACGAACTTAGAGACCACCAACACCCAAACACCCAGGCAAAAGGAAGGAACACATGGTTCATTCACTCAGGAGCCACCAATCACACCACCAACAATAGGAACATACTGGAGGCATTCACACCTAAGGAATACCACATCAATGTAGCCAACCAGAACAAGGTATTGGTGAAAGGAGAAGGGAGCGCACACATAGATGGAATAGGGAAGATAGAGGGGGTACTATTCATCCCAGAAATACCCCACAATATATTAGCAACACTCAAACTAAGTAAAGACTTGGGCATTGAGACAACCTTCAGGGAAGGGAAAGCTTATATGACCAAAGGAAAGAGAAGCATAGGAAAGATCATCATAGAAGGGGGACTATCCTACTTAGTGCCCCAAGAGCACTCAAACACTAACTCAGAAAGTAACGAGAAAGGGACAAGCATGCCCACAGAAAATAGAGGGGGTGAAGGAGAACACACCGCAGGAGGCAAACCCACCACAAACACAACACACAAAGGGAAACCACATATTGGCAAACCCATTCATGATGGGTGCGCCCACTTACTACACAGAAAACTAGGCCACGCTAGTTTTCCAATGGTACAAAAGATGAATGAATCGGCCTACCCGATAGTAATACATGAGGACAACAAAGCAGCCATAGACATATCCATGGCAGAAGCAGTAGGCCAAAGGTCCAGACATATAGACATTAAGCACAAACATGTCAGAGAATTAACAAACATTGGTTTTATTAAGGCTGTACATTGTGAGACCGCCGAGCAAGCCGCAGACATCCTGACCAAACCTCTACCCAGCAAACAATATGCCTACCTTACGACTAAATTAGGGGTACAGGTACAGAATACGCAAGCAGGTCCTGTCAGAAATAAATGCCTTACTCATGCCAGGGGTCAACAGGGACACAGTAGTGCAGGGGTTAACTACAATACTCACTTGGTCAGTACCACCCACTGACCATTCCTTACCTGAATCTCTGCCCACAAGTATAAAAAGTAGACACACTCTTCCCCGACTTCCACTTCCAGATGCAGTATGTGATGTAATGATGAACCTGTAAATAAAAGAGACTTATTCAAATGATTGACTCGTGCCAGTTATTGGACCTGATCCATGGATTCTGTAACAATATGGTAGCAGAGGATGGTTTTATGGCCCAATAACTCCCGATCACGCAATGAGGACACATCGCTGCCAACGAGATGGCAACGACACCGAAGCAACGAGAGGGCAACCCAGTGGGATCGCCAGGGAAGGCAGAAACCTCGATCGACCCCAAGGCCACCGCAACAGAAGAAAAGGGGGAGGTCAAGAAAGGAAAAATAGCAGACCATGATGACCGGGAGGAAGAAAGACTACGACTCGACGTCCTATGATTACTAAAGGAGCGAGCCAGCGACAAGAACCTTCTCGCGGACCTGCGAAGCTTCATAATGGACCGCGATGTGGCGAGGAGCGAGGAAGACTAGGATCCGGAGCTCGAAAAGCTGAACTCGGTGAGTGGATCGCCCCAAAAAGACCCCACAGCAGTCACCGAGCCGCGAAGCCCCGCTCAAAATTTGAAACGGCGGCCATCTTTGACCACGTGGTCGGACAAGATGGCCGACTCCCGTCCAATCGGTAGCCAGAATTCAAAATGGCCGGCGCGCGAAAAATACCCGACCCTAAGCGGCGAAGAAAGTGACCGGGGTGAGGGGACAGAATCCGATTCGGACTCCAGATGCACCCCGACCGAGTGGCAAGTCGATAAGGCCATGAAGACCCTTGCCGCCGCCTTCAGCCCAGGCCTCAAAATCGCAAAAGGGGAACCGGAGGGGCCCAAGCAAAAAGGAAAGCGAGGAGAGGGGCACCGGAACACCCACCCGAGGACTACCGATGCCCACGCCAGCGCGCCAACCCCCCTACGCACCCCAAGGACACCGCGCCTCCGATCGCCCAGGCCACGCACCCCAGAACGCAGGGATTGGGGCAGCTACCTGCATTCGTCGCCGGGACTCCAACGCCATCAGGATCTTCACTTTGACGAAGCCGCTGCAAGACGACACCTTCCGGAGCACACCTGGACCCCCAAGACCGAAGCCGAGGCCTACCTGAGAGATAGAGACCTCTACGCCGGAGCTGCAATGAACAGGTCCTTCCACGATGACGGCAGAGCTGAAATGGACTTCGCGCATGCGCTGTTTCACCTAGAGGAAGAAAAAAGAAAAAAAATTACAGAGAGGGACTTTTAAACTGCCGGCAAGCGTTCCCATGCCGTACTGCTGTTATAGGCACATAAAGAACCATGGACAGCAGCCTGCAGTAAGTAATTTTACAAATAATGCTGGGAACTTACCAAGTGACTTTCCAAAGTTGAGGATGGATTGGGGCAATATCCTAGAGTGGTCACAGCAGCTTCAGGTGGTGTTCCTAAAAGAAAACATGTCACATTTTATTAATGACCCCCCCAGAGAGACCATGGACTTTAGAGTTGGACTGTATTGCACCATAGGGCATTTTACCTTTTAATTTCTAGCATATCTCCCACAATTTACCATAGCATTGGTCACAATCTCACTGTGTCAGAAATCATACAAAAAATGTTTGGGTTATTTTACAGTGAAAGTGTGGCAACCACTACCCAGATTTCCAAAGATTTCTTCTCTGCCAGAGTCAAACCGGGGACCCCCATAAGCGAGCACCTGGTGTCCCTAAACGCTACCAGGGCAGAACTACACCTTAGGGGGGAAGTCATATCAGATCAGATCATGAAGAGTGTAATAATTAACTCTTTAGATCACTCATGGGACAGCTTCTTAGCACACTTAGATACTGTTAGTCTAGGCCTCCTGTCCGTTGAGAAGCTGTCTAACAAACTGATCGCTGAAGACAATCTGAAAAGGAGCCGCTCTGGTCCCTCCAGAGAACATAAACATGAAAAGAAAGTAGCCTTCCAAGACAGGCAGCATGGCGTAACAGAGTGCTATAGCTGCGGGTCAAGGGGACATCTCAAGAGAGACTGCCCCAAGAACCACAGAGAGAGAAGCAGACCGGAACATAGATTCAGACAGACAGAGAGACACACTTCTGAAGAGAGGTACAGACGCAGGGACTCACCCAATCCCAGAGACAGGAGGGGGAACAGGGATAGTTCACGTGACAGCAGAACAGGATCATTATATGGGATAGGGGAGTGCACCCACATAACATGTCAGGATGGGGAGGCCAATTCGTGGCTTCTGGACTCTGGGGCCTCCAACCACACGACCTATAACCAAAAACTGCTCTCCTCATTCACAGAGGAGAATTTTTCAATCAAGGTTGCAAACCAAAGCGAGGTTAAGGTAACAGGCAGGGGGGTAGTTACGCTACCAGGCATAGTCTCGGCTTGTCATTCGTTCAGAACTGCGATAGGAAATAATCACCAGTAACGCACAGAGAATCAGGGTTTACTTTGGCAATGATAAGCTTGCAGTCAAAAGTAAAGTACAAGTCGGTGTTTTGGTTCAAAGTCAGCGCTGGGTGTAATCACACCACAGCGCTATTTAACAAAAACTCAGCCCCTTAAACATACATCCGGTGATTATCAATCAAGCACCCCCCATTCCCTTAAGAGTAACAGCTGCGAGCACCAGAGCAGCGAGGACAGCAGAATCGGAGAGGCCCGGCAACGTCATCAATCATCGTCCTGAATGCTGCTATCCAGGAACTGTTTGTGTGTTCGCTGTGGCTGCTTATCTCCACTCCTTCGTCTCCCACACACCCCATCGATGGCGAGCTCCGGTAGGACTTGACAGGCGGCCCCCACTACCAGGAGCTCACCTATAAATAGAAAGCATACAAATGTTAGTCACTATTACGATCCTGCATTAGGTTTGTCTGGTTGTTTCCGATGGAACCGTTGTATCAATCGGGCAGCGTGAACATCGGGTGCTGCCACCCACGAGGCCTGTGTTACAGGGTATCCTTTCCACCGCACAAGATATTGTAACATCCCCCTACGAACCCTGGAGTCCAATATTCTTTTTTTTTTTATTGCAAAAGTTTTACAATTACATTTTCACCCCTTTCCCCCCCCCACCTCCCCCCCCAAACTTCCCAACCTCCCTAACCCTCCCTAACCCTCCCCTCCCCCCAGACTTCCCTATAATATACTCATACTCATAAAAAACCCTTAATATAACACTTATATGTAAACTTGAACCCCTCCCTCCCCTGTATAATTTTTCTCTTTACCTCATTACATTAAAATATTTCTAATACATTATTTTCAAATAAAAGCTATTTGATACTTTCTAGTTTGATATTTGTTCTGAACATATTCTATCCACCTTTTCCATTCCCACTCATAAGTCTCTTGTGAACAATCTTTTAAATATGCTGAAATCTTCGCCATCTCTGCAAAACTGGCCATCTTCAAAGTCCATTCCTCGATAGTGGGCAAAGCTTCATTCTTCCAGTATTTACCTATCAACAATCTTGCTGCTGTTATCATATACAATATCAATTTTGTTTCACCCAATGTAAAACCCTTAACTATACCCAATAAAAACAGTTGTGGAGAAAATTGAATTTTTTTCTTCAAAACATTCTGCATGACCCACCAAATTTTTATCCAAAAAGCCTTAACTTTCCTACAGGTCCACCAAACATGATAATACGTAGCATCCAAACATTCACATCTCCAACATTTTGGCTGAACATTAGGGTACATACATGACAACTTTTTGGGATCTAAATGCCATCTATAAAACATTTTATAGAAATTTTCCCTCAGGTTCTGCGACTGTGTAAATTTAACATTCTGAACCCAAATTTTTTCCCATGTTTCCAACATCACTGGTTCTTCAAAATTTTGTGCCCACTTAATCATACAGTCTTTAACTAATTCAGTTTCTGAGTCCCTTTCTAGCAAAACATTATAAAGCCTTTTGATATGCATTGGACCTTTCTCTCTTATATGTCTAACCAATTCTTCCTCGTGCAACATAATACCAGTTTTTTGGTCCTCTTTCCATCTCAATTGTAATTGATTATATTGTAACCAGGTTAAATTAATCCCTTCGTCCAACAGTGTCTGCAATGACTTCAGCTGCCATCTGCCCGCATCTGTAAAAAGAACCTCTTTGTATAAAACCCCCCCGAGTGACATTATATTTGTATTCCACAAAGTATGACCAAGATCCAGCCATAGCGGTATTTTATAATCCCATTTGAGTCGATGCTTCTTCCAAACTCTCATCAAAGAGTCTCTAAGTATATGACTTTTAAATACTTTATCAACTTTGTCATCATAAAATAAGTAAGCATGCCATCCAAATTCAAGATCAAAACTTTCTACATTCAATATTCCAGCCTTTTTACTTCCAAACCAATCACTTGTTAAAGTTAAAGCTGCTGCATCATAATATAACTGTAGGCTTGGAAGTTTAAGACCTCCTCTTTCTGGAACATCTTGCATAATTTTCAATTTCACTCTCGGCTTTTTCTCGTTCCAAACAAACTTATTGAGTCCAGTTTGCCAAACTTTCAATTGTTTATCGCTTTTAAGCACCAGAATCATTTGAAACAAAAAAAGAAATCTTGGCAAAATGTTCATCTTAACTGCCGCTATTCTTCCAAGTAGAGACAGCTGCAGTTTTTTCCAAGTCTCCATGTCTTTCTGCACCTCTCGCCACAACACCTCATAGTTATTTTGAAACAATTTCATGTTTGATTCTGCAACCTGAACTCCTAGATATTTTACCTTTGGTACAATCTCAAAACCTGCCCTTCTTTCAAGCTCATGTTTACGATCTTGTGTCATGTTTTTAGCTATCATTTTAGTCTTTTTTGGATTCAATCTAAAACCTGAAACTTTACCATAGTCTTGTATAATGTCCTTCATCAGGATTATTGATTCCATTGGTTGTGATAGGGTAACAAGCAGATCATCTGCAAATGCCTTTATTCTGTAATCCTCTTGCCTAATCATTATACCTTTCAAGATATTAGAGTCCCGTATTGTGTTTAGCAAGACTTCTAGTGTTAGAATAAATAAAAGTGGGGACAACGGACATCCCTGTCTTGTTCCTTTTTCAATTTTAAACTCTGTTGTCAAACTTCCATTAACGATGATCTGTGCCTTTTGCTCTTGGTAAATTGCTGAAATCGCCTGTATAAATTGATCCACAAAATCCATCTTTTTTAAAGTCTTTAAGAGAAAATTCCAATCCACTCTATCAAAGGCCTTCTCTGCATCCAGAAAGACCAGCACTGCAGGAATCTGTTTATTCTTCTCAAGATATTCCAATAAATCTATTACTTGCCTTACATTATCCTTCACGTGTCTGCCCTCGATAAATCCCGCTTGATCATCATGAATCACCTTTTGGATTACTGGCATCAACCTGTTGGCTAATACTTTCACATAGATTTTATAATCTGTATTCAAAAGAGATATTGGTCTATAATTCTCTGGTTTTTTAGAACCGACTTGTTCTTTTGGTATCAAGGATATATAAGCAGTTGTCCATGATGGGGGTATTTTACCCCCTTGTTGAATATTGCAAAATAAATCTCTGAGTTGTCCCACCATTTCAGCTTGCAAAGTTTTATAATACACTGCGGTCAAACCATCCGTGCCAGGAGCTTTGGCTATTTTTAACTGTTTAATTGCTACTATTATCTCCTCCTCTGTTATAGGATAATTCATTCTTTCCTTTTGTTGATCAGTAATTTTTGTAACTCTTTTATCATTTAAATATTTTTCTATAAGTCCATTCTGCACCTTCTCTTTGGCATATAGTTTGGTATAATAGTCCACAAAAGCTTCTTTGATTAATTTTTGTTGAAAAATTTCTTTCCCTCCAATATCAATACTATCAATAGTCCGTGTACTTTGTTTTTTCCTCAATGTGTAAGCCAACCATCTGCCCGGTTTATTAGCGTTACAAAATGTGTTATGCTTCGCATATTGTAAGTTTGTTGCAACTTGTTCCGCCATAAGCATTTGAAATTGGTCTTTCAAAAGTTTTATAGCACTACGTATTCTTTCATCTGTTGGATTTTTAATGAGTAACTGTTCTTTATTCTTTATTTCTATTTCCAGTTCAGATCTTTTCTTTTGTCAAAACAGTCTATGTTTAGAGTTCATGTAGATAAGTACCCCTCTCATATAAGCTTTACTTGCGTCCCACACAATTTCAATTGGGGTACCTTTATTCAAATTTATTTCAAAAAATTCTTTCAAATGCTTTTTAAGTTCTGTTGTATTTTTTTCATATCTAAACAAATTCTCATTTAATCTCCAAGAATGTCTCTCAACCTTATCCATCTCAATTTCTATCCATACTGGGCTATGGTCAGTCAAAGTTCTTGGAAAAATCTTTGTTCTTTTTGTCTTGACAAGTAAGTCATCTGTCAACAAAATGAAGTCAATCCTAGAGAAGGATCTGTGTCTGTCAGAAAAAAAAGTGTAGTCCAATTCTTTTGGATTATGTATTCTCCAAACATCTTTTAGTTCCATATCTTCTTTCATATCAAAAAAGGTCTGTGGTAATCTGATCCTAGACTTTGCCAAACTCTTTTTATCTAATTTAGAATCAATTACTCCATTCCAGTCTCCCATAATTAAAATAGATCTGTAATCCCATTGCAGTATTTTAGTATGTAACATCTTATAAAAATGGTCCTGTTGTTGATTGGGAGCATAAATTCCAATCAGAAGAATTTGGCCATTTGCGGTAGACAATTCAATTGCTACAAACCTACCATCTTCATCTGTTTCTATAACTTTAGCTGTTAACTTTTTATTTACATAAATAACCACACCATTCTTTTTTTGCGAAGTTGAAGATATAAAATGTGTTCCTAGTTTGGAGTTTATCAAATATTTTTGATCTTGAGTTGTGATATGCGTTTCTTGTAAACAAATTATATCATTGTTAAATTGTTTCAAATATGTAAATAATTTCTTCCTTTTCTGTGCTGAATTCAACCCGTTAACATTCCAAGATAAACACTTAAACGTCATCTTCTTCTTTCTGGAGCAAAGAGCAGAATAATCGAAGGTCATCCGAAAGCTTCGATCTCGCTCCCCCCATGGCTCCAGTCTCTTGTGCAGTACTCTTAACTGCCTCCTTGTCTTGTCTTTCCTGTTGTTGTTGTTGCTTTTGTTTAAGTAACTTAGATTGAGCTCGAGTTATACGTTGATCCTTAACTTCGATCATCCGGACCGGGTCCAAGATTGGAGAAGATTCCAGCAAAGGCCTGGAGTCCAATATTCGGTCTATCTCATATTGGTTGGTATGCACGGGACCCGGTGGAGTAGTTGAGGTACCTGGCCTTTCTATCGTCACCGGTTTCACCAAACTGCTATGGAATACGGGATGTATCCTACTAAACAGAGGGGGAAGTTTAAGAGCTACGGTTACGGGATTGATGACTTGTGTTATGGGAAATGGTCCTATATATTTAGGTCCTAATTTTTTACTGGGAAGTCGAAGTTTAAGGTATTTCGTAGATAAGTATACTTTGTCTCCTATCCGGAATGGTTTTGGATCAGCTCTTTTCTTGTCTGCATATTTTTTGTACTTGTCTGCTGCCTTTTGTAATGCTGTTTTTACACTTGGCCATACATGACTAATTTTATCGGCCCAACCATATGGCGTGTCACCGTCTGTCATAGGAGGATCTAACTCTGGAATGGCTGAAAACTCTCGGCCATATATTACTTGGGAAGGGGAGAACCCAGTACTGCAGTGAGGTATGTTGTTATATGCCACTTCGGCGAAAGGCAGGAGTCCTGACCAATTCGTCTGCTGGTAAGAAACGTAGCATCTGATAATATATTTCAACCATGGCATTGGCCCGTTCAGCCGCCCCATTAGTGCTCGGGTGGAATGCTGAACTTAACCCTTGAGAGGACCCAATTAAACGGACAAATCGTCTCCAAAACTTAGAGGTGAATTGAACACTGCGGTCGGATATAATCCTCTTAGGTGCTCCATGGAGACGATAGATATGTTGTAAAAAGAGTTCGGTTAATTGTCGCGCGGATGGTATGCTTTTACATGGCACAAAGTGGGCCTGTTTCGAAAACAGATCTACCACCGTCCAAATTACAGTGTGGCCATGGCTAGGGGGGAGATCGACTATGAAATCCATAGCGATCTCTTCCAAAGGCCTGCTAGGATTCGCGACTGTCTGTAATAGTCCTAACGGTCGTCCAGACCAGGGTTTGGTGGTTGCACAGGTTGTGCAACCTTTTACGTATGTTTCTATGTCCTTACGCATTCGTGGCCACCAGAATTGCCTCCTCACAAGGTGTAGAGTTTTTAAATACCCAAAATGGCCTGCTGATTTGGCATCATGGCACCTGCATAACACTACGTTCCGTAAACGTTCTGGAACATATATTCTATTCTCCCTCCACGCTATTCCATCATTATAGGTAACCATAGAGGGGTTTTGGATTACCCATTGATCCTGTTATAAAGCTGTTTTAAACTCGGTACGTAAGTAACCATCTACTTCTGTAAGTCTTAATAGGGTTTGGGAAGGTGCAATTAGAGGTTCTATCACTTCCTCTCGCTTGCTATTATACTGTGGCATCCGGGACAGCGCATCAGCCAGGAAGTTTTTCCCAGCAGGAACATACCGCAACCGGAAAGAGAAAAGCTGAAAATATTGTGCCCACCTTATCTGTTTGGGAGATAGTCGCCTGGGCGTTTGTAAGGCTTCTAAGTTTTTATGGTCCGTCCATACCTCAAAAGGATGAGATGCCCCCTCCAAGAGATGTCGCCATGTCATCAACGCCCAACGGACCGCGAATGCCTCTTTTTCCCAGATCGCCCATGCCCGCTCTGTCGTGGTTAACTTTTTAGACATATAGGCACAAGGTTGTAACCCTCCCTGCTGTGTTCTTTGTAGGAGTACTGCTCCTACAGCCACATCGCTAGCATCTGCCTGGACTACGAATGCCTGCATTGGGTCTGGATGCTTGAGTACTGGTTCTTGAGCAAAGAGTGTTTTTAACTGCTCAAAAGCCATTTGACACGCTGACAACCACGTCAACGCTTGTCCCGGCTTTGGTTTAGCCGTGGCTGGTTTGGTCCATAACAGATCCGTTAGTGGTAGGGCTATTTCAGCAAATCTGGGAATGAACTGCCGATAGAAGTTTGCAAAGCCTAGAAAGCTCTGTAATTGCTTTCTGGTTCTAGGGGCCTGCCATTCAAGCACTGCCTGGACTTTTCTGGGATCCATCTCTACCCCGCTCTCTGATATTCTATAGCCTAGATAATCTATCCTCTTTTTGTGAAACTCACATTTGGATAGTTTCACGTACAGCCTAGCAGCTAATAATTTGTCTAAGACCTGTCGGACCAGAGATATATGTTCCTCTTCAGTTTGCGTGTAAATTAAGATGTCATCCAAATATACAAGGACACCCCTGTACAGATGTTCATGCAGCACTTCATTGATGAACTGCATGAACACCGCAGGGGCGCCCTGTAGTCCGAACGGCATGACCTGGAACTGATAGCTTCCCAAGGGACAATTGAATGTTGTTTTCCACTCATCCCCTGGTTTGATTCGTATCCTATAATACGCTTCGCGTAGGTCGAGTTTCGTAAAGATACGACCGGTGGCTAGGGCAGCTAACGGGTCCTTCATTAAGGAAAGTGGATAGAGGGGCTCCACACACACAATGCATTGAGATCTCTGAAGTCAACGCATAAGCGTAAACCCCCATCTTTCTTCCCACGAAACAGGACAGGGGCAGCCATCTTTGATCGACTAGGTGTGATAAAACCCCGGGCCAAGTTCTTGTCTATATATTTTCGTAATTCTTTTAGTTCGGGTTGTGTCATTGAATACATCCGGGGCTTGGGTAGCTTCACCCCGGGTATTAACTCAATACTGCAATCCGTAGGCTGGTGAGGGGGCAGGGTCTCACATTCCTCCTCACTAAAGACTCTGGCGAGATCCCTATACACATTAGGATATGTCGTGTCTGCTGGTGGGCTCTCTGCTTCTATTCCCCCTGCTGGCTCCTTTTCCTCCTTGGTAGGGGGAGGTCCCAACGGTAATCGAAGTTTGTGAAAACCCCCTTCCCATCATATCGTAGGAGCCCACTTGTCCAACCATGCTAATCCTAAAATCACTGGTTCTAACATTTTCTCCACTATAATAAACCGAATAGTTTTGGTGTGCTCCCCAATATCGAGGTGCACCTTTTCTGTTATATGAGTCACTGGTGCCCCTCCCAGCAATGAACCATCCATTTGTTCAAATGTAATAGGGGTTCTCAACCGCACAACCCGCAGCCCAAGTTCGTCAACTATTGCCCTACGAATTAAACAACGAGTACACCCTGAGTCAATCAATGCCTCATATCGGCGTCCAGTGGTTGCCCGTGGGTTTCGGAGTATGACTGGTACCACAAAAGGTCGGATGGGGTCGCTCACCATCGGGTCGTGTTGGTCCTCATCGTCGTCATCACTATCCCCAGCCACAATCAGGAATTTTTCCGCCACCACTTTCTTAGTATCTGTAGCCAGGGGATCCCTCTCCATACAGGATGTTCGAGTCATTTGGGACCATTCAGATGTTGGTCGGCCTCTGCCTCTCAACACAGCTCTAGGAGGGGGGTTTTGGTCCGAGTTGCGGGGCATGGGATGAGGACAGTCAGCTGCTCGATGACCAAGGCGATTACATCTGAAGCAACGAAACGCAGGCCGCTGGATCCTTTCCCCCAAGCCGGAGCCAGCATTCGGTTTAGTCTCCTTGGGTGTTTGTGTGCGTTCTGCTGGTCGTTTTCCTTGACTTGCAACCCCTTCACCCCGTATACAGAATTCTCGGAGACCGACGTCCAATTCGATGGCTGCCTTGTACCACACACTCAACTTGGGGGGCAAGCCCCGGTACACGCAGGCTTGCCGTAAATCACGGTCTAGTCCTTTATGGAATTGGTGCACCAGAAGACGTTCTGGCCACCCCACCAACCGAGCCACAATCTTTCGGAAGTCCTGTACATACTCCTTTGCTGGTACGCCCCATTGCTTAAGTGCAAACAAATCCCCCTCTGCAACCTGGGCGCTTGTTTCGTCTTCAAATCTGGCACGAAGAGCCTCCAGAAATCGTCCCATGTCCACGAGTTCCCTTGCATGTTTAGCATGGAGGCCTGCCACCCACTCAGCCGCTTCTCCCATCAGGACCCCCGTAACAGCAACCACCATAGCCCACTGGGAGGGATACCACTGTCCATATTGGTCCATATGGCTTATCACCTGGCTTAAGAAAAGAGCCACTCGTTCAGAACTTCCGTCAAAGGAAGTCTGCAGGGCAGGTGGTCCCCAAACGGCCTGCGGGACCCACAGCCCCGGCGGGGCCCCCGGAGGCCAAGGCATGGGGCCTGGGGTCCTCGCTGCTCCAGTCGCTCTCCTGTCCTGCCTAGGTCGGTCCCTCGTCGCCCCGCGACCCCCAACAGGTAAGCCCCCTGCCAATTGCGTTGGTTGGGGCTCAGGACTGGCTCCAAGGTCTCCCGACGAGGCACCTTGGTCTTGTTCTGGAGGGGGTTGGTCCATGGATCGTCTAGAGGTCCGCTCCATCCTCAATTTAGGACTTGTGAGCCGGAATTGGGTCTCCGAAGCAGTCACCCCTGTATCCTGCCAAGATGAACCTGGAGGCTCCAGCCCTGCAACCCAGGGCTGCCAGGATGGGGCGTCACGAAATCCAGATTCCCCAAAACGCTCACGAAGCATATCCATGGTGCTGGAACCGGATGAGGCAGGATACCCCCAATCCCCTTCATCCTCCTCAGTCCATCGTCTTTCCCTCCAGCCCTGGAAAGACGCTCCCAAGCGAGGGGATGTTGGCATCCGCAGCCCGAGGAGAACAGAGCTGTGCCACCAATCCCCCGTCCGAGCCCGTTGTCCTGGAAAACTCTCCTCCTCCGGTCGGGGCGGGGCGCTCTTGGGTTGCTTGACTTTTGGTTTCACTGCCAACTGTTTCACACTCTCCTTCACCTCCTCTATCAGTGGTTCCTCCCCCTCCACATCTCCACCACACTCCTGCTCTTCCAAGGCCGTCCCTTCTGCCATATCCCCCTTTGCTGCAAAGCCACAGGGACTCCTCACCTCTTGCGAAAAGGAACCAGGCGCTGACTTTCTCTTGGCTTGTCATTCGTTCAGAACTGCGATAGGAAATAATCACCAGTAACGCACAGAGAATCAGGGTTTACTTTGGCAATGATAAGCTTGCAGTCAAAAGTAAAGTACAAGTCGGTGTTTTGGTTCAAAGTCAGCGCTGGGTGTAATCACACCACAGCGCTATTTAACAAAAACTCAGCCCCTTAAACATACATCCGGTGATTATCAATCAAGCACCCCCCCACTCCCTTAAGAGTAACAGCTGCGAGCACCAGAGCAGCGAGGACAGCAGAATTGGAGAGGCCCGGCAACGTCATCAATCATCGTCCTGAATGCTGCTATCCAGGAACTGTTTGTGTGTTCGCTGCGGCTGCTTAACTCCACTCCTTCGTCTCCCACACCCCCCATCGATGGCGAGCTCCGGTAGGACTCGACACATAGGGAAAATAGAGGGGGTATTACTGGTCCCGGAGATACCCCACAACATATTGGCCGCATTAAAACTCAGTGAAGAATCAGGGATCAAGGTAACCTTCGCAGAAGCGAAGGCTCACGTCAGCAAGGGTAGAGAGGGAGAGGTAGAGTGACAATCAAGCAAGGGCTACCATACATAACATTCCATGAGAGTAACACACCCAGCATATACACCAACTCAGAATACACGAAGGACACTAACCAGGACAAAGCTGAGGAAGAGCAGGTGAATGAGAGAGAGAGAGAGTGAGGAGAACATGACACATGAAACACACTCCACCAAACACACCCAGGGAAGGCCATCGATAGGCAAACTCATGCACGACGACTGCGCTCACTTACTACACCGGAGACTAGGGCACGCCAGTTTCCCCGTAATCCAAAAAATGGCCAACTGTACCGAGGGCATCAAAATAAAGAGTTGTGAAAATTACCTCGAGTGATCGGTGTGCAAATGTTCTAAGCTAAAGGTCAAATCCAGACCTAAGAAATCCTCACGCGCCACCAAACAAGTATTCAATTTAGTCCATATGGATCTGGTGGGGCCCCTAAGGCCATCCATCAAATACAAGAAAAGATACTTTCTCACCATCGTAGACGATTATAGTCGTTATGGCTTCGTCTATACTCTAAAACGAAAGGATGAGGCCTTCCAAAAATTCAAAGAGTTCTACAAAAGGGTAGAGATTCAAAACAACACACAAATCAAACAAATCATGACAGACAGAGGATCTGAGTTCCTGTCAAAGGATTTCTCTCAGTGGCTCAGGTCCAAAGGCGTGCTTCACTTTACGTCGTCCCCGTTCTCGGCCTTTCAGAACGGTGTCATAGAACGACGGAATTCCACGCTACAGACTATGATCAGGTGTGCTTTAGAGGACGCGGGAATTGGTCAACATTTTTGGTCTGAGGCCTTAGTTTACTCAAACTACACACTCAACAGAACCTGGTCCAGTGTAATAGACAAAACGCCATACGAACTCATGTACAACAAAAAACCCACAGATAGCACACCTACATGTATTCGGCGTAACCGCTGATGTCCATATACCCAAACAGCTGCGCAGGAAGGGGGACAAAGTATCCAGGAGACTGAGATTTATGGGGTACGAGCCAGGTACCAAGGGGTTCAGATTTGTGGACAATAACGACAGATTCGTGGTCTCGAGGACAGCGGTATTCCACGAACAAGCTAACTGGTCCAGGATACACCTCAACGAGGTATCTACCAGGCGGGAGACTAGGCCAGACGAGCAAGTGCAAGACAAACACGAAACGGCAGATAGACAGAAAAGGAAGGAACACAAACCCAAGCTCTAAGGCATCAAGGTTGAGGAATGGAAAGGGAATCACCCCAAGATAAGTGTAGACTCACTAACACAAAAGGAAGCCAGGTACTTACATGACACCGAACAAACGACAGATAGGCCAGTCAGATCAACCAGGAACCAATTACCAAGAAGGTTAAATGACTACGTGATGCACATACACACGAACCATATCACACCTAACTCATATGAAGAGGTATTGAGACTACCACAAGAGGAGACGTCGAAATGGGAATCGGCCATGGCCAAGGAAATGGACAGTCTGAGAGAGCTAGAAGTTTACACTCCAGCCGAGGTTCCAGAGGGCAAAAATACAATAGGTACCAGGTGGATCTTCAAAATCAAGAACCTGGAGGGTGGCCAAAACCTGTACAAGGCTAGGCTGGTTGCCCAGGGATTTGCCCAGAGGTTCCCAGAAGACTACACTGACACTTACTCACCAATCGTAAGGACTGAAAGTGTCAAGAGTGCCCTGGTCATCGCTTCCCTGCTAGGACTAGAGGTACATTAGTTCGACGTGCAGACAGCTTACGTGCACGCCAACCTAGATAAGGAAATATACGTTAGGGCACTACACAGTAAAGAGACCAACAGGGGGGACACCTGGCTACTTCACAAAAGCCTATATGGACTGAAACAATCCGGCAAACGCTGAGTGCCTAGTTGAGGTCCTGAAGTCAATGGGATTTACGACAACCATAGCCGACAACTGTTTTTTCACTAGGAGAGAGGGGGATTCACCAGAATACATCCTAGTCTACGTGGACGACATACTTTACATCAGTAAACACGAAGGGAACCGTAACGCCTTCGCCAGTAAACTAAGTGAACACTTCACATTAAAATACTTAGGGAAAATAAACAGATACCTAGGCGTGCAAGTCAACGAAACACCTAAGGGCTTTCAACTGTCCCAGAAAGAAAAGATAGAAGAAATACTACACAAATGCAACATGGCAGATGCCAAGGGGTGTGAATCACCCATGCAGCCGGACTTCCTAAAAAATACGCATGGTGAATCACCCGAGTTTGAAGACAACACACTGTACAGGTCAGTCATAGGCTCTCTTTTATATATCGCCAACTGGACCAGGCCAGATATTGCATTATCAGTTAATCTATTGTCCAGGCACATAGGCAAACCCACCATGTACCACTGGGACGCTGTAAAGAGGGTACTGAGGTACCTGAAGCAAAGTGCCGACGCATGCCTAGTCCTAGAACCAGAGCCGTCCAACGAGCCCGTCCTCTCCTGCTATGCTGATGCTGACTGGGCCGGTGACACCAAAAGCCGGAAAAGCACATCAGGATACGTATTCTACTTGAACAATAGTCCGGTGCATTGGTACACGGGTAAGCAAAACTTAGTGGCCACTTCAACCACAGAGGCGGAGTACATATGCCTATCCAAGGCCGCAAACAACCTCATCTGGTTCGACGACCTACTCGCCAGTATGTGGTGCAAACCTGCGTATCCGATAAACATCTACGAAGACAACAAGGCCGCTATAGAAATCTCCATGGCCGACGCGGTAGGACAGAGATCCAGGCATATTGACATAAAGTACAAGCATGTGAGACAGCTCTCTAAAATCGGATTTGTAAAGGCCATACATCGCGACACAGAAGAACAGACTGCAGACATACTCACGAAACCACTACAGGGCAGGCAACACTCACACCTGGTATCCAAACTCAATATCCGCCCTTGGGCACCATTTAAACAGTCAGATCCACAGTCACAGGTCAGGCATTTAGAGGGGGATTTGTCAGAAATAAATGCCTTACTCATGCCAGGGGTCAACAGGGACACAGTAGTGCAGGGGTTAACTACAATACTCACTTGGTCAGTACCACCCACTGACCACTCCTTACCTGAATCTCCGCCCACAAGTATAAAAAGTAGACACACTCTTCCCCGACTTCAAACTTCCAGATGCAGTATATGACGTAATGATGAACCTGTAAATAAAAGAGACTTATTCAAATGATTGACTCGTGCCAGTTATTGGGCCTGATCCATGGATTCTGTAACAGGTCCAACTGTTGGGCATTTAGAGGGGGATTTGTTATGTGTAAATGCCCACCATTCACCATCCCAGGTATGATAAGGGTTAACTCTACATCCACCTAGATCCTCCCCTGACCCCTCCTTCCCTTAGCTCCGCCTCCCAGGTACTTAAGTCATGGTCCAGGAGTCCAGGGGCCACTTCCAGCTAAATACCTGTAATAGAAATGTTGATCAATAAAGAGCATTGGTTCACTGCATCCTGTGTTTGGATTCATTGGGTAAGATCCTAGAAATCAGTCTCAGGGAGGGGAGAGGGAGAGAAAGAAGGAGGGAGGGAGACACAGAAGGCGAAAGTGAGGGAGAGGAAAGGTTAGAGGGGAAGAAAGGGAGGGAAGGGAAGAGTGAAAAAGAGAGAGGGAGGGTGAGAGAGAGTGGGAGGCGAGAGGGAGGGTGAGGAATTCTCTCAATGGAGTAATTCATTGAGTAATTGAATTCAGATCATGATTTCTCTAGCTTGGTGATTTTCTTCTCCCTAACCAGCAGATCTCGTCTGAGCTCTCCATATTTGCTCTTTTGGGAATTTAGTCAGCTTCTCTAAACTGGAGCTGAAGGTGATGTTCAGAGAGGCCAACACCTACCTGCCCCGTCCCGATCTAAGAGAGAAGACCATCGGGAAGCTTTTCTTCTCGGAGGTGAGGAGACCTTGGGATGCACCCCAATATTCTGGACAGCCATTGGTCTGAGGTTGTAGAGCAGGGGTCCTCCAACGTTTTAAAGAGGGGGCCGATTCATTTTTTTTGCCTTTCTCCTTCCTAAGCCCCCATTTAAATTGTTTTTAAAGACTTTTAATTTGAAGGAGTTCTTTACAAGCCCAGAGCTGCTTTTCCAGGCTGCACCGGCGAGATCACCCCTCAGCTGGCCCTCAGCTGGCCTTGCAGCTGGCTCGCTGGGAGATAAGGCAGTTAGGGGCGGGGCAAGGGGCGGGGCTTAATCACACCACTCCGCGGGCCGTATTCTTTGCCCGTGGGCCGTAGTTTGAGGGTGCCTGTTGTAGAGGGTCTGCTGCTTGAGCAGGGGGTCTCCAAGGTCTTCTGCTAGTCTGTTAATCGGTGGAAGGGCTTCCCTCCAGAAGTTGTTGGTGGGGAGGGAGGGAGGAGGAAAAGAAGGAAGGAAGGAAGGGAGGAAGGAAGGAAGGAAGCAGAGGGAGGGAGGAAGGAAGGAAGGATGGAAAGAAGGAAGGAAGGAAGGAAGGAAGGGAGGGAGGAAGGAAGGAAGGAAGGAAGGAAGGAAGGAAGGAAGGAAGGAAGGAAGGAAGGAAGGAAGGAAGCAGAGGGAGGGAGGGCGGATGGGAGGAAGGGAGGAAGGAAGACTCAATGACCCCAAATTCCTTTTACTCTTTGCATTATAGGCAGTTTTGTATTTTTACAACTGTCATTTACACTACCTTTTCCCATAGTATGCTCCTCGACATATGACCGTCATAGAACCTCCAGTGGTCACTAAGTGATCGCAGCAGTCCTTAAGCCAATGCCGTGGTCGAATACTTAGGATAAACAAGATCTTTCAGTGATTTCCTTCTATAGATTGTCCTCGTCTTACGACCACAACTGAGCCCCAAATTTCTGCTGCTAAGCGAAACAGTTCTTCAGCAAGTTTTGCCCCACTGTACGACCTGCAGTTGTTAAGTTAGTCACACGGTTCTTAAGTGAATCCGGTTTCCCCATTGACATGGCCTATCAGACGGTCACTGATGGCTTGGTGGGAGAGATGGGGAGAGGAGAGATGGGGAACTCATCAGATTTGCAGATGACACCAAGCTGGCAGGAATAGCCAACACTCCAGCAGATAGGCTCAAGATACGGAAGGATCTTGAAAGACTTGAACATTGGGCGCTATCTAACAAAATGAAATTCAAGAGTGAAAAAAGCCAGGTTCTACTTTTAGGGAGGAAAAACCAAATGCACAGGTACCGTAGATGTGGTCCCTTGCTCAATAGTGGTGACTGTGAGAGGGGTCTTGGAGTCCTAGTGGACAACCATTTAGATAGGAGCCAGCCGTGTGCAGCAGCTGCCAAAAAAGCCAACACAGTTCTGGGCTGCGTAAACAGAGGGAGAGAATCAAGAGCCCGTGAAGTCTTAATACCACTGGAGGCGAAAACATATGAAGAACGGTTGCAGGAACTGGGTAATTTAATTTAATTTAATTTAATTTAATTTAATCAATTGAATTTATATGCCGCCCCTCTCCGAAGACTCAGAGCGGCTATGTCTAGTTTGATGAAGAGAAGGACTAGGGGAGACAGGATAGCAGTCTTCCAATATCTCAGGGGCTGCCCCAAAGAAGAAGGGGGCGGGAGAAGAAGCAACGGGTGGAAACTCATCAAGGAGAGAAGCAACCGAGAACTAAGGAGAGATTTCCTGACCGTTAGAACATTCACCCAGTGGGACAACTTGCCTCCAGAAGTTGAAGCTGAAGTTGAAACTCCAACCACACTGGAAGCTTTTCAGAAGAGATTGGTCTGAGATGATTGTAGGGTCACCTGCCTGAGCTAGGGGTTGGACTAGAAGACCTCCAAGGTCCCTTCCAACTCTCTTATTCTGAAATAATTGGAGAATTCTACTCAGTTCAAAGTTCAACTGATTAAGACAATAGCTGGAAACAGCAGATAGTTATGTTCAGTGAAGGCATTAAAAATACACAAAGACATTATTAATAGGGTATATTTCTCACAGACGCTGGGACCCTGAACATAACACGCTGTCATATTGTTGTTTGACTTATTAGAGTTTATTTCATGTCTAAAGTCTCTTCCAGTAATGAAACTATTTGTGTCCAATCCAGAAAACGTTCAGCAAGTGAATGGCAGCTCAAATCTCTGGAGAAAGCGCAGACACCTTGATGTGCCGTGTAACCCCGTGAGAAAGAAGGAATGGTTAGGTGCAAAACTGACGGTAGGGAGATCTGATGCCATGAAGGTTGTTCAAAGCTGAAGAGGCCAAGAAACTCGAAATTTAAAGAGCTGCCGGTGTTTAAAGCAACTGGAGCAAACTCAGCTCTGAAACCAGAAGCTGCATTGAATCACCAAAATCGCCCCCCCCCTTCAAAACAAACTTTCTTTCTTTCTTCATCTAAGTGAAAGGATTGTCCATCTCACAAAGGAAGAGATTCTGGATGGTCTGCAAGGAAACTGAAACGCAGGCAACCCTTGACTTGCCATCACAATCTAGGCCAAAATTGAGGTTGCTAAGCAAGATTGTCCTTAAGTGAGTTTTGCCCCATTTTACAACCTTTCTTGCCACCGTTGTTAAGTGAATCCCTAGAGTGGAAACTAGACAGCCACTTATCCGAAATGCTATAGGTTCTCCTGCTTGAACAGGGGGCTGGAACAGAAGCCCTCCAAGATCCCTTCCAGCTCATTCTATTCTATTCTATTCTATTCTATTCTATTCTATTCTATTCTATTCTATTCTATTCTATTCTATTCTATTCGATTCGATTCTACTCTACTCTACTCTACTCTACTCTACTCTACTCTACTCTACTCTACTCTACTCTACTCTACTCCAGTTCCAACACTCACTCTTCACAACAGGATGGATCATAGGCTGAAAAAGCTTCCCTTCCTGAAGAAGGACAGCAAGGAGTCAGAGTCACAAATCAGCAACAATGACCTGTGTCAGTGGGACAACCAGGAAGTCCTCTTCTCTGGCTCCCACCCATCCGGTTCTTTAGCCAGAACCATGGAGGCCTTGCCTCTGATTGTGACGTCTTCCCCAGTTCAATTGGAGGTCAGGAAGAAGGTTCAGCCTCCAGCGCTGGTGCTCCCTGATTTGGTGCGCAGGACATCTGCCAGGACTCCTCTGAAGGCTTCTCAGGGGGAGATGAAGCCTGGCCTGAAAGAGCCCCCTCCCTTTCCAAGGAGGCCCAAGAGGGAAAGGCCTCGGGGGAGTAAACGCTCACCAGACACCGTCCTGCCTTCATATCCAGGTATAGGCGCTACAGGGCTGGGCTACCTATGGAACCACCTTGTCCCATCATATCAGCCCATCCCACACTACCAATCAATCTATCTATCAGAACACAGCCAGAAGGGACCTTGAAGGTCTTCTAGTCCAACCTCCTGCTCAAGAAGGAGATGCTACACAATCCCAGACAAATGCCTATCCAGTCTCTTCTTAAAAGCCTCCAGTGATGAAGCACTCACAACTTCTGGTGGCAAGAAGTTCCACTGGTTGATTGTCCTCACTGTTAGGAAGTTTCTCCTTAATTCCAGGCTGCTTCTCTCCATGAGTAGCTTCCATCCGTTGCTTCTCTTCCTGCCTTCTGCTGCTTTGGAAAATAAGTTGACCCCCTCCGCCATATATGGAATTGGAAAAAATTCCAATTCCATATATGGAGTTCAAAGTTCCTCCTCAAGACGGTTGTCTAAGAACATGAAGATCAGGGACTCGAGAGTTATGACACGTTTGACCCTTCCCTCAGGATCAGTCTGGTCTAAGCACATTTTTTTCTCTCTTCGCTTTGAGAAGACTTGTCCCATCAAATTGCCCATCAATCTCTGTCTGTCTCTTCTTCTCAGAACTCTCTGACGAGTCCTTTAAAATTTTATGGGAGAGCAAGAAGCCGCTAAAAGGCAGACCCATCAAGGAAGTCCTCATGAACCTCATGATTTAGCAATGCAGTGCAAGCCATCAAAAATTTAATATTATGTGCCGGCTATCAGGAGGAGTTCAGTCAGTTGGAGAAGGTTAGATGCTGGGACATGACGGTGACTCCTGATGGTTTGTTCGAAGCCGTTTTCTTCCTGGTCCTGTAAGAAATTAAAAGACAAAAGAGGTTGGCTACAAGTGGCAGCGGGTGGGAGAGGGAGGGGAGGGGAGAGGGAGAGGAAGAAGAAAAGGCAGAGAGAGAGAGAAAGCTAGAGAGAGTGGGGAGAGGGAGGGGAGGGGAGAGGGAGGGGAGAGGAAGAGGAGAGAGGGAGGGAGGGAGAAAGAGAAAGAGGGAAAGAGAGAGGGAGGGGGAGAGGGAGGGAGAGAAAGAGAGAGAAAGAGAGGGAGGGTGAGAAATTCTCTCAATGGAGTAATTCATTGAGTAATTGAATTCACATCATGATTTCTCTAGCTTGGTGATTTTCTTCTCCCTAACCAGCAGATCTCGTCTGAGCTCTCCATATTTGCTCTTTTGGGAATTTAGTCAGCTTCTCTAAACTGGGGCTGAAGGTGATGTTCAGAGAGGCCAACACCTACCTGCCCCGTCCCGATCTAAGAGAGAAGACCATCGGGAAGGTTTTCTTCTCGGAGGTGAGCAGACCTTGGGATGCACCCCAATATTCTGGGCAGCCATTTGTCTGAGGTTGTAGAGCAGGGGTCCTCCAACGTTTTAAAGAGGGGGCCGATTCACAGTCCCTCAGACTGTTGGGGGACCGGACGGGGTGGGTGGGCATGGCTAGGTGGTCATGTGACTGGGTGGGCGTGGCCAATTTAACTGTCTATTTTCTGGCTTTTCTCCTTCTAAGCCCCCGTTTAAATTGTTTTAAAGACTTTTAATTTGAAGGAGTTCTTTCCAAGCCCAGAGCTGCTTTTCCAGGCTGCACCGGCGAGATCACCCCTCAGCTGGCCCTCAGCTGGCCTTGCAGCTGGCTCGCTGGGAGATAAGGCAGTTAGGGGCGGGGCAAGGGGCGGGGCTTAATCACACCACTCCGCGGGCCGTATTCTTTGCCCGTGGGCCGTAGTTTGAGGGTGCCTGTTGTAGAGGGTCTGCTGCTTGAGCAGGGGGTCTCCAAGGTCTTCTGCTAGTCTGTTAATTGGTGGAAGGGTTTCCCTCCAGAAGTTGTTGGTGGGGAAGGTGGGATGGAGGGAAAAGAAAGGAGGGAGGGAGGGAAAAGAAGGGAGGGAGGGAGGGAGGGAGGAAGGAAGGAAGACTCAATGACCACAATTTCCTTTTACTCTTTGCATTATAGGCAGTTTTGTATTCTTACAACTATCATTTACATTACCTTTTGCCATACTGTAGTCCTCGACATATCACTGTCATAGAACCTCCAGTGGTCACTAAGTGATTTCAGCAGTCCTTAAGCCAATGCCGTGGTCGAATACTTAGGATAAACCAGATCTTTCAGTGATTTCCATCTAAAAGTTTTCCTCGATATACGACCACAACTGAGCCCCAAATTTCTGTTGCTAAGCGAAAGTTCTTAAGCAAGTTTTGCCTCATTGTTTGACCTTCCTTGCCACAGTTGTTAAGTGAATCGCTGCAGTGCAGTTCTTACGGTGGTCAATCTGATGAATTAGTGAATCTGGTTTCCCCATTGACTTGGCCTATCAGACGGTCACAAAAGGGATCACGTAACCTCGAAACACTGCGACCGTCATAAATATGGACCGGCAAGTACCCAAATTTCAATCACATGACCATGAGGATGCCACAATGGTCTGAAAGTCTGAAGAATGGGCATGTCCCTTTTGTCAGTGCCGTTGTGACTTTCAGTGGTCACTAACCGAGGACTGTATTTTCTTTTTCTCTCCCCGTAATGGCTGAAAGTGGCATCTTTAGTCGAGGCTCTCGGGGCAGTTCCCTTCCTTGGCTTGGCTAATGCTCCGTATCTCCACTCTTCTTCCTCAGCTGCTGTATCACCCGGAGGTTGGAGACTTCTTTATGACGCCAGACATTCTCGAGGTTCTCCTGGAATGGATGATTCAGCCGTATCCTCTTATCCAGATCTTTAGCGTGAGAGGACTGGGATATGTTCTTCAGCACCCCTTGGAGGTAAGAGATGGGGGGCAGGAAGTGAGTGGCTTCCAAGGTAGTAGCAGGTGTGGCCTCACTCTCTGGGAAGTCTTCAAGGCTGGGGAGGACAGAAGAAGGAGAAGAAGACAATCATCAGGAACAGGATGGACTCAGCTAGAGTGGTGGGTGCACCCCTGGAAGATCTGAAGGATCAAGTAGATCCTCTTGGAGAAGATCTCAAAGCAGAACAAGAGGAAACAGATGGGAACTGATGAAGGAGAGAAACAACCTGGAACTAAGGAGAAATTTCCTGACTGTGAGAACAATTCATCCTTGGAACGACTTGCCTCCAGAAGTTGTGGCTGTTCCATCACTGGAGCTTTTCAAGAAGAGACCAGGCAGCCATTTGTCCAGCATAGTCTAGGGTCTTCTGCTTGAGCAGGGGGTTGGACTGGAAGACCTCCAAGTTCCTTTTCAACCCTCTTCTTCTATGCTCTGTGGGCTTCTCTTTTGTTTGTCATGATCGCTGCGAGACTCAGAGAACTCCAGTGACCGTGTTTGATTGCTCGTTCCTTTCCCTGCTTCCTCCAGAAGAACATCTCAGGGCCAGTTTTCATGCCGGTCATCAACTGCGCTTGTCACCCAGAGAAGAGTGTAGCGAAGGAAACTCTCCGGACCCTTCATTTCCTCCTTAGGCACCTTGCTGCGGACATCCATGCATTGAGGCGGTCCATCTAATTCCTCTCCTGTTGAAATATTTTCCTGACGAAAGTCAACCAAATCACGACAAACTGGTTTCCCCTCCTCTTTTTTAATTATTTCTGTAAGAAATAAGAAATGAATGAAGGAATCAATAAATACATGAGTGAATGGATGAATAAAGGAACGAATAAACAAAGGAATAGATGGATAAATGAATAAATAAATGAATGGATTAATGAATAGATGAACCGATGGATGGATGAATGATTGGATGGATAGATGGAAGGATGGAAGGATGGATGGATGAATATCAAAGCTGTTCTGGCGAGGAAGCCCACAGATGCCTCTACTTTCAGTGGTGCATTTTGGGGGGTGGGGGCTTATGCCAAATTTTGCTCCAATTTTTTTTTTTTAATTTCTATACCGCCCTTCTCCCGAAGGACTCAGAGCGGTGAACAGCCACAAGATAAAACACATAAATACAAAAAATTTAAAATGAATTAAAAACGAATTAAATAATTTCAGCCCCCACCAGTTTGCCCACTGCCTCCCACCAACCAGGGCATGCCTGCTCTTGATGAGGAGACCCCCCGAGGCTGACTCTTCTGCTCAGCCCCTTCCCCCTTCCCTCAGGCCTGGCCCACCTCTAGATTTAAGGAAAGCAGAGCCGCGGGCTGAGGGCTTACTGCAATGGGCATGGTAGACTTGCTGTTTCTTCTCCCGATGGCTTTGGTGCTGGGGTCTTGATCCTGAAGCCTTTTGAGGAGGGGCTTCATGATCTTCAGGTTAGCATAGGGGTCTGCGGCCAGCACCTTCCATAACTCTCTGGTGCTTCTGTGCAGGTGGAAAAATGGATTGGGGGAAAAATCAGATTCTTTCCCCATTTTCGAAGAGACGGCCAATCCAGATAGATTAAATCCCCCCCACCAATGGAAGAAAGGATTAGAAAACAGATGGCCAAATGAACCGTTTTAATACAAACAGGGTGTGTCTAACTGACGAGGACTTATAAGTCCAAAATAGATCTATCATAGTCTCCTTAGTCTCCCAATGGGCAGCAGAGTGTTTGCTGGCTGCCAGGAAAAAAAAAAGCCTAGAAACTAGTGGACTGTGATTTCACTGAATTAGGGTTCCATAAAAATCTTGGTTTATGTAGGAAGAACCTGGCTAAAGAGAAATACACATAAAGCCTATGAAAAGGAAAGGAAAAACAAACAAACAAATACTGTACCTTTACAGGGAGGATACATGGGATGAGGGTGTGGCTAACTGATGAGGACTTATAAGTCCAAGATAGATCTATCATAGTCTCCTTAGTTTCCCAATGGGCAGCAGAGTGTTTGCTGGTTGCCAGAAAAAAAAAAAAGCCTAGAAACTAGTGGATTGTGATTTCACTGAATTAGGGTTCCATAAAAATCTTGGTTTATGTAGGAAGAACCTGGCTAAAGAGAAATACACATAAAGCCTATGAAAAGGAAAGGGAAAAAAACAAACAAATACTGTACCTTTACAGGGAGGATACATGGGATGAGGGTGTGGCTAATTGATGAGGACTTATAAGTCCAAGATATATCTATCATAGTCTCCTTAGTCTCCCAATGGGCAGCAGAGTGTTTGCTGGCTGCCAGAAAAAAAAAAGCCTAGAAACTAGTGGATTGTGATTTCACTGAATTAGGGTTCCATAAAAATCTTGGTTTATGTAGGAAGAACCTGGCTAAAGAGAAATACACATAAAGCCTATGAAAAGGAAAGGGAAAAAAAAAAACAAATACTGTACCTTTACAGGGAGGATACATGGGATGAGGGTGTGGCTAACTGATGAGGACTTATAAGTCCAAGATAGATCTATCATAGTCTCCTTAGTCTCCCAATGGGCAGCAGAGTGTTTGCTGGCTGCCAGAAAAAAAAAAAGCCTAGAAACTAGTGGATTGTGATTTCACTGAATTAGGGTTCCATAAAAATCTTAGTTTATGTAGGAAGATCCTGGCTAAAGAGAAATACACATAAAGCCTATGAAAAGGAAAGGAAAAAAAAAAACAAATACTGTACCTTTACAGGGAGGATACATGGGATGAGGGTGTGGCTAACTGATGAGGACTTATAAGTCCGAGATAGATCTATCATAGTTTCCTTAGTCTCCCAATGGGCAGCAGAGTGTTTGCTGGCTGCCAGAAAAAAAAAGCCCAGCATCAGACGCTTGGCCACTGGTTCAGATTTATGACCGTTGCTGTGTCCCAAAGTCAAGCGATCACAGTTTGCGACCTTCTGACAAGGAAAGTCAGTGGGGAAACCAGATTCACTTAACAACCATGTTTCTAACTTGAGAGCTGCAGTGATTCACTTAACAGATGTGACAAGAAAAGTCCTAAAATATCTTTAAAAGTTCATTCCCATATCCTTTTCCCTCTCCCTCTCCCCTCCTTCCCTCCTTCCCTCCTTCCCTCTTTCCCTCCCTCCCTCCCTCCCTCCCTTCCTTCCTTCCTTCCTTCCTTCCTTCCTTCCTTCCTTCCTTCTTTCCTCAACAACTGTTTCTAACTCAACAACTGCAGTGGTTCACTTAACAACCATGGCAAGAAAGTTTGTAAAATGGGGGGAAATCCACTTAACAACTGTCTTGCTTCAGAACAGCAATGTTGGGCTCACTTGTGTCGTAAGTCGAGGACCGCCCATATATTCCTCTGGGTTGGTATCTCCCTGTGAAGGAGCCAGGGTTGCCAACTGATCTGATGGCAGGAAGCTTACGTTGCTCCTGGGCCTTTGCTGCTTCTTCTCTGCAGCAATGAAAGCCTTCCGAAGCACGGAAACCCTGGTCCACTCCCGAAGTTTGCTTTCCAAGGAAGCCCAGGCAGGTAAAACGTTGGCCGTTCCCCTGCCACATCTGCTGAGGAGTTGGCAAGCCACACCGCACCCTCCGTGGCTGAGAGTTCAGTGGGCCGTCCCTCACGGAGGGCCTCTGCGCCACCGGAAGTGCCAGGGACCCCAAAACTGGTCAAGGGGGGGGAGGTTTCCAGGAGCAGCGTGTCTCCAAAATTAACCCAAAGGTGCTTTTCCCAGAATGACCCAGTTGGAAGTTGGAGCAGTGGTGAAATTCAAAAATTTTCCCTACCGGTTCTGTGGGCGTGGCTTGGTGGGCAGTTGACCGGGTGGGCGTGGCTTGGTGGTTATGTGAGTGGGTGGGCGTGGCTGCACAACTGACTCACACGCAATGCAAAAGCTGCTTGACTTCACACAAAATGGCCCCTGCAACAAACAGGAACCTCACAGAATCACAGAGAGCTCAAAAAGAAATTATTGCACTTTGCACAAAAATAACACAAAAGCTGCACAACTGACTCACACGCAATGCAAAAGCGGCTGAACTTCACACAAAATGGCCCCTGCAACAAGCAGGAACCTCATAGACAATCAGGCACAGCTGATTTCTCACAGCTGATTGGTAGTAAAAAAATGCTAAAAAAAAGTTTTAAAAAAGCCTGGTTCAGTTGATTGGCGTACTTTTTAAAGCAGTTTTAAACTATCGGTTTGGGCAAAAGGTAGCAATTATTACTATCGGTTCGGGCTCACCTGCCCAAACTGGTAGCATTTCACCACTGCCTTGGAGGCCTTCTACTCCAAACCACTTCTTTTTTTTTATTAAAAAGTTTTTTTTAATTTTACACATATTTTCCCTTCCCTCCTCCCCCCTCCTGCCCAACCCTCCCACCCCCACCCCCCCGACTTCCCAGAGCAAATACAGGCTATAGCATTTAACAAACATATAAAAAAAACATAAGCTAACTATCTATAGATTTATCTCCCTTTTACACTTTAACTCCCCTTGTTCGTATCTGAATATAACTATTTAAACCGATTATTGTTTGAAAATAATGAATCCAACTTCATTCTTGTCCGTTCTTCAATAATACGCAAGTCTTCTTTCTTCCAGCATTGCACAATCAGCACCCAATTACAATTAACCATCACATCTCCAACCCTTACATATATTAACCCATTGACAAAATATTTTAACCAATCTTAAATAAACTATACTGTAAAAACCTTATTTGTACTTTTTACCCCATAAACTCATATTAATTCTTCCTGGGAACATGCCTTACTTAATAACTTTGCATAAACTTATTCATCTTATTCTCTACAAATACACTGCTTATAATCAAAAAACATCTTCACTATTTGATATCTATAAAAAATATTGTAAAAGACCTTCCCTCAACCCTTGCACCACTTATATTTTCCTTATACCCCACAAGTTTATATTTATTCTTCAACAAAACATTCTTTATAAGCTTATATAAATTTTCAGCAAAGCATTCCTTAAAATTAACTTTAGTGTTAATATACTTCAGGACAAAAGTGAAAGTTTGGTCAGTAGCCCATAACAATTCAAACATAAGATAACTTAATATAACTTTTCAAAACAAATCATGTCCCTAAATAAAAGTCTAGTCATTCATTTTCACTACTACTATCCTCCCCAGGCAAAAAGATTGTAATTTTTCCATCTCGATTTTTTTCTGACTTTTTTGCGAACCTTCTTCTTCAGTCTTATTCCTCCATCTCATCATGTGGAGAAACTGACCGGGACATGTTCAGAAAGTTCAAACAAGGTATGCCGTATATATCGGGAAATTCCAACATTCCAAAATCAAATTCTGATTATTATTTTTTTACAGAACTTGGCTGAGGAAAGACTCGTAAGATTATGCCACCATCTGCTGAAAGAATTTGGAAAGACTTGGCAGAAAGTGGAGAACGAAAAGAAGGGAAACGGAAAGTGGAGAACGAAAAGAAAGGAAACGGAAAGTGGAGAACGAAAAGAAAGGAAAGCCTTGGGGTAAGGTAGTCCTTGACTTAGAACAGTTCATTTAGTGACCATTCAAAGTTACAACGGCACGGAAAAAGTGACTTAGGGCTGTTTTCCACAGCATTTCCCAGGGTCACACAATCCAGATCCAGACACTAGGCCACTGATTCACATTTACAACGGTTGCAGTGTCCCAGGGTGACGTGATCCCCTTTTGCGACCGTCTGACCAGCAAAGCCAATTCACTTAACAACCTTGTTGCTGATTTAACAACTGCAGAGATTCACCTAACAATGGTGGCAAGAATGGTTCGTAAAATGGGACAAAACTCACTTAAAAATGTCTCACTTAGCAACAGAAACGCTGGGCTCAATTGTGGTCGTAAGTTGAGGACCAACCATGTTTCAACGGTCATCAGTGTGAAAAAGGGACGTAAAACACTTTCTTCAGTGCTATTGTAGCTTCGAACGGACACTAAATGACCGGTTATAAGTTGAGAACTACCTGTCCTGATATTTCTATGCCTTTTTGGTCTGCCTTTCTCCACTTTGGGGCATCTACCATAATTAGACGCTATTCTTTTCTAAAGAAAAGAAGAATTAGGGGCGACATGATAGCAGTTTCCCAGTATTTGAGGGGCTACCCCAAAGAAGACGGGGTCCAATTATTCTCCAAAGCACCAGAAGGCAGGAGAAGAAACCACGGAAACTCATCAAGGAGAGAAGCAACCTGGAATTGAGGAGAAACTTCCTAAGAAAGAAGACAATTAACCAGTGGAACAGCCTGCCACCAGAAGTCGTGGGTGCTTCATCAGTGGAGGCTTTTAAGAGGACAAAGTTATCTTAGATTGTGTAAATTCTCCTGCTTGAGCAGGGGTTCGGTTAGAAGACCTCCAAGGTCAGGGGTGAATCTCCTGGTTCGGACCAGATTGCCCGATCCGGTAGCGATGGCGGCGGGTGGTTGGGAGAACCGGTAGCAAAAATCCCTGCATCCCCCCCCACACACACACACACCATGCCCAGCTGACCCGCACGATCATCAGAGGCTTTTTTTTTTACTTTTAAAAGCATTTTTTCTACAAACTCTTCCGCCGAAAAAATGCTTCCGCCGATCCCAGCTGAGTTGCCTGATTGGCAGAGAGGCTTTTTTAAAAAATGCTTTAAAAGCCTCTGACAATCCCAGCTGTGTTGCCTGATCGGCAGAGGCTTTTCAAAGCATTTTTTTGCATTTGCAGAAAAAATGCTTTGAAAAGTTAAAAAAACAAAGTTGGCCATGCCCACCCAGTCACATTACCCCCCCCAAGCCACGCCCAAAGAACCGGTAGTAACAAATTTTACATTTCACCCCTGTCCAAGGTCCCTTCCAGCTCTATTCTATTCTTCTTCTTCTATTCTCAAAACAATTTCCCCTAGGAGACGCACATGAATATATGATTATTGACAATGTCTGTACTGAACAACTCCCTTAATCCATTTAAAAGTCATTAAATCGATCACGGACGCAGAATGACCTGGTTTATGACCGGTCCAACTTACAACCTATGAGGCTGGGCTCATTCAGGGCTGAAAGTTGAAAGGACTGCCAGGAACAGATATGAGGAGGGGACCAGTTGTCGGCCACCTTCTGGCTTAACAAACTAAGTTGAGAAACGTCGCATGCTTTCCAAAGGAGATCAGGGCCCATGGGAAGACGCCTTTGGGATCCAGAGGTTTTCCCGAAGGCTTTTATTCAATGCTCCATCTATGTGGATAATAATGAGCATCTTTTTGGAGGACATTAGATCTCCCCCCACGGAGTGTTCAGCTCTCTGCATCTGCCCTACTCTAGGCGTTCCTATTTCTGTTGGAAGACGACCAAGAGGGAGATGTTCCAGATATCATCGATGGTTGATGGTTGCTACCACCCTTCTCCAATAGCACCTGTGGCTCTGTGACCTTCTCGTGGAACCTTCTCCTCTCTCTGACATTAAATTGTTCTGTCTATCTCCAGGGCCTGTTTCCACAATCTCCCTGCCAGGTCTTGTTTCTGCGATGTTCCTTCGTGGTCCTTCGCGGTGTAAGAATTATCTTCACGCTTCCTCGCTTTCCCCAAAGACCAGCTGGAAGGCAGGTGCCCAGAGGGTCATGGGTTGCCCCTTCCCCACTTTGGAAGAGCTTTATAGCTCCCGCTGGCTTTAGAAAGTTCAAAGCATCCTTAAGGATCCATTTCACCCTGGGCCCCCCTCTTTTTGAACTATTACCATCTGGCAGACGGTACAGGACAATAAAAACAAGGACAAATAGGCTGAAAAACAGCTTCTATCCCAGAGCAGTAACTATACAATTCTACGTACAGTGCAATATGAATACAATACGAGGGTTTTTTAATTCAATTGCATACAATGTGAAGGAAGTGTGTTTTTGTTTTATTTTTATAGGGTTTTTAAAAAGTATAATATACAGTGAGGATGGCACTTAATTTCATTCTATGAGGTGCCATGACAATAATGGAAACTATGAAACTATGAAACTATTATTGCTTGGTCTCGGAGATCCTCCTGATGCCTTTGGAGAGGAGTTGACTACTAACAAGACCCGGCTTGATCAGATGGCCACACTGCCGAAAGATTTCTTGCATTGAGTCAGCTGCAGCCTGAGCCACTGAGGCTTCGGAATCGCCTTGCAGATCCTGGAGACCTGAAACGAATCCAGAAAACAAAGGATTTCCGGGATCAACCGTGAGAACCAGCCCTGATCAGCGACAGAGCTTCTGGAGAAAAACTCCTTGTTTCAAGCGAGGGAACTTTGAAACTCACCCAGGAAAACTTCTTTCATTTGTTTTGAAGTCATCACTTCCGGTTGCATGTATTGCGCGCAGCAGCCTGGGCACGTAAAAAGAAAACGTTGGTGGGGTTAACAGAGACGGCTAAATCGACTGATTCAGGAAAAAAACGCGCAATTCATTGGTTTCCACTTGGAAGAGTCGCTTTGGGACTTTACGGGATGGTTCCAGGGATTGGGTCTGTCTAATAATAAGAAGGACTAGGGGTAGCCGTTCTTCCTCTGTTTTTGTCTCCAGGCCTCACTGGAGGCTTTCAAGAAGAGATTAAAGAAGAGATTGGACAGCCACTGGTCTGAAATGGAATCGGGTCTCCTGCTTTAGCAGGGGGTTGGACTAGAAGACCTCTAAGGTCCCTTCCAACTCTATTACTTTATGTTCTAGGACTCTGCAAACAACCATCATCTTGGAAAAAAATCTAAGCAGCCTTGAATCCAGTTAATACTAGAATGGGAGGCCAGCTGGAAATATTTCCAGAGAAAAAGCCACGGCTGTGGGTTTGCCTATACAAGAGAGAGGGACACAGGCCAGGTAGTCCTCGACTTCTAACAGTTCATTTAGTGACCATTCAAAGTTACAATGGCACTGAAAAAAGGAACTTACGACTGCTTTTCACACTTAGAAGCGTTGCCACATCAAGATCAAAATCCGGATGCTTGGCAAACCGACTCGTATTTATGACGCTTACAGTGTCTTGGGGGTCAAAGATCACTTTTTGCGATCTTCGGATGAGCCAAATCCGGGAGGAAGCCAGATTCACTTAACAACCATGTGGCTCACTTAACAACGGCAGCGATACCCTTAAGAAAGAGGGCAGGAACTGCCTGAGAAACTGTTGCGCGATCGTAGCCGTTCCGGAGAAGCCACACGGTATAAGAGCAGCTTCCAGTCTGATTAAGCGACATGGCTTATGTCAGATGTAAATGCCTTACTCCCTATTGTGTAAATAATGTATATATGGGATATCAGGGGTTAACTTATTCTTTGTTTCTTAATGTATTCATAATTCACCACTCCCACTCTTGGCTCCACCCTTTGTATATATAAGGAGCCACCTTCACCATTTTCTTTGCTTCTATCTGTGAATATTCAGTGAATATAGAATGCCTACTATAATTAAAGAGAAATATATTTAAACCTCTAACTCTCATTATTATTATTGAGTCTGATCCTAAAAATATTGCAACAAACTGGTAGCAGAGGATGGTTAATTGACTCAATAAATACCTAAAAATGTCTAAGAAAGATAGGCCCAACACCAGGGCCTATAGCAAAGAAATAGAAACTGAACAAGAAATAATCAACGAATCCACAAACGCGATTTCGAGAGAATCTGAAGAATACACCACTGAAGAAGAAGAATTAATAAATGAAAATGATGGCCAGGAGGAAATCGAAATAGAAAATAACGAACTCAGGTCAGAGATACTGAAGCTATTAAAAAGCCAGAAGAATGATGAAAGCCTCATCGCGAACCTCCAAGAAATGCTGAAGAACAGCGGAGCAGCGAGAGAGAAAAACATCGCTAAAGAGAAACCCAAAGACCAAAAAACTGTGAGTGATATGACTACAGAGAAAGTAGTTATGAAAAAGAAAAGATGTGATCCCGCGCGAAATTTTGAATGGCAGCCATCTTGGTTTCAACAAGCCTCCAAAGTGAGCGAAGCAGAGCCAATCAAAATGCTCAGTTCAAAATTTCTGGCGCGAAAAACGTTATCAGACAACGAAAGTGAAAAGGAGGATTCAAACTCTTCGGAAGAGCCAGAATCAGAAAATGAAAACGACTTAACGAAATCCCAAGTAAAGTCAGCAATGAAGACGCTTTTTGCTGCATTTGGGCCAAAATTAAAAATTTCCAAAGCGCCAACGAAGAAGCAAGCGAACAAGCCGATACTTCAAGACCTGCACGCTCCCATCCTGACTTCGGGAACGACGACGCCCGAGCCCAGAGAGCCATGTCGATTCCGCCCTACACCGCAGACCGAAGCAAGTGCCAACGCACCCAAAAGAAAGAGAAGAACAGTCGCCGCCATCAGAACTCCTAAGACCGAGCCAGAGACCGACTCGTCTGAAGAGGAGCGGAGCGAGCGAGCTACAATGGAGAGAACCTTCCACGACGACGTCAAAGAAGAAATGAACAACGCGCATGTGCGAAACTACGTAGACGGTCCGGAAAGACTTGAACTGGCCAGAGAACCGCGCAGACTCGTTGCGAGCATTCCCATGCCGTTTTGCAATTTCCTACACTTGCGAGACCACGGACTACCTCAGGTTGTAAGTAATGGACAAAATAATGTGGGTAACTTACCCAGTGACTTCCCAAAACTTAGGGTTGATGGCATTAATTTACAAGAATGGTATCAACAGCTCCAGGTTGTCTTTATGAAAGAAAATTTACTATTTTTTATCACTAGTCCCCCAAGAAGACCTTGGACTTTAAAAATAGATTGTTTACACCATAAGGCATTTTTCTTAATAATATCTAGCGTGTCTCCTGCGATGTATCATAGCATCAAACCAAATCTAACTGTTTCAGAAATAATTCAATGCATGTTTAATTTGTTTCACAGCGATAGTGTAGCTACCACCACAAGAATGTCTAAGGACTTCTTTTCTTCCAGAGTAAAACCAGGGGTTTCCATAAGTGAGCATTTAATATCTTTAAACAAAATAAGAGCTGAGCTGCATTTGAGGGGGGAAGTGATTTCAGATCAAACAATGAAAAGTGTTATTATCAATTCACTTGATTCATCATGGGATAGTTTTATGTCACACTTAGACACCATCAATCTAGGATATTTGTCAATAGAAAGTCTGTCTAACAAATTGATAGCAGAAGACAATTCAAGAAAAAATCGTTATAGCAATCACACAGAACACAAATCTTTTAGGAAGGTAGCTTTCCAAGAAAAATATAATGAAACTTTTAAATGCCACAATTGTGGGTCCAGAGAACACAATAGAAGAGATTGTCCCAAAATTTCAAAGGAAAGACATAGGTCAGAATATAGGAATAAATACAATTATAGACAGTCTTCCACAGATAGACATAAATATAGAAGCCCACCAAATTACAGAGAAAGTAGAGGGGGCAGAGAAAATTCAAAAGAGAGAAAATCTGGTTCACTGAATGGACTAAATAAACAAGACAGCACTAAAACGCAACTAAATGAGGACAATAATTGGCTTATTGATTCTGGAGCAACTAATCACACCACTAATAACAAAAATATATTGTCTTCATTTACAGAAGATAAGTTTGTAATAAAGGTAGCTAACCAAGAAAAGGTTCAAGTATTAGGCAGAGGGAATGTGACCTTGCCTGGTCTAGGAAAAATAGAGGGGGTATTGTTAATACCAGAAATACCTCATAACATACTAAGTGCCATAAAACTAAGCAGAGATTCTGACATCAATATAGTTTTCTCAAAGGGAAAAGCAACTTTAGAGAAGAATAAAACAAATGTAGGCACTGTGATGATTAAAGGAGGCCTACCCTATCTGATAACAAAAGAAAGATGGTTACATAACATTGATTCAAATATGGAAGATTGTATTGAGGCAGATGATGAAAATATTAGTAACAGTGACAATGATGAATGTAAAATATCTCATGATCACACAGATACACACAATGAGAAGAAACCAAAAATAGGTAAACCAATTCATGACGAGTGTGCTCATATCTTACATAGGAAGTTAGGACATGCAAGTTTTCCTGTAGTACAAAAAATGACTGAACACGCAGAAGGTGTCAAAATAAAAAATTGTGAAAATTATTTGGAATGCTCAGTATGTAAATCTACTAAATTAAAAACTAGTCCCAGGCCAAAAAAATCCACCAGATCAACTAACAAAATTTTTGACTTAGTACACATGGACTTAGTTGGTCCATTAACTCCATCAATCACTTATAGAAAACGTTACTTCCTAACAATAGTAGACGATTACAGTCGCTATGGTTTTGTTTACACATTAAAACACAAGGATGAAACCTTTCAAAAATTTAAGGAATTTTACAAACGCATAGAAACACAACATAATATCAGAATAAAACAAATTATGACAGATAGGGGATGTGAATTCATGTCTAAAGAATTCTCCCAATGGTTAAAGGATAGAGGAATGCTACATTACACGTCTAGTCCATTTTCTGCGTTCCAGAACGGGATTGCAGAGAGAAAGAATTCCACATTACAAACCATGATTAGATGCACATTAGAGGATGCTGGTTTAGGCAAACAATTTTGGTCAGAAGCCCTACATTATTCAAATTACACTCAAAATAGAACCTGGTCCAGTATTGTGAATAAGACACCATATGAGGTGATGTATAATAGGAAACCAAAATTAGCACACATGCACATATTTGGGGTCACTGCAGACGTACACATACCCAAACAGTTGAGAAGAAAGGGAGAAAACGTATCCAGAAGACTAAGATTTATGGGATATGAAACTGGCACCAAAGGGTACAGATTCATTGATAATAATAATAAATTTATAGTTTCCAGAACAGCTGTGTTTCATGAACAGGCCAACTGGTCTAAATTACATCTTAATGAAATATTTCCGAATAAATGCAAAGATACCAAATCTCGTGAGGAAGGGACGATAGAAAATCAAAATGTTAACAAAAATAAAAACAAAACCAAAACATGGACAAATAGTCAACACAAAATAAAGACAGACACATTAACAAAAAAGGAAGCAAGATATTTGCATGACTACCATAGCAAACCAGAAAGAGCTATTAGGAACAACAGAAATCAAATACCAAATAAATACAGAGATTACATAATGCATATGGATGGTGAACAAATAACACCTAATACATATGAGGAAGTATTAAAACTACCTCGTGAAGAAAAGGAAAAATGGGAACTAGCTATGAAAAAAGAGATGGAAAGTTTGCAAGGATTAAATGTATTCACACCTGCGATTGCACCCAAAGATAAAACAATTATTGGTACCAGGTGGATTTATAAAATTAAGAACCTAGAAGGAGGCAATACCTTATACAAAGCTAGATTGGTTGCACAAGGTTATGCACAAAAATATCCGGAGGACTATACTGACACATACTCCCCCACAGTAAGAACAGAGAGTGTTAAAACAGCTCTAGTAGTAGCATCCGCACTCAATCTTGATGTATTTCAATATGACATACAGACTGCGTACCTACACGCAAAACTAGATAAGGAAATATATGTAAGAGCACCTCACAGTCAATACACTAATAAAAATGAAATTTGGCTATTGAACAAGAGTTTATACGGATTAAAGCAATCTGGCAAAAGATGGTACGATTGCTTGGTAAAAGTACTTAAGACCATGGATTTCAACGCTACCACTGCTGATAACTGTTTCTTTGTCAAAAAGAGTGATGATCACATTGAATTTGTATTGATTTATGTAGATGATATTTTATATATAGGAAAACACAAAGAGAGAAGAGAAATCTTTGTAAACAAGTTAAATGAACATTTCTCGTTGAAATCTCTAGGTAAAGTAAACAAATACCTTGGTGTACAAATTAACAAAACCAGAAGGGGATTCAAACTTACTCAGAAAGATAAGATTATTGAACTTCTAAACAAATGCAATTTAAACAATGCCAAACCCTGTGACACTCCTATGCAAACTGATTTCCTTAGAAATACTGATGAATCTTCCCCTGAATTCAGGGATAATACATTTTATAGATCAGTCATAGGTTCACTTCTTTATATATCTAATTGGACCAGGCCAGATATTGCATTACCACTCAATTTATTATCAAGGCACGTTAGCAAACCAACAATGTATCACTGGGAAGCTGTCAAAAGAATTTTAAGATATCTGAAAAGTACATTAGACTTTTGCCTAGTATTAGAACCTAGTGATAATAAAGAACCAAGTGATAATAAAGAACCAAGACTTACATGTTACGCAGATGCGGATTGGGCTGGAGATATATCATGCAGAAAAAGCACTTCTGGTTATATTTTTCTGTTAAATGACTGTCCAGTTTACTGGTACACTGGTAAACAAGAACTGGTAGCCACTTCAACCACAGAAGCGGAATATGTTTGTTTATCCAAAGCCGCAAATAACCTTGTATGGTTTAATGATTTAATTTCAGATGTTTGGAAAAAACCTGCTTTGCCTTTTGTTATGCATGAAGACAATAAAGCGGCCATTGAAATATCTAGATCCGATGCCATTGGACAAAGATCCAGGCATATAGATATAAAATTTAAGCATGTGAGACAATTGTCTCAAGATGGATTTATCAAAGCAGTGCATTGTGATACTTCTGAACAATTAGCTGACATATTGACGAAGCCTTTACCTTCTAAACAGCACAAATACTTAACTTCCAAATTGTATGTCTTATATTGTCCTGAATCTGAATGTAATTGGTGTTGTATAGCGAACCGGCATTTAGAGGGGGATTTGTCAGATGTAAATGCCTTACTCCCTATTGTGTAAATAATGTATATATGGGATATCAGGGGTTAACTTATTCTTTGTTTCTTAATGTATTCATAATTCACCACTCCCACTCTTGGCTCCACCCTTTGTATATATAAGGAGCCACCTTCACCATTTTCTTTGCTTCTATCTGTGAATATTCAGTGAATATAGAATGCCTACTATAATTAAAGAGAAATATATTTAAACCTCTAACTCTCATTATTATTATTGAGTCTGATCCTAAAAATATTGCAACAGCTTAATTCTGCATAGATTCTTTTGGTGACAAGGCCGCCCGCCTGTCTTGGGTTTTCCTGCCCTCCTTCCAGAGTTGGCATTGGTGATTACCAATTAAGAGGGCAGCTGCCTCGCGATGGGAAGAGTTCCGGCTCCTCAGGAATCCCAGCATCTGATCCAACATCGCAGGAAGGTTTTGCTTGCATTTATTCATCTGGGGAAAACAAGGCAACAAAGAAGCCAATGAACTATAGAGCTTCCTTATTTTTTTTTTTTTACCAAGGGGCCGCTTTCTTGGTCAAAGCCAGCTGGGTGTCTTTGGGAGTTCTAGTCCCTCCTTAGTCACGATGGCCAGCTGGGTGACTTTGGTGCAGTCCCTCTCTCTCAGGGCAACCCACCTCACAGGGTTGTTGTGAAGAAAAGAAGAAGTATTAGGGATGCCCACCGTCTTGAACTGTTTATCAAAATAAGAAATGCAGGACAAAATAAAGAAATAAATGGTTAGTTTACTCTAATCTGGAAGAAAACAGGCCAGCTTGGCTCCTACTTACAACCACGTAGCAGATGTTGGAGTACATGCTATGAAGACTGGTGTACATTTCATAGTCAAACAAGTTGCTGGGAAAGCCCCCCCAGTTCATAAAGGACACGCAGGAGTCGAGGGTCTTCCTGGAGACCTGGCCGAGGGAGGAAAGAGGGAGATCCTGTCACCTAGTTGGGTCATGAAACAAGTCTTCAAGGAAACAACCAAGTTCAGGGAGCACCAAGGACCCCACAACTTCAGGATTGTCTACAATGTCTTTGCATTCTCCAGAGTGTCCACGTGGTACAACCACGTTGCTCTGAGTGAAGATGGGGGTACAGAGTGGTCTCTGTGAAGGTAGCATGATCAGAGCAGGAGCTCAGGTTAGCCAGCCCTTCAACTCACCTCTTTTGTCCGATCATTTGACAGTTGTATGAATAGGGGAATAAGGCTGTTCAGGATGTTTTCGGCCATATTACTGTTCCGTAACTCCTTCAGTCCTTTCAGGAGCATGCCAAAAATGGTGATGGAGGTATTCCTCAGTTCGATGTCGTCCTACGAAGGAAGAGAGACAGGTTAGTCCCTCCAATAGCAGAATAGCCATGCAGAAGTTTCTTGAAGTTTGCAGGAGAACACACAAGTTCAGAGCACACCTATTCCCAGTTCAATGTCCATGGAGATGGTCAATCATCCAGGTCATGGTTGCCCCAAAGATGGGGACCCCAACTCCAGTATGCTGGCTGGAGAGTTCTGGGAGTTGAAGTCCTCACCTCTTAAAGTTGCCAAGGTTGAGAAATCCTGATCTAGACCAGAGTTGTTCAATCTTAGCAGCTCCTTCTGGACTTTCTCCCATCTTTATGGGAGAAAGAGAGAGATAGAGGGAGAGGGAGAATGAAAGGGAGTGCAGGAGGGAGGGAGGGAAGGAGGGAGGGAGGAGGGAGAGAGAGAGAGTGAAAGAGAGAGAGAGAGAGAGAGGGAGGAAGGGAGTGAGGAGGGGGAGGAAAGAGAGGGAGAGAGGGAGGGAAGAGAGGGAGAGAGGGAGGAAGGGAGGGAGGGAGGGAGAGAGAGGTGGAAAACCAGTTTGTTATGATTTGGTTGACTTACATCATGAAAATGTTTTAGAAGGAGTGGAATGAGGTTGACTGCCTTCACCGCATGGGTTTTGATATCGAGGTTCCTGAGGAGGAAATGCAGGGTCCTTATAGCTTCTTTTGCCAAGGTCTTCTGTTCGTGACAAGCGCAGTTTAGCACTGGCATCAAGAGGGGTTCCAAGATGTTCTTCTGGAGGAAGCAGGGAAAGAAACGAGCAATTAAACGGTCACTGGAGTTCTCTGAGTCTCACAGCGATCATGCCAAACGCAAGAGAAGGCCACAGAGCATAGAAGAAGAGGGTTGAAAAGGAACTTGGAGGTCTTCTAGTCCAACCCCCTGCTCAAGCAGGAGACCCTAGACTCTGCTGGACAAATGGTTATCTAAACTCTTCTTGAAAAGCTCCAGTGATGGAGCACCCATAACTTCTGGAGGGAAGTTGTTCCAAGGATGAATTGTTCTCAGGGTCAGGAAATTTCTCCTTAGTTCCAGGTTGTTTCTCTCCTTCATTAGTTCCCATCCGCTGCTTCTCATTCTGCTTTCAGGGGCTTTGGAGAATGGGTTGACCCCCTCTTCTTTGGGGCAGCCCTTCAAATACTGGAAGACTGCTCTCAGGTCTCCCCTGGTCTTTAACAGAATACCAGAGATGGAAGGGACCTTGGAGGTCTTCTAGTCCAACCCCTGCTCAAGCCAGAACCCCTATACCATTTCAGACAAATGTCCTCCAAGAGGATCTGGCCTCTACTTGCACCTTAAGATCTTCCAGGGTTGCAGCCATCTTTGTAGAAGAGACACCACTCTAGCTGTCCTCTTTCTGCTGGTTGCCTTCTTCTTCTCCTTCTTCTCTCCTTCCCAGCCTTGTAGACTTCCCAGAGAGCGAGGTCACACCTGCTACTACCTTGGAAGCCACTCCCTTCCTGCCCCCCATCTCTTACCTCAAACGGGTGTTGGATGAGGTTCCCCAGTCCTCTAACGCTGAAAGTCTGTATCAGCGGATATGGCTGGGTCATCCATTCCTTCAGCACCTGGAGGATGTCTTGGATGACAAAGAATTGGCAAATTTCCGGGTGAAACAGCAGCTGAAGAAGAAGAGTGGAGATATGGAGCGTTAGCCAAGCCAAGGAAGAGAACTTCCCTGAGAGCCTCGACTAAAGATGCCACTTTCAGCCCTTACGGGGAGAGAAAAAGAAAATAAACACAGTCCTCGGTTAGTGACCGCTGAAAGTCACAACGGCACTGACAAAAGAGATACGTCCATTTTTCAGAATTATGACCATGGTAGCATCCTCATGGTCATGTGATCAAAATTTGGGTACTTGCCGGTCCATATTTGAGTTGAAGATGTGGCCCTTTCGTCAACTTAACTGATCCGTTATGGGTGTACATTGTTATAATTTTAAATTGTTTTAATTGGGTTGTTGATTTTAATTTATTTGTATTGATTTGTATTGGATATTGTTTTTGTAAGCCGCCCTGAGTCCCTCGGGAGAATGGCGGCATATAAATATATATATATATGACGGTCGCAGTGTTTCGAGGTTACGTCATCCCTTTTGTGACTGTCTGATAGGTAGTGTAAATGATAGTTGCAAGAATACAAAAAATAATGCAAAAAGTAAAAGGAATTTGGGGTCATTGAGTCTTCCTTCCTCCCTTTCTCCCATCCTCCCTCCCTCAATCTCCTTCCTTCCTCCCTCCCTCCCTCCCTCCCTCCCTCCCTCCCTCCCACAACTTCTGGAGGCAAGCCATTCCACTGATTAACAGAATACCAGGAGACCTTGGAGGTCTTCTAGCCCAACCCCCTGGTGAAGCAGGAGACCCTCTACCATGTCAGACAAATGGCTGTCTAGTTTCTTCTTCAAGACCTCCAGTGATGGAGAACCCACAACTTCTAGTTTCTAACCATAAAGTTCTGTTGAACCCTGGGCAACTTTCCTTGAGCTCCAGAAGGTTGGGGTGCATCTCAAGGTCTCCTCACCTCCGAAAAGAAAACCATCCCAATGGTTTTGTGTCTTAAATCGGGGTGGCGCACGTAGGTCTCAGCCTGTCGGAGCATGACCTTCAGCTCATGTTTCGAATAGTTGAACAAGATCCTAAGAGAATAAATATGGAGAGATCAGACAAGATCTGCTGGTTAGGGAGAAGAAAATCACCAAGCTAGAGAAATCATGAGCTGAATGATCGATAAATGAATTACTCAATGAATTACTCCATTTAGAGAATTTCTCACCCTCCCTCTCTCCCTCTCCCCTTCCTCTCTCTCTCACCCTCCCTCTCTCTCTCTCACCCTCCCTCTCTCTTTCTCCCTCTCCCTCTCCCCTCCCTCTCCTCCCCTCTAATCTTTCCTCTCTCTCACTTTTGCCTTCTGTGTGTCTCTCTCCCTCTTTCTCTCCCTCTTTCTCTCCCTCTCCCCTCTCCCTCTCCCCTTCCCTCTCTCTCCCCTTCCCCCTATCTCTCTGCCTCCTCTTCTTCCTCCTCTCCCTCTGCCTCCCCTCCCTCTCTCACCCACTGCCCCTCGTAGCCAAGCTCTTTTGACTTTTAATTTCTTACCGGACCAGGTGGAAAATGCCTTCAAACACACTTTCAGGACTCATCAGCATCGCCCAACATTGAACCATATCTAAGTCCTTGAACTCCTCCTGATAGCCGGTGCGCAAGATGAGGTGTTTGACGGCTTTGACTGCGTTGCTAAATGAAACAAAGGCAGAAGAGTTGGTGCCAATCATTCAGCTGATCCCCCTGCACTTCCGACCGTTACAGTATCCCTATGGTCATGTGGTCAGAATTCAGACTCTCGGCAACTGACCCATATTTATGACGGTCGCAGTGTCTCAGAGTCACGCGATCCCCTTTTGGGACCTTCTGACAAGCAAAGTCAACGGGGAAGCCAGATTCACTTAACGACCATGGGACTTAACCAGTGCAATGATTCACTTAACCACTCTGGCAAGAAAGGTTGCAAAATGGGACAAAGTTCACTTAACGACTGTTTCCTGAGCTTTGCAGAAATGGAGAAAGGATCCAGATTGGGCCCAGGAGATTCCTTACCCCAGATGGTAGGTCTGTTCTGACCCGCTCTTGCCTGCTCCCAGCAGAAAATAGATGTGCGTCACGAGTGCCAGGAGCAGGCTGGAGAACTTATGCTGGACAATGGTTGCTGCCTCAGGAAGCGAGAGGAGGAAGGAGAGCGCATTGGTGGCCTAGAAACAGGAGGAGAGGAGAGTCAGCTCGGGCTCATCAGGTTACTTAGATTCCTCATCATCATCTATTTCTTCTTTTAACGACCCCCTCATCCCTTGCGGGGTGGAGTCTGGGCAACTGAATGGAGCTGAGGCTTTCCTGGCTGGATGCCCTTCTTGTCGCCAATGCAGAGTTTTGTTCGGCAGATACATTCTCATTGTGCCCAGAGAAAGAAAAAAATCCTCATGTCCATGAAAGCTGAGCCAGGAATGTCCATGTCTGAGACACGGAGCAAAAGGTTGCTAGAAGTGGGACTTCTGAAACTCCCATTCTACACCCCCTCCAGACTTTGAGAGGCCAGTGGGGTGTAGATACAGGACAAAAGGGAGACAACGAGTAGCACAAGTGAGACAGAACTGGGGACAAAGAGATCGGTAACCTCACGTTTCTCTGTTTGTCTTCATTCCTAAGTGGGCTCTTGACTCTCCACCTCTTAGGGGTCCTTGGAGGGGCCCTGGGTGCTGTCTGAGCGTGTGTTTTTTGGTGGCAGATGTTTCATGACCCAGCTAGGTAACATCATCAGTGCTGGAAGAGTTAGGCTTAGAGGTAGGGTTAGACTGGTTGGGTCGTGAAACATCTGCAAGAAAACCACCAAGCTCAGTAAGCACCAAGGACCCCACAGTTCAAACCTGGACTACAAATCTATTGGTCTTAATTAATTAAATTTCTCCACCGGCCATCTGAGCAATCTGACACTGGGAAGTTTACAACAATGTAATAAAACAATATAACACATAATAAAAATACAGATTAAGAATATTTAAAATAAGATATGACACAAAGTACTCCGTTGGGTGTTTGCCTTTGTTGGTTCCTATCATGTATTTTCTTAAATCGAACTCTTTTTTAGTTATTTCTGTAAGAAATAACGTAAGAAATGAATAAAGGAATCAATTGAATTATGAATGATTGGATGAGTAAAGGAATGAATAAATGAAGGAATGTATGAATAAACGAATAAATCAATGAACGGATACATGAATGAATGGATTAATGAACCGATGGATGGATGGGTGGATAGATGATAGAGCTGGCTGGCTGGCTGGATGGATGAATGGGTGGATGAATGGATGGATGGATGAATATCAAAGCTGTTCTGGTGAGGAAGCCCACAGATGCCTCTACTTTCAATGGGGCACTTTGGGGGGAAGGGGGGCTTACGTCAAATTTTGCTCCGATTTCAGCCCCCACCAGTTTGCCCTCTGCCTCCCTCCAGCCAGGGCGTGCCTGCTCCTGATGAGGAGACCCCCGAGGGTGACTCTTCTGCTCAGCCCCATCCCCTTTCCTCAGGCCTGGCCCACCTGCAGATCTAAGGAAAGGAGAGCCACCGGTTGAGGGCTTACCGCAATGGGCATGATGGATTTGCTTGTTCCCCTCCCAATAGCTTCGGTGCTGGGCTCGTGGTCATCAAGCCTTTTGAGGAGGGGCTTCATGATCTTCAGGTTAGCATAGGGGTCTGCAGCCAGCGCCCTCCACAGTTCCCTGGCACTTCTGTGCAGGTGGAAAAATGGATTGGGGAAAAAAATCAGATTCTTTCCCCATTTTCAAAGAGACGGCCATTCCAGATAGATTAACCCCCCCAACGGAAGAAAGGGTTAGAGAACCGATGGCCAAATGAACTGCTTTAAGGCATGGAAAAAGATAAAGCTACAGGTAGTTCTCGACTTGCAACCGTTTGTCTAGTAGCCATTCAAAGGAGGGCCTCTGCGCCACCGGAAGTGCCAGAGAACCCAGAACTGGTCAAGGGAGGGGAGGTTTCTAGGAGCAGTGTGTCTACAGAATTAACCCAAAGGTGCTTTTCACAGAAGGACCGAGTTGGAAGGGACCTTGGAGCAGTGGTGAAATTCAAAAATGTTCCCAACCAGTTCTGTGGGCGTTGGTTGGTGGGCATGTGACCGGGTGGCCGTTTCTTGGTGGTCATATGACCAGGCGGCCGTGGCTTGGTGGTTATGTGTCCGGGTGGGCGTGGCTGCACAACTGATTCACACACAGTGCAGAACCTCACTGAATCACAGAGAGCTCAAAAGCAAACGATCACACTTTACACAAAAGTAACACAAAAGCTACACAACTGACTCACATACAATGCAGAAGCAGCTGGACTTTACACAAAATGGCCCCTGCAACAAACAGGAACCTCACAGACAATCAGGCACAGCTGATTTTCTCACAGCTGACTGGTAGTAAAAAAATGCTGAAATTAGAAATTACAAAAAGGTTCCGACATTGCCCGGCACAGCTGATTGTCGTACGTTTTAAAGCGTTTTTTCTTACTACCGGTTCGGGCAAACAGTAGCAATTATTACTATCGGTTCGGGCGAACCAGACCAAACCAGAGGATTTCACCCCTGCCTTGGAGGTCTTGTACTCCAAACCGCTTCTCAGGCAGGAAATCTTATCCCATTTCAGACAAATGGCTGTCCAATCTCTTCTTGAAAACCTCCAGTGATGGTGCACCCACAACTTCTGGAGGCAAGTTGTTCCACTGGTTAATTGTTTGCACTGCTAGGAAAGTTCTGCACATTGTAGGTTGCTTCTCTCTTTGATTCGTCTCCATCCTTTGCTTCTTGCCTGCCCTCAGGTGGTTTGGAAAATAGGTTGACCCCCTCCTCTTTGTGGCAGCCCCTCAGATATCAGAACACTGCTATCCTGTCCTCCCTCAATCCTTCCTTTCATTGAACTAGAGAGACCCAATTCCTGCAACTCTTCTTCATATGTTTTAGGCTCCGGTTCACTAATCATCTTCGTTGCTCTTCTCTGCACTCTTTCAGAGTCTCTGCATTGTTTCTACAGTGTGGCGACCAAGAAAGTTAAAAAACCAAGGAGGTCCAGCTGCCTTTTGGAAAAGCACCTTTGGGACAATCATGACCTGGATGGTGGAGACAACCAGCCTAGGAAGCTCTCAGAATTCAGATCGACTGCACAGCCAACCAGCGACTGCACTGGCCCTCAACCAACCCAATGCAACCTCCCCCCCAATCAGCACATGACCTGCCCACCCCAAGCTACAGATATTCACCCCTATCGCAAATGGTTGAGAATCTCTGTAGAGTACAAGAAAACAGGAGGCACATCTCCTTGAGGTTCTTCTTACCCATCGCACGCCACCGAGCACTCGAGGAGAATATCCACGACTTTGTTCACCCGTTTGGACGCCAGGTGACACACTGCCTTTAGCGTTTGTTGTTTGGTGGCAGGGTCCAAGATCTTCGGGAGACGTCGGTAGATCTCCTTGAGGATCATGGGCAGCTATGGCAAAAGAGAAATCCAAGGGATGACCAACTTTCTCAACAGCCCTAAGATTACCTGGTGGTCTCCATCCAACCCTAGCCTTCTTAAATCCAGCTGAAGTGTTGTCACCAAGTCAACAAGGTCTCACCCATTCTCATCTTTCTTTTCTACAAAATCTCCTCTATCCCTTTTGCTCCAAACCCTGCCATTTTCTTACCTCCTCCATTTCCATCCCACATTCTTCCAAGAACGAATTGAGCAGGAGTCCCGCAGTGTGTGAAATGTTTTTGTCCAGGTGTGTCAGAGCTGCCAGGGCTTTTAAGATCAGGTCGTTTATTTGAGACGGGCTCAGATGCTCGCCAAAGGCCTATCGGAAAGAAGAAAAGGAGACCATGAAGAGATGCATCAGGGTTTTGACAAGCCAGAGACTTTGACCCGTATCTGGGGACAGCACCCCATGTAGAGAGGCAGGCCGTATTCCATGACATCCACCACGTGATATTAGGATGTGGGTGAAAGAAGCCAACATGGCAGCCGAGATCGCCTGCTCCTAGACATTGTGGGGGATGGATATCCACCCTCCGGCCTTTGGAGCCTGCCGTCCCCACTGTGATATTGACTTTTTTGAGTATCTCCAGGTCAAGAGGAGGAGAGAAAGGAAGGTCAATAAGAAGCCAGGCAAAATGCTGAACGAAAACGTACCGTAGCCATTTTGGAGACGTTATTATAAAATATTGTTGGGCCCGAAAAGGAGAAGTCTTCCCTCAGCCAAGTGACGACCTTCCCCTTCTTGTTTCTAGGTTTCTCATCCATTTCTTTGGCTTTGGAGGGAGGAAAACAAGAGAAGGTCAGATTTTGGCATTCGGAACTTCTGAACATCCTTCGTCTGACGGCCGGTTTAGTCGTTCCAACAGAAGAGAAGATCTGTAGCTCAGGGCTGACCTGAGGGGTCCCTGGTGCTCTCTGGGCTCGGTGGTTTTCTCGTTACCTAGTTGGGTCATGAAACCTTCACAAGAAAACAACAAAGCTCAGAGACACCAGTCCTCCTCCTCCCCCCTCGCTCCCTCTTTCTCTGCCCCCCTCCTTTCTCTTATGTCACTGATCAGGAATGAAACAGGTACAATGACCTCTTTAGTGGTCCAATTACAGGCAGTCCTCAACTTGCGGCCACAATTGAGTCCTAAGCAAGACAGTTATGAAGCGAGTTTTGCCTCAGGTTGCGATTTTTTTTCTTGCCAACCTGGTTAAGTGAATTGCCGCAGCAGTTAAGTTAGCAACCCGGTTGTTAAGTGAATCCGTCTTCCCCATTGACTTTGTTTGGCAGAAGGTCACAAAAGGGATCACATGACCCTGGGACACTGCGACCGTCATAAATCGGAGTCAGTGGCCAAGTGTCCAGATTTTGATCCCGTGAGCATGGGGATGCTGCAACGGTCGTAAGTGTGAAAGACAATCACAAGTCACTTTTTTTCAGTGCCGGTTAAACTTTGAATGGTCACTAAATGAATTGTTGTAAGTCAAGGACTACCTGTAACCCCTTTTCTAGGTTAACACAATAGATGGGACTGTAAATGGAGGGGAAATATAGGGCTACATAAGAGACAAATTACATAAATGAAGGAATGAAGGAATGAACCAACAAACGAATGAACAAACGAATGAATGAATCTAACCAGATTTAACCCAGACTACCTTGGTCTGATGTGCAAATGAAGTATTAAGTTGTGAATTGATTGTGTGCTGCCTGGGGAATTCTGGCCATTGAAATCCACATGGCTTAAAGTTGCCACTGGGTTAAGCTTTTAACTAGCCAAATTTAACCGATCCTTTTCTTTAGGTAAACCATTGATATAAGTGCCTGTCTTTCAACCGATTGTGGACGGCTCCCAATTAAAAATTAGAAGACACGTAAAATGGGGTTGAAACTATAAAATTAACAAATAATGTATTGCAATTATAAACCCTCTTTAGCTCTTTCCTTAACAATGCCCACTCAACCCGTAACTTGGTTAACCCGTTTTCTGGCTTCCTGCAATACATGCAGCCATCCAATGACTAAAAGGTGGCTTTGCAAAACACGCTAAGACCCAATCCATGTGCCAAGACTCACAAGCCCAGGCTGGCTGATGGCAGATGCCTAGCCTAACTCTGTGGTCGGCAAACTGCAGCTCGCGAGCCACATGCGGCTCTTTGGCCCCTTGAGTGTGGCTCTTCCACAAAATACCACCTGCGGGCGCGCACGCACAGTGCGATTGAAACTTCGTGGCCCATGCGCAGAAGTCGGTTTTCGGCCTGGGCGAGTCTATTCTGAAGAAGTGGCGTTAGAAGAAGTGGGGGTGTCTTGCGGGCGAGAGACGGGAGACGGGAGACGCGGCGCAGGTGGGCCATGGGATACGCAGCGTGGGAGAGGCGCACGCGATTCATGCACGAGTTGAGTCAGCCAGTCAGTCAGCAATCTCCTTGTGCAGTGGTTAGTGCTAGTCGCATCCGCCAATCACGCGGGGGTGACAAAAGTAACTACTCGGAGCATAAAGTTACCTGTATTTTTCCAACCAGCTGCAAATCCTACAGGTATTTTTGTCATCAATTTAAGAATTGTAATTATTTTGTGTTGGTGGCTTTATTATTATAAAATGAAACATTTTTTTAGGTGCCCTGTTTGACATGGCTACAAAGAAGAAGCAAAGAAAAACGGAAGACGAAAACCATGAATTTAAAGTTGAATGGACCGAGACTTTCGCGTTTGTTCAAAACTTAAATGGCCTTCCGACCTGTCTCATTTGTCAGGAAAAATTGGTGCATAACAAGAAATCAAATTTGGAGAGACACTTTAAAACTAAACACGTGCCATTTAGTAGTAAATATCCTGTCGGTGATGCAAGGAAGAAAGCAGTTGAGGAACTTCAGAAGAGTCAAGAAAAATCAAGTTCTGTATTTAATTACTGGATTCAATCTTCCAACAATGTTAATATTGCAAGTTTTGTGGTTAGTCAAAAGATTGCTAAGAGAGGAAAACCATATACAGACGGCGAATACATAAAAAGTTGTTTTATAAATGCATCCGAAGAGCTATTTCGGGATTTTAAGAACAAAGCCGATATTCTAAAAAAAATTAAAGAGTTACCATTGTCTGCTAAAACAGTGAAAGACAGAACAGCCAAAATGTCTTCTTTTTTTTTTTTCTTTTTTTTTTTTCCTTATTCGGGTCTACATAGTTATGCGAACAATCATTTTCAAGCATGAACCTTATCAAGAGTAAATTGAGAAGTTGTCTTATTGATGAGAACCTGGAATCATGCCTAAAATTAAAAACAACATACAAACCTGACTTACTCAAACTTTCCAAGGAGATGCAAGGCTATTGTTCACATTAGTGTTTGTCAGTCATTGTCATGATTTAATTTTATGGATATTGTAAGGTCAATTGTAAGGAATTTAATTTTATCAATAAATAATATCAAAACAACACTTTTAAATATGAGGGAAGCTTTTCTCAACAGGTTTCAGGAATTCAGAAACAGCAAAGCGACGTTAGCCTTTGTTAAAAAGCCTCTTAATGCTACTGTAACAGAATTAAATGTTTCTCCCTTTAATATTGACATTGGCAACTTTGAAATGCAATTGCTGGATTTCAAAAACAAAGAATTGTGGAGCTCGAAATTTGAACGTCTTTGTGCTGATACAGAAATATTGGAGAAAAATAAATGTGAACTTAGTTCACAGCACAAGTGGTCTGCTTTGAAAGACCCGGAGAAGGAAGATATGATGATTTTTAACACCCGGAATAGTATTCCTGACTCATATCATCAACTGAAAAAAATAGCGTTTGCTGTTTTTTCCTTATTCGGGTCTACATAGTTATGCGAACAATCATTTTCAAGCATGAACCTTATCAAGAGTAAATTGAGAAGTTGTCTTATTGATGAGAACCTGGAATCGTGCCTAAAATTAAAAACAACATACAAACCTGACTTACTCAAACTTTCCAAGGAGATGCAAGGCCATTGTTCACATTAGTGTTTGTCAGTCATTGTCATGATTTAATTTTATGGATATTGTAAGGTCAATTGTAAGGAATTTAATTTTATCAATAAATAATATCGTTGTTAAGTATGAGATCAAGTTTTATTCAACGTACCTATAGTTTAACTAAGACTTAAAACTTTAAGTAAAGTTTATTAAGTTAATTTTAGGGAATGTTGTGGAGTGAAAGAAGATGTAGTGTCGAGGAGATGGTTTGGACATATAAAGAGGATGAACGAAAGGAGATAGACAAAAGAAGTATACAGGACGAGTGTGGATGGGAGAGATGGAAGGGGTCGACCTCAGCGAACGTACCTCCATCAGATTGAGGACGTTCTTAGCAAAGGCCAGTTTAGGAGTACCCTAATTAAGTTAATAACAATGTACCTACCTATCTAGTTTAAGTTTAACCGATTTGGCTCTCCAAAGAAATTTCAATCGTTGTACTGTTGATATTTGGCTCTGTTGACTAATGAGTTTGCCGACCACTGGCCTAACGGATCCACTTAACGTGAGAAACTCAGTCTTCAAATGACCCCTGGCCCTGAGAGGTGCCAATACCAGCGGCCAATTCCAGGCATCTCTGCCCAGGCAAACGACCGGGGTCTTGGTCACGCCACAAGCTGTGCCACCCAGTGCTCTCCTGGGCAGTGCGCATCCCTGGGCTCCTGGCAGCCCTTGGAGTCCAACTTTCTCACCCATTTTGCTCATGATGAGGTGGTGGAGGTGGTAGGCGGCCTCTGCGGACGTCTGGCCAACTTCTTTGCTGGTGTCGCCAACGTGCAGGCCCAGCAAAGCCACCAGCTGTCCCAGCAAAGAAAAGTCACCTGTGGTCTAATGAAAGGAAGCAAAAAGGAGGGGAAAGATGAGAAGGGGGGCTCATGAAGGTTTCAGCCAACTGAAATCAGAGCATAGGAACCATAGCACCACAGAATCCTAGAATCCTACCTTTTAGAATTCTAGAATCACAGAATCTTAGAAACATAAAATCTTAGAATTTTAGAATTATCCAATATTTGAATCTTAGAAGACTAGAATCATAGTCATAGATTCATAAAATCAGTGAATCCTAGAATCTTTGAATAATAGAATCTTAGAATCCTAGAATCTTTGAATTTCTAAATCATACAATCTTTGAATCTGTGAATCTCTGAATCTCAGAATCCCAGAATCATAGAACCTTAGAATCCCAGAACCTCAATTGCTGGAAGGGACTGTGGAGGTTTTCTCCTCCAACCCCTTCATCAAGCGGGACTCCTTATATCCTCCTGGTCACATCCCAAAGATGCTTTTTCCAAAAGGCAGCAGGACTTTCTTCTTTTTCTTCCTTTCTTTGAAAACATCTCACTGCGCATCCCAAACGGTGACTTACGTCGAAATTGACGTTTTCAGAAACGAACTTCAGGAGGTGTCTGATGCTCTTGATGGCCCTCTCTCTCTCGTGTCTCTTGGGAGATTCAATCCAGGGATTAATGTGCTGCCAGGAAAAACAAAGGAGGAGGAGGAAAGGAAGAATTTGTGATTCACAGTTGGAAGAGCCACAGAAGTTGCCAGGACTGGGGAGAAAATCTAAGGAGCTCAACAAATTTGAGACATTGGTCAATTGAGGTCTATTTTAGACTGAAAACTAGAGTAGCAATTGAAGATTTCTGGAATACAACTAGTCTTACAAGAGTTCATTTAGAGCCGTGGTGGCACAGTGGTTAGAACGCAGTATTGCAGGCTAATTCTGCCAACTGCCAGAAGTTCAGCAGTTCCATCCTGATCGGCTCCAGGTTGACTCAGCTTTCCGTCCTTACCAGGTCGGTCAAATGAGGACCCAGATAGGAGAAGAACCTGGGTCCTCATTTAGAGAGGGCTGTAAACCACGGTGAAGCGGTATGTAAGTCTAAGTGCTATTAGTATTTAGTCACTGTTCAAAGTTACAATGGCACTGAAAATGGGACTTATGACCATTCTTCACACTTATGACCATTGCAGCATCCCTATGGTCACGTGATCAAAATTTGAACACTTGGCCAATGACTCATCTTTATGACGGTTGCAGCATCCCAGCTCGGTCCCTAAATGAATGGCTGTATGTCGAGGACTTCCTGTATAAGTAGTCCTTGACTTACGACCAGAATTTGGGGTGCTTACCAAGGTGGATGTTAGGCGACTTGTGACTGGCTTTACGACCTTTTTTTGCCAGGGTTGAACGAATCCCTGTGGTCCTTAAGTGAATAATGCAGTCATTAGCCGAATCTCGCTTTCCCCGTAGACTTTGGCTTGTCGGAAGCCAGTTGGGCAGTGCGCCAATGGTGTTCAGGTGACACCCCCCCCCCCAGGATGCTGCAACCATCACAAATACAGGTAGTCCTCGACTTATGACCACAATGAGTCCAAAATTTCTGTTGCTAAAATGAATCCCATCGGCATCGACATAATCTGCATCGGTCAATTGCAGAAGGCAGCTTTACTCGGAACAGCTGCGAGGCTCTATGACAGGGGTGTCAAACTCGATTTCATGGAGGGCCGAATCAAGGTTGTGTTTGACCTCGAGGGGGGCGTGGCCGAGGTGGGAGTGGCCAGCTCAACGTCTCTCGTGTCAGGGGCACCTGTGGACTTCCCTGAGACCCTCCCTCACTCTTATTATCATCTCCTCCCTCCCTCCCTCCCTTCCTCCTTGCCGTGGGACAAGAGAGACACGAATATCAGAGAAATAGTGGAATAGAATCATTAGTGAAAAGATGCCAGAGGAGGGACAAAACAAATGTAAATGACAAAAATGAACATCATTTTTTAACTATTGAAATGAGTTCAATTGAATGGTTGAATTGTCCCATGGGACGAGTTGTCCACCCAACAGCCACATTTGCCTATCCCGGGTCCTTGGGAGGGGCTCGACAGCTGGACAGAATCGCCAAATGCAGCCTAAACATCTGGCTGACCAACCCCGAGAAAGAATCACTCTTTACCGTCAAGACATCCTGCAGGGAATCCAAATTGGGAGCCTCGGACAGCAAGGCGGTGAGCATGGTGTTGCAGGTGGTCACCATCTGGTCATAAAAATCCTAGAAGGAGAAAAAGAATATCTAAAGGAAGAAGTGGTGTAAAGGAAGAAAGAGGAAGAAATCCAGGGCTGGGGAACTTATGGCCCTTTTAGGACGACTGGTGGACTGCAACGCCCAACAATCCTGAGCCAGCCACGGACTTCTGGGAGTTGAAGTCCACCCTTCTGCAATCAACGGAGTGGCCCGTCTTGCAGGGCTGGTTTTTCTTCCAGAGTTGGAGGAAATGCTTTCTCGGCTGAACACGAGGAACAAAAGGACATTGGGCTCCATGGATGGATCCAGAGTTTTGGAGGAGATTTTGAATCATGCTTATTTCCAGGTGGATCTCAGATGGCTTGGCTCCATCTGGACTGCTCACCTGAGTTTGAGCTGGTTGTCCTGGGCCGTTCACGTTCAGTTTTGTCACCAGGTAAGCCGGCAAGGAAAACACCTTCTGGATGCTTTTTCTCACCACTTTAGACCTCATCTCGGAGTTCAAGGGGGGCTTCATACGGCTGATGAAAGACGAGAAAAGAGGAGGAGGGTGAGAAGATCATAGACTCATTAGGCTAAAAGGGACCTCGGAGGTCTTCTACTCCAACCCTTGCTTGATGGTCCTTAAACCATCCCAGTCATATGGTTGTCCCCTCTTTTCTTGAAAACCTCGAGGGATGGAGCACCCCCAACTTCTGGAGGCAAACTGTTCCACTGATGGATTGTTCTCGGTGTCAGGAAATTTCTCCTGGATCTCTCTTTGATAAGCTTCCCTACATCGCTTCTCATCATGCTCTCAGCTACTTTGGAGGGGAAGTTGACCCCCTCCTCTCTCTGAGAGCCCCTCAAATATCAGAACTCCCCTCATCATCCTGGTTGCTCTTCCCTGCACTCTTTCTAGAGTCTCAACATCTTTTTTATATTGTGGTGACCAAAACAGGATGCAGGATTTCTCTCTCTCTCCCTCCCTCCTTCCTCTGTCTCTCTCTCTCTCTGTGTCTCTCTCTCTCTCTCTCTGTCTCTTGGCAGGTACATACCTCATGCAGGTGATGGTGATGATCGCTTGATGGAGATTTTCGATGGACAAGGGTCTCGCGGGCTCATCTTCAATGACTTCCTGAAAAGAGAAGAAAGAACCATCTAAGAAAGAACCTGAGATACGGCCACCCTCCAGCTGGCCCTCTTCCCAGCCCTACGCTTTTTCTGGTTGACACAGGAAGTCCCCAGCTTCCAACTGGTCACTTAGCCACCATTTAAAGTTTTGAGGGATCTCTTCAGGACTACTTATGACCCAGATGCCAAGTTCCGAGAGGCGCCCCTTCCTCAGCGATCCTGTGATCCCATTTCGGTCACTTGGCCACCAGCTTGCATTGATGGCAGTTTGCAGTGTCCCGTGACCATGATTTAAGTCAGGGGTGGGCAACTGTGGCCTCTTGATGACCTATATAAAATTGGGAAGCCAGATTCCCTTAACAGCCGTGCGATTAACTGAACGAAAATGATTCGGCTAACAACGGTGGCAAGACAGGTCGTACAATGGGCAGAATTCCCTTAACAAATGTCCCACTTAGCAACAAAACCTTTCAGGCTCCATTGATTGGCATTCAATTCGGTTCAAATTCACTTCCAAAAAGAAAGACGCCCAGGAGCACCTGCCTCCCCCCCTCTCCCCACTTACAACGATGTTTGTGACCAGTTCCTGTTTCTGGGGCAAATCGAGGTCTTGCCTCCTGCTGTTGGCAACAGCTTTGGTGATCATGATGATGGACCTCATGAAGGCTTTCTTCAGCCCTTCGTCCTGGAAAACCCCAGTGGGAATGAAAAGAAACCAGAAGGAAGAGGATGTATTTATTTACTGAAACCTTTACGTAGCCGATTGTCTTTGGTTGAACTCTGGGGGCCCCCAATCAAAACATCACTGGACACTCTGGGTTCTAGTCCCACTTTAGGATGAAAGGCAGCTGAGAGACTTTGCGCCCATCACCAGGAGATGGTGAGTTCTAGTTCCTCCTTAGGGAAAAGGGCCAACTGTCTTTGGGCCAATCACCAGGAGACTGTGAGTTCAAGTCCCGCCCTAGGCACGAGAGCCAGCTAGGTGAGTTGGGGCCAGTCTCAATCCAAAACACGTCACAGAGTTGTTGTGTGGAAAGGAAGAAAGAGTGTAATGCAGGAGCGCTGCCTTGAGGATAATAAATGCAACAAGACCATAGATTCTCCTCCTCCTCCTCGTCCTCGTCCTCGTCCTCGTCCTCCTCGTCCTCCTCGTCCTCCTCCTCCTCCTCCTCCTCCTCCTCCTCCTCCTCCTCCTCCTCCTCCTCCTCCTCCTCTCCCACAACATGCTAGTTGGGTCATGAAATGTCTTTAAGAAATCAAACAAGCTAAGGACTCCGGATTATAATTGTTCTTGTGATTAAACTCAGCATTAAGAGAAGTAGAGGGTGGAAACCTGCCTACCTTTTTCATGCTGGAATACTGATAGAGTATTTCTGAGACAATGTTGTCCAGGAAAGGCATCATGTCCTCTACTTGCGCTCCCAGGACTGCCTGGCCATAGCAGAGTATTAATGTGGTCCGAATCCATCTCTCGGAGAGAGTCTGTGAGTCCTGTCAGTCCAAAGACGAGGGGGTCAAACTCTTTCCCAAAGCACCAGAAGACAAGACAAGAAGCAATGGATAGAAACTGATGGAGCTTCTTAGTCATCCAGGTCACGGTTGCCCCAAAGGGGCTTTTTCAAAGGCAACTGGACTTTGTTTTTCCTTGAAGAGGTTTCGCTTCTCATCCCAGAAGCTTCTTCAGGTCTGACTTGGGTCAAAAGAGAAGAAGCTTTTTGGATGAGAAGCGAAATGTCTTCAGGAAAAAACCAAGCCCAAGCCTTTGGAAAAAGCACCTTTGGGTCTACTCGAGGTGTTTGTTGGGGCAGCTCCTAATCTTCTCTAGCCTTATAAAATAGTTCTCCAGGAGATGGAGATGGAGAATTTCAGCACCACCTACATCTACGAGATCTATGACCAATCTGAGGAGACCAGACAGCCTGGAGCCTAAGTCCTTCTAAGCACATTGGACTCTCCTTCCCAGAATCCCCCAGCCTCCTTCTGCACTGAGTTTCAGACCTTGCAACCCCATCCCTGGTCTTACCTCAATGGGGGCTTCTACTGCAAACGGTCCTTTTGTCTGCCTGAACTGGCCAGCCTCCTCCAGGGCCACCAGAATCTCAGGCAGGTGGCAAAAGGATGCCATTCGAATGGATTCCGAGATTCCCTAGGCAAAGCGATGTTTGTGAATTAGGACATTTATTGATTTATAGGTTCGATTTATATGCCGCCCTTCTCCGGAGACTCAGGGCGGCTTACAATGTGTTAAGCAATAGCCTTCATACTTTTGTGTAGACCTGCTTAGTAGGGCTTCCCCCCCCCCAAGCGGTGTTCTTTTTAATACAAAGTCAGCTTATTGCCCCCACAATCCGGGTCCTCATTTTACCTACCTCGGAAGGATGGAAGGTTGAGTCAACCTTGAGCCTGGTGAGATTTGAACTCACAGTAATTGCCGGCAGCTGGCAGCTAAGTGCTACTTAACAGCATTTTAGTCCGCTGCACCACCAAGGCTCTTATTTGCACCTAACCCTTTGTCTTTACCTTCCGCTTTCTCCTCCCCTTCTCCACCTCCTGCTCCTCCTCCTCTCTGCAAACCCCAGGCCCTTCTAGCACTGATGAAATTACCTAGCTGGGTAATGAAATGTCTGCAACAAAACAACCAAGCACAGAGAGCACCAAGGACCCCACAATTCTCCTCCTCCTCCTCCTCCTCCTCTCTGTAACCCCCATTGTCTTCTAGCACTGATGATGTTACCTAGTTGGGTAATAAAACTTCTACAGGAAAACAACCAAGTTAAGAGAGCACCAAGGACCCCACAATTCTCCTCCTCCTCCTCCTCCTCCCTTCACCTCTATTCTGCAAAACCTGTTCTCTTCTGGCACTGATGAGGTGACCTAGTTGGGTCACTAAACGTCTGCAAGAAAACATCCAAGCTCAGAGAGCCCCAAGGACCCCACAAAGATGGAGGTCTCAGCCCCCGCAGGCATCCCACTGCCACTCACCTCTCGGTCTGTTTCTTCCTGGAGTGAAAAACTTAGAAGGCTTTGGAGCTGTTCCGTCACCAGGTCCTTCTGTGTTGAGTTTCGCAGTTTAACGCCATAATATTTGTAGAGGCTAATCTGAAGGTGGGAAAAAGAGTCCGTGAGTCCTAGGGAGCTCCACCAAACGGCCAGGAAAAGGAAATATAGGAGAAATTAGGATCAGAAAAGGACTCCGTGTGGTCAAGCACACGGAAACTGGTCCTGGGTGACCTGATCGGGGAGATGGGCAGCATACGAATCTAATAAGTCAATAATTGCCATTTTGACTTTCTTCTTCTTCTTGAAAAGCTACTTTAACCCCCCTCCCCCATCCCCATAGGTGCCCTTTGCTGATTCTCTGTTTGGCCGTCCTGAGATCCTTTATGGTTTCTGTGGAGATCTGGCAGCTTCATCTTTTTACATGCATTAGCTCTCCGTGGTGGATTGGGACAACTTGCCATGGCCCTCTTGGCTTGGCCAACTAACCATGGCCAACTAGCCATGGCCTACTTGCCGTGGCCAACTCACCAGGGAACAAGAGTTACACTAATAGCAGGGTTCCAATACCTCAAGGGTTGCCAAAAAGAGGAGGGGGTCAGCCTATTCTCCAAAGCACCCGAAGGCAAGACAAGAAACAATGGATGGAAACTTATCAAGGAGAGAACCAATCTAGAACCAAGGAGAAACTTCCAAACAGTGAGAACAATTAACCAGTGGAACAGTTTGCCTCCAGAAGTTGTGGGTGTTGCATCACTGGAAGCTTTTAAGAAGAGATTGGACAACCGTTTGCCTGAAATGGGAAAGGGTTTCCTCCTTCAGTAGGGGGTTGGACTAGAAGACCTCCAAGGCCCCCTTCCAAGTCTGTAGTTCTATTATTCATTGTCTGTCTAATATCGAGGAAATGGTGGAACAGAAGCGTCAAAGAAAGGAGGCCTCAAAGGAGGGACAAATGAAACATAAACGACAAATGTTAAAATGATTTTTAACATTATTGGAGAGAACGGAATGGTTGAATTAACCCGCGGTGAGTCTGCTGTGGCTCGTGGGCAGCCACGGTGAGTTGGCCATGGCAAGCTGTCCTCTTCTGATGTTGCATCTAAGATAACTGCGGCCCTAAAAGTGTAAAACCTCCGCATATTTACCTTGTCTTTAGACAAGACCTGGGACGTGCTTTGCTTCTGGTCGATGGGCGGCAATGCGCTTGTTTTCCTCCTGGGCAGTTTGTGGTCTGAAGGAATCTGCTTTGCCAACAACAACAAGAACAACAAAAAAGAAGTTGTGAGAAAGTGAAGGAGCAGAGGAAGGAACAGCTTTCTGTGTGTTTCCAAGGGGAGGATTGGTTTCCCTTCTGCGTCCGGATGCATATTATAAGTAATTTGACTTTTCTAGCTGGGACAGACACGAAGCACGTAACAAGGACCATCCGGATTGTATCAGCTGGAGCAGAGGCAGCTTTTGAGATGAACGGTTGGAAAATCTCTGCCACAAATTGTGAGAACTTGATTTATCACCATTTATTGTTGTGGCCCTCCAGCAGCCGAATCAGAGGAGGAGGAGGAGGAGGAGGAGGAGGAGGAGGAGGAGGAGGAGGAGGAGGAGGAGGAGGAGGCGGCGTGGGAGTCAGGGCCAGCATCAAGGCAACCTGAGAGCTCCGAGGGGGAAGAGGGAATGGGGCTGGCAGAGAGAGAGACAGAGGAGGAGCCTGGGCCATCCGTCAGCCCTCAGATGGTGAGTCAACAGACCGCAGGTCTGGAGGTGGATGAGGAAGAGGAGGAACATCTGGGTCCAGTGCCTGACGCGCGGATACACAGAAGGCAGAGGAGAGGAGAGCAGTGGAAATCTATGGGCCGGTCCTTGGGACAGACGAGCCACCACTGCTAGCGAAGCCCCTCCCTAGCTCTGGGGATAAAAGGCAGGGGGCGGAGAGGAATAGATGTGGCAGACAACGATTCTTCTCCCTGCCGGATGGACTTGTTAGCCTGTGGTGAGAGAGAAACTTTTTGTCGGGGCTGCTGGCTCTCCTCATAAAGGAATCTTTGAGTTCACTTCAGAGGGTTTGTCGTGTTTGGGTCAGAACATTTATTTACTGACTGTTCGAAGTTATAAAGGATAGTTTACAACTGAAAAAAATGGACTGTTTCTCACACTCAGGACCATTTCGCATTTCCGTGGCATGCAGAGAGCTTCCGGTCCCTGTTGTTGCTGCCCAGCATTCAGTGCCAGACAGTGCAACAGGGCGGATGGTTGTCTTGTAGGTCTTAGATTTAAGATGGGTGGCCATTCGTCTGTCCAGTAACACACTGGTGAGTTCTCGCCAACGTATCCAGGCTGCATTCTCCTTTGCTCTCACCTCGCCATTGATGTCACCATTGACATTGGAGGTGGGATCCCAGATACCAAAAAATGTCCACCTTCTTTAGGTTTTCTCCATTGATTTGAAGCATTCCAGGGGTGGTGACAGTCCCTAAGTATCCTGTCTTGATGTTGAGGTGGAGTCCAAAATGGTTGAGGCAATCATTCCATGGTCGTTCCATGATCCTTCCAGCAAGGACCCCCTAGTTCAGCAAATTCTCCATAACTACATTTGTCTACTTTTGGGATAAATGATCTCCACCGAGGCAGCCCTGGCTTCTGGACCCTCTCCACGATGGACCTCAGGGCCCACCGCGACACAAACCCAGCTGCTTACCTGGAAAGGACGAAGATGGTCCAAGATGGTCTCTAATATTTCTCTCTCGTCCATGAGATCCAAGATTTCTTTGACGGGTCTGCCTTTTAATGGCTTCCTGCTCTCCCATAAATTTTTGAAAGACTCGTCAGAGAGTTCTGAGAAGAAGAGACAGACAGAGATTGATGGGCAATTCGACAGGACAAGCCTTCTCAAAGCAGAGAGAGACAAGGAGTGCGTAGTGGATCACCAGGCTGAGCCTGAGGGAGGGGTCAAACGTGTCATAAGTCTCGAGGCCCTGATCTTCCTGTCCTTAGACAACCATCTTATATATGGAATTGGAATTTTTTATTGCTTTGAAATTTCATGATGTTGTAATCTTATAATTTAGATCTAGCCTTTGAAAAAGGCTAAGAGGGAGGGGTCTTTCCTCACCTCTGAGGGTAAGATGTTCCCTAATACAGTGGCAGCAGTAGAGAAGACCCTCTTCCTAGGCCCCACAGTCGAAACTCTTTGACTGATGGAGTCTGCACCATAACGTCCCTACCTGATGAAGGACGATTGCAGGATTTGGATTTGGGTAGTTAGGAAAAGGAAGGAAGGGTGTACTAGTGACATGAGAGCAGTCTTCCAGTATTTGAGGGGCTGGCACACAGAGGAGGGGGCCAACTTATTTTCCAAAGCACTAGAAGGTAGGAAGAGAAACTTATTGCTTAATGCAATTGGTCTCTGGAGAAGGAAGACCTCTAAGGTCCCTTCTGGCTCTGTCCTGATGGATTGATTGATGGAGGGATGGATGGATTGATTGTGTGGGGTGGGCTGATGTGATAGGACAAGGCTGGTTCCATAGGTAGCCCAGCCCTGTAGCATCTATACCTGGATATGAGGGAAGGATGGTGTCTTGAGAGCTTTTTCTCCCCGGAGCCCTTTCCCTCTCGGGCCTCCTTGGCAAGGAAGGGGGCTCTTTGAGGCCAGGCTTCATTTCCCCCTGAGAAGCCCTCAGAGGGGTCCTGCGCACCAATTCTGGCAGCACCAGTGCTGGAGGCTGCACCTTCTTGCTCATGTCCACTGGAGCTGGGGAACCCTTTACAAGAAGGGGCAAGACCTGCGTGGTTCTTTGAGTGGCCGAAGAAGTGGACGGGTGGGAGCCAGAGAAGTGACTGTTCCACTGCCATGGGTCATTATTCGTAATTTGTGGATGGGACTCCTTGCTGTCCTCCTTCTTCAAGAAGGGCAACTTTTTTAGCATGTGGTCCATCCTCTCGTGAAGAGGGAGTTCTTGAACTGGATGGAGATCCTGTCAATAAAGGAGAAGTTTTGTAACTCCAGGTTGAAAGGAGGGGTCCTTGGTGCTCCTATCTATCTATCTATCTATCTATCTATCTATCTATCTATCTATCATCTATCTATCTATCTATCTATCTATCTATCTATCATCTATCATCTATCATCTATCATCTATCATCTATCATCTATCATCTATCATCTATCTATCTATCTATCTATCTATCTATCTATCTATCTATCTAGTTGTCTATCTATCTATCTCTATTTATCACATGTTCTTCCTGGGTCAAGAAGCTCAGACTGCCCAAGGAGCTGCTGATCTACAGAGGAATTTGGGAGTCTCTCCTTTGTACCTCTACAACTGTCTGGTTTGGCACAGCAACCAAACTAAAAGTCCCCTAAAGAGAGAAGACGGCAAGGAAATTACAGGCAGCAGAGAGAAAGCAGAGTTGCTTAACTCGTTCTTTGCATGCAAAAAGAAACTATAGCCCAACCTACCAACAACGTAACTGTGAAAGACAGACTAGAAATAAAAGTTGAAAGGCTTCAGCGAGGTATTTGACAAAGTAGAACACTCCCCTCCGCTCTGCTCTGCTCTGCTCTACTCTGCTCAACACAACTCAACTGAACTCAACTATCCTCTACTCTCCTCAACTCTCCACAGCTCCCCTCTCATCCCTTCTGCCTTTATATCTCTGCCCCAGGGGCTGTGACATCACCGCATTATGTTCTCATGGGGGACAGCTGGTGTCATGACCCAAGGGGCCTCTTACTCCCCAAGATAATAGGGATGGGATATGGAGGGTCCCCTGGATAACCCCCTTGATAACATTAGCGACATTATGGGGAGCAAAGCTAGGGGTCACTATGGAATGACCCAGTGTGATGGTGTCCCTCAACGTGCTAGATCTCAAAAGAACCTAACCAAGATTAAGGCTGATCAACTTTGTTCTTTGATTGGCTAAGTCTGCCACTGAGCATAGGACTAAAACATTCCAAATTAGTAAGGGAGTAAGGCAAGGTTGCCCCCTATCCCCATTATTGTTTATTTTGGCCTTAGAAGTTCTTTTACGGAAAATTAGAATTAATGAGGAGATAAAAGGACTGAAGATCAGGAAGGAAATTTACAAGACGCAAGCATTTGCAGACGATGTAGCCTTAATCCTTGAAGACCCCATAGAATCAGGACCAAAAGTGCTAGAGGAATTAAGTAAATATGGAGAGGTGGCAGGCTTCACATTGAACAAAACCAAAACCAAAGTATTGATTAAGAATACAACTGAGAGCCAGAAAAACAAGTATTAGGACTACAGGTTGCCAAAAAAATTAAATACCTAGGAATTTGGATTACATCAAGATGTTCGACCTTAAAAGACGACAATTATACTCCCCTAATTAGGAAGATGAAACAAGACCTTGACAGATGGAAGAAAATAAGATGATCACTTTTGGGCAAGATAGCCACAATTAAGATGAATATTCTCCCCAGAATACTATTTTTATTCCAAAACATACCGGTAAATTTAGAGAAAAAGTTTTTTTTAGAATTAGACAAAATCATCAGAGAATTTATATGGGAGGGGAAAAAACCGAGGTTTTCTATTAAAATGTTAAGGGGCAAAAGAGATATAGGTGGATTTGGACTCCCCGATTGGGAAATATATTACAGGGCAGCTAAGCTAGTCTGGATAAGAGATTGGATCACCCTGGAAAATGAGAGGATTCTTACCCTAGAAGGCCACGATTTGCAAAAAGGGTGGCATGCCCACATTTGGGATGTAGAGAAGAAAAGGAAGACATATTTCCATAGACATAAAATTAGAGACTCATTGATACAAACATGGACCCCGATTAGGCAAAGATATTACAAAAAAATTCCAAGTTGGCTCTCAACGATGGAGGCCCTGATCCACCCCAATAGATGGGGGATGGAGAAAATGGGCTGATACAAAGATATCTTAGACGAAGGAGGGAATCTTAAATCAAATGATACTTTACGAGAGCAAGGAATAACTTTAGATTGGTGGACCTATTCACAAATAAAATCTAGATATCACAAAGACAAAGAACAATACGGTTTAGAACTTGGATCAAATGGATTGGATAAAGTCCTGATGGGAACAAATAAAAAGATTCTGGCCAAACTATACAACTATTTATTAGGTGATGACAAGTCCGAAGATATCACAAAGAATCAAATAAATGCATGGGAGAAAAATATAGGGCGTGATATAAATTTTGGGGAATGGGAGGAGGCATGGAATAGGAATCTTAAATTGACTACAGCGGCGACATACAAGGAAAACCATTATAAAATGCTACATAGATGGTATTTAGCCCCGGCCAGACTAGCAAAGATATACCCTAATATACATCCTAATTGTTGGAAATGTGGCCACGGTCAAGGCACCTTCTTTCACATGTGGTGGACATGCCCGGAAGCGAAAGGATATTGGAACAAGATCAGGAGATGGTTATATGAAATAATTGGCGAAGATATTGAATTAACACCAGAGATATTTCTCCTGGGAATAGTAAAGAAGCCATATGGAAAGGAAAAGATACATTTAATGATCCACATAATTACAGCCGCCAGATTGGCATACGCACAGTACTGGAAAGAGAAAACCCAACCACCAGAAGAGCTCACAATTAGGAAAATATTGGAGTGCGCAGAGATGACTAAATTAACTCATGAATTAAACGATGATGAGAAGTCAGTTTATTATATTGTGTGGGAAAGGTGGTACAAGTGGATGCATGATAAAATGAAAGAAAGACCTAAAGGTGTGTTAAATAACGGTAAAAAGTGATTTGAAATATCACCAAGTATTATTTATGTATATAGTTAAAACACTGCACATCTGATACTAACTGAAAATGTCAGTACACTTATGTTTTTTTTCTTTTTTGTAAAAAATCTCAATAAAGTTTCTCAAAAAAACAAAAACCATTAGCGACATTATGGGGAGCAAAGCTAGGGGTCACTATGGAATGACCCAGTGTGATGGTGTCCCTCAACGTGCTAGATCTCAAAAGAACCTAACCAAGATTAAGGCTGATCAACTTTGTTCTTTGATTGGCTAAGTCTGCTACCGAGCTTGGTTTTTTAATTTTTCTTATTATGAGATATGAGATATAGGAGATATGATATACTGGTGTAGGGTTTCCTGCATGGGCAGGGGGTTGGATTAGGAGACCTCCAAGGTTCCTTCCAACTCTCTAATTCTATTCTATTCTATTCTATTCTATTCTATTCTATTCTATTCTATTCTATTCTATTCTATTCTATTCTATTCTATTCTTATGGAGTCCTTGGCTTACAACCGTTCTTTTAGTGCTGGTTCAAATTACAACAGCACTGAACAAAGTATTTTTCACACTTATGACCATTCTGGCATCTCCACGGTCATATGATCAGAATTTGGACCTTTGGCAAGTGACTCACATTTATGACAGTCGCCGTGTCCCAGGAGTCACGTGATCCCCTTTTGCAGCCTTCTGACAAGCAAAGCCAAGGGGGAAACCGGATTCACTTAACAACCATGTTACTAATTTAGGAATTGCAGTGATTCACTTAACAACTGGCAACAAAAATGTTGGGCTCAGTTGTGGTCGTAAATCGAGGACTACTTGTATATATGATTTTTTTGGGGGGGGTCCAGTTTCTGCACTGCCCATCATCGCTGAAGTGTTGTAATAGTTTTGGTAAAACTCTCCAACGATACAAAAGCTGCAGTTGAAAGCAAAGTTTTTTTTAAAAAAAGCCAAACAGGTTTGTTTTTTTAAAAAAGGCAAAAGGGAGAATTGCAGAGTTGAAAGGAGAGGAAGCTCCTTCTTCCCCAACCCCCCCCCCCATGGCTTGCAGGGCCCCCCTGGGCCCCCAGACAGCTGGCAGAGTTGAGTCTTCATGCTCTTGGGGAAGGTCAGGAGGTTGGGGGCCTGCCTCGTCTCTGGGGCTGGGCTACCTAGACGTACAGCCACAATTCAGCTCAAGAGGCTTGGCAACTGGCATGTACTTATGACGGTTGCAATGTCCCGGGGTCACATGACCCCTTTTCTGACTTTCTGACCAGCAAAGTTGATGGGGATGTGAGGGATCTCACAAAGATCGATGGTTCGTTGAGGCCACTTCCAAGAAAAGGCAGCACACAAGGATGCAATCACGTTGAATCTTTATTTAGAAGTAAAGTAGAGTAAAAGGAGGCATCCATGCCTGGATTGAGCCCCTGGTTCAGTCCTGTAGGAAGTTAGAACAAGAGCCAAAGAGCAGCCCCTGTGCAGGGATTCTTAGAGGGGCCCCTGGCCTCTCCCTTACCAAAGTGTGAGGGGGCCGGAGGGCCATTAACTCTCCCCAATGGGGCTGCAGGGGCCGGAGCCCTTTGGCCCACCAGTGGGATCAAAGGTGCCTCTTTGCTCCCATCTGGTGGCCTTTTAAGAAACTGCCATGGCTGGCACAAAACACCTAACAATTCCCCTTCTTGCCAGCCAATGACAGGTGCCAGTGAGTATGAGTGAGGGGGTGAGCAGGCGTCATAGACATGCAGATGCATCGTTTACAGGAGCAAACACAAACGCTTACACAGAAGGTTGTGTCGGTCAATGGGCACAGGTTTTGTGAACAGATCAGCTAACTGGTCGGTTGTATTACAAAGTTTGATGTGTACAAACCCCATTCTGGCAAGCTACCTGACATTCTTGTAGCGGATGTCTATGTGGCGTGACCTAGAGCCCACCGTGTACGCCCCCGAGATTCCAATTGCGGCCGTGTTATGGATTGATTGTGTGGGGTGGGCTGATGTGATAGGACAAGGCTGGTTCCATAGGTAGCCCAGCCCTGTAGCATCTATACCTGGATATGAAGACAGGACGGCGTCTGGTGAGCGTTTTCTCCCCGGAGCCCTTTCCCTCTCGGGCCTCCTTGGCAAGGGAGGGGGCTCTTTCAGGCCAGGCTTCATCTCCCCCTGAGAAGCCCTCAGAGGGGTCCTGGCAGATGTCCTGCGCACCAAATCAGTATTGTTTCATTCACTGCAACAAAAAATTACATCAACAGAAAATTATAGCAGAGATTGATATTTTTATTTACATGCTCTGGATTTGCATTATTATTATAGCTTGGTCTGACATTGGGTTTTTAGTCCTATTAATTGAGCTGTCCTGTATCCCCACCCCCACCCCCACCTCCAAATAAGAGACATTGTTTATAAAATGACAAAAAATGAACCCATGTTTTATAAAGGCAAAGAAATAATTACGCTAAAGCAAGTACCTAAGAGAATAAGAGAACTAAGAAAAGAATATTGGTTCCTAGCCACATTATTAAATAAACGGCATATACCATTTAGATGGATAATACCGGAAGGAATGGTGGTGTCGTGGCAAGGGAAAAAAATAAAAGTGGATTCACAGCACAGAGCACAGAACCTGCATGACCAAATGATGGGCATAGAAGGAGCAAATAGTAACAGGGAGGAACCGGAACGGAGGACTAAAAGGACACAAAAACAGGAAGAGCGAGAAAAACTACTAGAGGAAGGAGATAAAGAGGAAGAAGGGGAACCTCAAGAGGAAGAAGGAGTGAAAAGAAGAGCTAAGAGAAAGGACAGGAAGTAATAGGAAATATCGCATAGTAGAACCACAAAGGAATGGAACAAAATTTTAAAATCTTATCATTAAATGTAAATGCTCTCAATTCTCTGGCTAAACGACATCAAATTTTTAGAAAAGTGATAAAACAAAAAATGGATATTGTGTGCCTTCAAGAGGTACACATAAGAAAACAAGATGAAAAATACTTATTACGTAAAAAATTAGGGGAATCATTTGTAACACTAGCGGAAGAAAAGAAAAGAGGAATAGTGGTGTACATTAAAGAAGGAATAGAGTGTAAATTGAGATATGCAGATTCAGTAGGAAGAATATTGATGATAGAAGTAAAATTTAAATATAAAAGTATGTTATTGGTGGTTATCTATGCGCCGAACAGTGGACAATTAGAATTTTACAAAAAAAAGTACATCAAAAGATAATAGAAGAAAAAATAGGGAATATATGTTTGATCGGCGATTTCAACGCAATTGTAGATGTAAAAAGGATTATAGCAGTGATCAGAGTAATAAAAAAAAGAAAAATGTACTGCCTAGAACTTTTATGGATTTAGTACAAGAAGTGAATTTAATAGATGGTTGCAGATTTTATAATTCCGAGGTAAAGAAATTCACATATTATTCTAACCCCCATAAGTCCTGGTCCAGAATAGACATGGTTTGGGTAACCAAGATACTTATGCAAGAAATAGAAACAAATGTAAAATTTATGCAAGCACAAAATTTAAGAGAAAATTTTTATATAAAGTTTTACAGATGGCATTTAGATCCTAAAAAGTTGGCTTGTATGTATCCGAATTTGCAATCTAAGTGTTGGAGATGTGATTGTGATTATCATATATGGTGGACTTGTAAAAAAGTTAAAGCATTTTGGATTAAAATATGGTGGATTATCCAAAATATTCTTAAAAAGAAGATAAAGTTTACCCCACAATTGTTTTTCTTGGGTATAATTGTACGGTTATAGAGACTAAATGGATTTTAAATTTAATAACTGCAGCTAGACTTTTGGTGGCACAATACTGGAAGAAGGAAGAATTGCCTACTATTGAAGAGTGGACATTAAAAGTGGCAAATTTGGCAGAAATGGCGAAAATTTCAGCATATTTGAAAGATCACTCACAAGAAAAATATATATTGGAATGGAGAAGATGGATTGATTATATTCAAAACAAATATCGGACTAAAAAGTATCAAATAGCTTATGAATGAATGGAAAAGTTAAGAGTATGTATATTTAGTTAAGTAAAAGGCGAGTTAAAGTGTCGAGGGGGGGATAGGAATCTGTAGTTAGTTAGCTTAGCTTAGCATATGACTGTTAATTGTTTTACCTGTATTTTGTTCTGGGAAGTCCGGGGGGGGTAGAGGGGGGAGGGAAAGGAGCGGGGGAGGGGAAATATTTGGAAAAAAATTTCTTGTTTGTAAAACTTTTCAATAAAAGAAAACAATTAAAACCCATCCACACCATTCATGGCCAGATCTCGCCAAATCGCAACAAAAATGTGGTGGAAGAGTCCTTTGACGTGAGTGATTCTAGTAGGTATCCCAATCATGTCAGGAAGTTCCTGGCCTCCTTCCTTTGCCCAGGATGATGTTGTTAGGCTTGCCAAAAGTAGGTCGTTAGGAAAGAAAGACCCTCCACTCCGTTTTATTTATTTATTTATTTATTTTATTAAATTTCTATACCGCCCTTCTCCCGAAGGACTCAGGGCGGTGAACAGCCAGAAGATAAAATACAGAGATACAAAATTTAAAATAGATTAAAACGAATTAAATAATTTGGCTGAATTTTAAAATACCCCATAATTAAACAGATTAAAATTTGTATTTAAAATTTAAATTTAAAAGAGGAGAAGATTTAGGCCAGGCCAGCTTGATGAAATAAAAATGTTTTAAGCGCATGACGGAAGGTGCGCAGATCCGGGATCCTCCCGGACACTTGGTTGAAGTGTCACTTGGTTGAAGTGATAGGTTTTTAAAAGAGGAATTAGTGGTTGCAGCAAAAGCCGGCTAGAACTAAAGCTCCTGGTCAAAAATTTGCAAATTTCTCCCCTTCTCACCATCCCATCCACCGACCCCGACCGGTCCGTCTTCAACCAATGGTGTGCCGAGGAGGTGTTTGGGGAACCGCTCAGATGTTTGGTGCCTCTTGGTGAAGTTTGCATTCTTTTCTCAGGCTTTGTGGACTTGAAGACTGGAACAGGCTGGTTCTCACACCTGTGGTTTCTTTGAAGCCTGTTACACGCCCTCCCTGTAGGCCAACTCTACCCTGTCCGTGACAATTGCCTCCATCCTCTCCCCTAACAATTGGTGGCAGGACGCCAGTGAAGTGCCAAGTTGAAGATTGCAGTTCTGACATTCTGCCCCCTTTTTCAGAGATGTTAGTCCTGCAAAAACACTTAAAACGTTTTTCTTTCATCAAGCTGGCCTGGCCTAAATCTTCTCCCCTTTTAAATATAAATTTTAAATACAAATTTTAATCTGTTTAAATTATGGGGTATTTTAAATTCAGCCAAATTATTTAATTCGTTTTTAATCTATTTTAAATTTTTGTATCTCTGTGTTTTATCTTCTGGCTGTTCACCGCCCTGAGTCCTTCGGGAGAAGGGCGGTATAGAAATTTAATAAAATAAATAAATAAGGAAACACAAATGGGAGGGGAGATAAAGACAAATACGAATGGAGAGTTAACTGATGTTCAATGAGGTTTCAGGGCTTTGAAGACTGGCATAGGCTGGTTCTGTTATGTATAAATGCCCACCATTCACCATCCCAGGTATGATAAGGGTTAACTCTACATCCACCTAGATCCTCCCCTGACCCCTCCTTACCTTAGCTCCGCCTCCCAGGTACTTAAGACATGGTACAGGCGTCCAGGGGCCACTTCCAGCTAAATACCTGTAATAGAAACATTGATCAATAAAGAGAATTGGTTCACTGCATCCTGTGTTTGGATTCATTGGGTAAGATCCTAGAAATCAGTCACAGGTTGGTAGCAGAGGACGGTTTACCCGCAACTCACAGAGATGGCAGAATCAAGAACCCAGACAGAGGCAGAGAAAAGAATGGCCACCAGAGCCTACATCAAACAGATGAAAGAACTGCAGGCTCTCGAAGGTGCCACAGCAAGGACCACCATAACTGAAGGTGATGGAGACTCCAACCCGAGTCCACAACTCAGGGACGAAGGGCCAAGAGAAGAAACCTACTACTGCGAAAGGGCAGAGCCACCAAGCAATGAAGAATTCCGATCCACCATCCTGGGGATGATGGAAGCGACTGCCAGCAAAGAGGAGCTCATCGCGAAACTCCAAAGCCTACTCGAAAGCAATGGAGCAGCGATGAGCACCCAGCAACAGAGAGAAGAAATCCTCAGCCCGGCAAGAGGAAGGTATCCCCAAGCTGAAGCTCCGGACGTAGAGGATTTCATTTCCGCGCCATGCTCTCGGCGGCCATCTTGGAATGGCCAACAGCCAATGGGAAGCTGAGATTCAAATCGAATGGCGGGAAACAGCGAGAACCCCAACTTCGCTGGGGAAGACCCCCAAAACAGCACCCAAGCAAGATCACAAGCCTGCGGGGGCTCACCCATCAAGTCCGAAGCAGACGAAACGATCGAAAACCTGGCTGCAGCACTCGGCTCAGCACTCAAGTCCCCAGGAGCCAGGAAGAAACAAACCGACGCTCAGCACCCCCAAAAGAGCAGCAGGGTAGCCACCGGAACCCTTGCAGCACGCCAGCAGACACCACGTGGGACAACGCACCCCAAAAACTACACCCAAGACCCAGCCGCCTGCAGGACTGAATACCTGCAGGATTCGCACTCGCCACCCGCCGCACCAACTTCCCTAGGCCGCGGAATGAGGAGAAGAAACAATGACTCACCAACCACGCGGCCTCCACCAGGCTTCCTGGCCCATCCGGAGGTCCTCCAACGTCGCCCAGGATCCACTGCCTGTCAGCCTCAGTTTTGCCTGCTTCAGCTGCCATAAGAAACCGCACTACCAATTACAGACTTGCTAAAAAGGAAAGGGGAAGTAGAGCCCAAACCCTCGAAACCACTAGAATGGACTATGGACTGTCAAGCCGCTTTTGAAAAATTGAAACAGCTGTTTGCGGCTGAACCAATGCTCAAACACCCCGACATGGAACAACCTTTTGTAGTACAAGCTGACGCCAGTGACGTAGCTGTAGGAGCAATACTCTTGCAAAAGAATGAGAACGGGATATTACAACCCTGTGCTTACACGTCCCGTAAACTATCAGAAACAGAAAGGAGATGGGCCATATGGGAGAAAGAGGCGTTTGCAGTTAGATGGGCGCTGTTAACATGGAGACAATTTTTAGAAGGGGCAAAACACCCTTTCGAAGTGTGGACTGATCACAAGAATTTAGAGGCATTAAAAACACCACACAAACTATCACCAAAACAGGCTCGTTGGGCCCAACATTTCAATCGTTTCAATTTTACCCTACGTTATCTTCCTGGTGGAAAGAACTTCATGGCGGACGCACTTTCCAGATTGCCGCAGTATAACAGCATCAAGAAGGAGGTGGTTCAACCTATGATCCCCTCGACACAATTGGCAACACCTGTCACTACCAGAGCGCAGGGAAAACCCGAACCAGAACTCTTGGGGGATTTACTCGAAAAATTGCGAGAAGCGCTAAAAACTGACGAGTGGTTTAAGAACCACTCGAATGAATGCACACTTTGTGACGGACTAGCTTGGGTTGGATCGAAATTGTATGTTCCGACCACATTAAGAACAACCGTATTGAAATATGCTCATGATGCCAAGGCCGTGGGACACTTTGCGTTTGTCAAGTCTCTACATCTTGTTAAGAGACAATTTTGGTGGCCTGCACTTAAAAAGGACATAGAGGCATATGTGGCTAGCTGTCCAGTATGTGCCTCGGCTAAAAGACCTCCAGGAAAACCCCCTGGATTACTGCAAGGTGTGGCCAGACCGAATGCCCCATGGAAGGAAATATCTATGGATTTTATTGTGGACTTACCAGAGAGTGAAGGCTGCACTGTCATTTGGGTAGTAACTGATTTGTTTTCCAAACAAGTACATTTCATCCGTTGCTCAAAGATCCCTTCAGCAAAAACCCTTGCAAAACTGTTTATTCGGCAGATTTACCGGCTACATGGATCTCCAAGGGGTGTGCAATTTACTTCCAGTTTCTGGACAGAGTTTTTGAAGTTGATAGGCTCCGCCCAGGGGCTGAGTTCCAGTCACCACCCTCAGACAAATGGGGCCTATGAAAGAACCAATGGGGTTCTAGAACAATACCTGAGGTGTTACGTAAATTACCAGCAAGACAATTGGGTAGACTTGTTGCCATTTGCAGAGGTGGCATATAATAATTCCGTACACAGTAGCAACGGATTCACTCCTTTTAAGGTCGCTTCGGGCCAGGATTTCGTACCCATTCCCGAGCTACCACAAGATGATCCCCAGAATCCCTCTTTGATGGATTGGATTGAACAATTAAAGAGCACATGGGCAGTGACTCGGAAGGCATTAGATGAGGCACACCGGGCCCATAAGGCGCAAGCCGATAAGAAAAGGTTCCCAGCTCACATTTATAAAGTGGGTGATAAAGTTTATTTATCTACTAAATATTTACAGACTACCCAGAAGTCGAAAAAACTGGCCCTAAGTATGTAGGACCATTTCGTGTGATTAGACTGATTAATCCAGTAACAGTTGAATTGGAATTGCCAAAAACGTTGAGACGTATACATCCTGTATTTCATGTTAGTTTATTAAAACCTGAACACTCGTCTCCCCTGAGGGCTGATCAAAGCACCCCTCCAATTCCCATTCTCATAGAGGGGGAGCAACATTTTGAAGTTAAGGAAATCTTGGACTCTAGGAAACACCATGGTAAAGTCCAATATCTGATAGCCTGGAAACATTTCCCTTTGTCTCAGGCTGAATGGGTGAATAAACGGGATGTCCGAGCTCCCAAGAAAATACAGCAATTCTATACCAAATACCCAGATAAACCGTAATTATTGTATATATTCTGTTTCTCTCTTTTTTCCCTTTCTCTTATTTAGGAATAACTTCTCTTCTGCAAGAGGGGCCGAATGTCAGCCTCAGCTTTGCCTGCTTCAGCTGCCATAAGAAATGGGGGGAGGGACTAGTAAAGGGGGCGAAGGGGGGGAAGATGCAGGAGGTGTTTTTTCCATTGTAGGACGTGTCTTCCCAAGAAACGAAAGTGAATCTCCAAAGGGGCCGGCTGACCAACTGCCCTACATTCCTGATGAATGACGTTGCCAGACGTGATGCCACCTGACCTTTGGGAGACCTTTGGATTGGATGATGGTCAATGGACATGGGGGGGGGGGAGAAGCTTAGTAGATGCTATTTCGCGCATTTTGCTCACTTCCAGCTTTACCTGGGTTGCAATCATTTCATATTCAGTAAAAGTACTAAGCTCTTTAAAATGATTGAGTTTGGGTTTTTCTTTCCTGGATATTGAAGGAAGCATACCTGACACCGCCGCTACCGTGCCGCCGAATCCGGGAGATCCTCGACTTACGACAGCCGCCGCCACCGTCTCCAGGGATCCTCGACCTGCGACCGCCTCACCTCCTCGCCTTCTTCCAGCCTTCGCCCAAGATGCAGGGGCCCAGCCATGGCATCCGACGCCCAGGGAGGGCTACGGGCCCGCCAGGAGCGAGCCCAGCCCCCCACCAGCAGGCCTAGGCCTAGGCCTGAGAGCAGCAATAAGGAGCTCCTCACCAGACGACCTCCGGCGCGAAATGAGCCTCGCGCATGCCCAGTCGCCACCTACAGGAAGTACAAGGAACATAGAGATAAGTACAAGGAACATAGAGATAAGTACAAGGAACATAGAGATAAGTCAGTTCAGACTGGCAACAAGCATTCCCCCAGCATATTGTGAGTTCACTCACATAAAGAACCATGGACAGCAACAGACTGTAAGTAATATAACTTTCACTGCTGACAATTACAAATTGAAATTAGATGGGGCCAATCTTTTGGAGTGGTACCACCAACTACAGATTGCTTTTCTGAAAGAAAATATGTTGTACTTATTTGATGACCCACCCAAGAAGCCATGGACTTTTGAGATTGACTGTTTGCACCACAGGGCTTACTATCTGCTAATGTCTAGCTTGTCACCCAGCATTTACCCCAGTCTTGGCCACCACTTAACCGTGGCAGAGATACTATAAAAAATACTTAATTTATTTTACAGTAAGAGTGCAGCCACTACAACCAAAATATCCAGGGAATTTTACTCAGCCAGGCATAAGGCAGGGACACCCATGGGGGAACATATACTCAAGCTAAACACCACCAGGGCAGAACTCATACAAAGGGGGGAAACCATTTCTGATAATATCATGAAAAGCATCATCATAAACTCCCTAAACCCCAGTTGGGAGAACTTTATCATGCAACTGGATAGTCTCAACATAGAGCACCTCTCTTTAGAGACGTTATCCAACAGGCTGATTGCGGAGGACAGCCTGAGAAGGGAACGCTCATCAAGCCTCAGGGAAAGCAGACCAACAAAAAGGGTAGACTTCCAGACCAGGGACCAAGATAAGCCAGAATGTTTTAACTGTGGGTCTAGGAATCACTATAGGAGAGATTGCCCAGAAACCAGAGGGACAGGGACCACAGCTACCATAGGGAAAGGCAAGGCCGCAAACCAGGTTACTCAGACAGGCGCTCCCCAGAAAGCAGGTTCAGGCACAGGGACTCACCCAACCCCAGGGACAGGAGAGGATATAGGGATAGCTCCAGGGATAGTCAGACTGGGTCACTATACGAACTTAGAGACCACCAACACCCAAACACCCAGGCAAAAGGAAGGAACACATGGTTCATTCACTCAGGAGCCACCAATCACACCACCAACAATAGGAACATACTGGAGGCATTCACACCTAAGGAATACCACATCAATGTAGCCAACCAGAACAAGGTATTGGTGAAAGGAGAAGGGAGCGCACACATAGATGGAATAGGGAAGATAGAGGGGGTACTATTCATCCCAGAAATACCCCACAATATATTAGCAACACTCAAACTAAGTAAAGACTTGGGCATTGAGACAACCTTCAGGGAAGGGAAAGCATATATGACCAAAGGAAAGAGAAGCATAGGAAAGATCATCATAGAAGGGGGACTATCCTACTTAGTGCCCCAAGAGCACTCAAACACTAACTCAGAAAGTAACGAGAAAGGGACAAGCATGCCCACAGAAAATAGAGGGGGTGAAGGAGAACACACCGCAGGAGGCAAACCCACCACAAACACAACACACAAAGGGAAACCACATATTGGCAAACCCATTCATGATGGGTGCGCCCACTTACTACACAGAAAACTAGGCCACGCTAGTTTTCCAATGGTACAAAAGATGAATGAATCGGCCTACCCGATAGTAATACATGAGGACAACAAAGCAGCCATAGACATATCCATGGCAGAAGCAGTAGGCCAAAGGTCCAGACATATAGACATTAAGCACAAACATGTCAGAGAATTAACAAACATTGGTTTTATTAAGGCTGTACATTGTGAGACCGCCGAGCAAGCCGCAGACATCCTGACCAAACCTCTACCCAGCAAACAACATGCCTACCTTACGACTAAATTAGGGGTACGGGTACAGAATACGCAAGCAGGTCCTGTCAGAAATAAATGCCTTACTCATGCCAGGGGTCAACAGGGACACAGTAGTGCAGGGGTTAACTACAATACTCACTTGGTCAGTACCACCCACTGACCACTCCTTACCTGAATCTCTGCCCACAAGTATAAAAAGTAGACACACTCTTCCCCGACTTCCACTTCCAGATGCAGTATGTGATGTAATGATGAACCTGTAAATAAAAGAGACTTATTCAAATGATTGACTCGTGCCAGTTATTGGGCCTGATCCATGGATTCTGTAACAATATGGTAGCAGAGGATGGTTTTATGGCCCAATAACTCCCGATCACGCAATGAGGACACATCGCTGCCAACGAGATGGCAACGACACCGAAGCAACGAGAGGGCAACCCAGCGGGATCGCCAGGGAAGGCAGAAACCTCGATCGACCCCAAGGCCACCGCAACAGAAGAAAAGGGGGAGGTCAAGAAAGGAAAAATAGCAGACCATGATGACCGGGAGGAAGAAAGACTACGACTCGACGTCCTATGATTACTAAAGGAGCGAGCCAGCGACAAGAACCTTCTCGCGGACCTGCGAAGCTTCATAATGGACCGCGATGTGGCAAGGAGCGAGGAAGACTAGGATCCGGAGCTCGAAAAGCTGAACTCGGTGAGTGGATCGCCCCAAAAAGACCCCACAGCAGTCACCGAGCCGCGAAGCCCCGCTCAAAATTTGAAACGGCGGCCATCTTTGACCACGTGGTCGGACAAGATGGCCGACTCCCGTCCAATCGGTAGCCAGAATTCAAAATGGCTGGCGCGCGAAAAATACCCGACCCTAAGCGGCGAAGAAAGTGACCGGGGTGAGGGGACAGAATCCGATTCGGACTCCAGATGCACCCCGACCGAGTGGCAAGTCGATAAGGCCATGAAGACCCTTGCCGCCGCCTTCAGCCCAGGCCTCAAAATCGCAAAAGGGGAACCGGAGGGGCCCAAGCAAAAAGGAAAGCGAGGAGAGGGGCACCGGAACACCCACCCGAGGACTACCGATGCCCACGCCAGCGCGCCAACCCCCCTACACACCCCAAGGACACCGCGCCTCCGATCGCCCAGGCCACGCACCCCAGAACGCAGGGATTGGGGCAGCTACCTGCATTCATCGCCGGGACTCCAACGCCATCAGGATCTTCACTTTGACGAAGCCGCTGCAAGACGACACCTTCCGGAGCACACCTGGACCCCCAAGACCGAAGCCGAGGCCTACCTGAGAGATAGAGACCTCTACGCCGGAGCTGCAATGAACAGGTCCTTCCACGATGACGGCAGAGCTGAAATGGACTTCGCGCATGCGCTGTTTCACCTAGAGGAAGAAAAAAGAAAAAAATTACAGAGAGGGACTTTTAAACTGCCGGCAAGCGTTCCCATGCCGTACTGCTGTTATAGGCACATAAAGAACCATGGACAGCAGCCTGCAGTAAGTAATTTTACAAATAATGCTGGGAACTTACCAAGTGACTTTCCAAAGTTGAGGATGGATTGGGGCAATATCCTAGAGTGGTCACAGCAGCTTCAGGTGGTGTTCCTAAAAGAAAACATGTCACATTTTATTAATGACCCCCCCAGAGAGACCATGGACTTTAGAGTTGGACTGTATGCACCATAGGGCATTTTACCTTTTAATTTCTAGCATATCTCCCACAATTTACCATAGCATTGGTCACAATCTCACTGTGTCAGAAATCATACAAAAAATGTTTGGGTTATTTTACAGTGAAAGTGTGGCAACCACTACCCAGATTTCCAAAGATTTCTTCTCTGCCAGAGTCAAACCGGGGACCCCCATAAGCGAGCACCTGGTGTCCCTAAACGCTACCAGGGCAGAACTACACCTTAGGGGGGAAGTCATATCAGATCAGATCATGAAGAGTGTAATAATTAACTCTTTAGATCACTCATGGGACAGCTTCTTAGCACACTTAGATACTGTTAGTCTAGGCCTCCTGTCCGTTGAGAAGCTGTCTAACAAACTGATCGCTGAAGACAATCTGAAAAGGAGCCGCTCTGGTCCCTCCAGAGAACATAAACATGAAAAGAAAGTAGCCTTCCAAGACAGGCAGCATGGCGTAACAGAGTGCTATAGCTGCGGGTCAAGGGGACATCTCAAGAGAGACTGCCCCAAGAACCACAGAGAGAGAAGCAGACCGGAATATAGGTTCAGACAGACAGAGAGACACACTTCTGAAGAGAGGTACAGACACAGGGACTCACCCAATCCCAGAGACAGGAGGGGGAACAGGGATAGTTCACGTGACAGCAGAACAGGATCATTATATGGGATAGGGGAGTGCACCCACATAACATGTCAGGATGGGGAGGCCAATTCGTGGCTTCTGGACTCTGGGGCCTCCAACCACACGACCTATAACCAAAAACTGCTCTCCTCATTCACAGAGGAGAATTTTTCAATCAAGGTTGCAAACCAAAGCGAGGTTAAGGTAACAGGCAGGGGGGTAGTTACGCTACCAGGCATAGGGAAAATAGAGGGGGTATTACTGGTCCCGGAGATACCCCACAACATATTGGCTGCATTAAAACTCAGTGAAGAATCAGGGATCAAGGTAACCTTTGCAGAAGGGAAGGCTCACGTCAGCAAGGGTAGAGAGGGAGTAGGTAGAGTGACAATCAAGCAAGGGCTACCATACATAACATTCCATGAGAATAACACACCCAGCATATACACCAACTCAGAATACACGAAGGACACTAACCAGGACAAAGCTGAGGAAGAACAGGTGAATGAGAGAGAGACAGAGAGTGAGGAGAACATGACACATGAAACACACTCCACCAAACACACCCAGGGAAGGCCATCGATAGGCAAACTCATGCACGACGACTGTGTTCACTTACTACACCGGAGACTAGGGCACGCCAGTTTCCCCGTAATCCAAAAAATGGCCAACTGTACCGAGGGCGTCAAAATAAAGAGTTGTGAAAATTACCTCGAGTGCTCGGTGTGCTAATGTTCTAAGCTAAAGGTCAAACCCAGACCTAAGAAATCCTCACGTGCCACCAAACAAGTATTCAATTTAGTCCATATGGATCTGGTGGGGCCCCTAAGGCCATCCATCAAATACAAGAAAAGATACTTTCTCACCATCGTAGACGATTATAGTCGTTATGGCTTCGTCTATACTCTAAAACGAAAGGATGAGGCCTTCCAAAAATTCAAAGAGTTCTACAAAAGGATAGAGACTCAAAACAACACACAAATCAAACAAATCATGACAGACAGAGGATCTGAGTTCCTGTCAAAGGATTTCTCTCATTGGCTCAGGTCCAAAGGCGTGCTTCACTTTACGTCGTCCCCGTTCTCGGCCTTTCAGAACGGTGTCGTAGAACGATGAAATTCCACGCTACAGACTATGATCAGGTGCGCTTTAGAGGACGCGGGAATTGGTCAACATTTTTGGTCTGAGGCCTTAGTTTACTCAAACTACACACTCAACAGAACCTGGTCCAGTGTAATAGACAAAACGCCATACGAACTCATGTACAACAAAAAACCACAGATAGCACACCTACATGTATTCGGCGTAACTGCTGATGTCCATATACCCAAACAGCTGCGCAGGAAGGGGGACAAAGTATCCAGGAGACTGAGATTTATGGGGTACGAGCCAGGTACCAAGGGGTTCAGATTTGTGGACAATAACGACAGATTCGTGATCTCTAGGACAGCGGTATTCCATGAACAAGCTAACTGGTCCAGGATACACCTCAACGAGGTATCCACCAGGCAGGAGACTAGGCCAGACGAGCAAGTGCAAGATAAACACGAAACGGCAGATAGACAGGAAAGGAAGGAACACAAACCCAAGCTCCAAGGCATCAAGGTTGAGGAATGGAAAGGGAATCACCCCAAGATAAGTGTAGACTCACTAACACAAAAGGAAGCCAGGTACTTACATGACACCGAACAAACGACAGATAGGCCAGTCAGATCAACCAGGAACCAATTACCAAGAAGGTTAAATGACTATGTGATGCACATACACACGAACCATATCACACCTAACTCATATGAAGAGGTATTGAGACTACCACAAGAGGAGAGGTCGAAATGGGAATCAGCCATGGCCAAGGAAATGGACAGTCTGAGAGAGCTAGAAGTTTACATTCCAGCCGAGGTTCCAGAGGGCAAAAATACGATAGGTACCAGGTGGATCTTCAAAATCAAGAACCTGGAGGGTGGCCAAAACCTGTACAAGGCTAGGCTGGTTGCCCAGGGATTTGCCCAGAGGTTCCCAGAAGACTACACTGACACTTACTCACCAACTGTAAGGACTGAAAGTGTCAAGAGTGCCCTGGTCATCGCTTCCCTGCTAGGACTAGAGGTACATCAGTTCAATGTATAGACAGCTTACCTGCATGCCAACCTAGATAAGGAAATATACGTTAGGGCACCACACAGTAAAGAGACCAACAGGGGGGGACACCTGGCTACTTCACAAAAACCTATATGGACTGAAACAATCCGGCAAACGCTGGTATGAGTGCCTGGTTGAGGTCCTGAAGTCAATGGGATTTACAGCAACCATAGCCGACAACTGTTTTTTCACTAGGAGAGAGGGGGATTCACCAGAATACATCCTAGTCTACGTGGACGACATACTTTACATCAGTAAACACGAAGGGAACCGCAACGCCTTCGCCAGTAAACTAAGTGAACACTTCACATTAAAATACCTAGGGAAAATAAACAGATACCTAGGCGTGCAGGTCAACGAAACACCTAAGGGCTTTCAACTGTCCCAGAAAGAAAAGATAGAAGAAATACTACACAAATGCAACATGGCAGATGCCAAGGGGTGTGAATCACCCATGCAGCCGGACTTCCTAAAAAATACACATGGTGAATCACCCGAGTTTGAAGACAACACACTGTACAGGTCAGTCATAGACTCTCTTTTATATATCGCCAACTGGACCAGGCCAGATATTGCATTATCAGTTAATCTATTGTCCAGGCACATAGGCAAACCCACCATGTACCACTGGGACGCTGTAAAGAGGGTACTGAGGTACCTGAAGCAAAGTGCCGACGCATGTCTAGTCCTAAAACCAGAGCCGTCCAATGAGCCCGTCCTCTCCTGCTATGCTGATGCTGACTGGGCCGGTGACACCAAAAGCTGGAAAAGCACATCAGGATACGTATTCTACTTGAACAATAGTCCGGTGCATTGGTACACGGGTAAGCAAAACTTAGTGGCCACTTCAACCACAGAGGCGGAGTACATATGCCTATCCAAGGCCGCAAACAACCTCATCTGGTTTGACGACCTACTCGCCAGTGTGTGGTGCAAACCTGCGTATCCGATAAACATCTACGAAGACAACAAGGCCGCTATAGAAATCTCCATGGCCGACGCGGTAGGGCAGAGATCCAGGCATATTGACATAAAGTACAAGCATGTGAGACAGCTCTCTAAAATCGGATTTGTAAAGGCCATACATTGCGACACAGAAGAACAGACTGCAGACATACTCACGAAACCACTACAGGGCAGGCAACACTCACACCTGGTATCCAAACTCAATATCCACCCTTGGGCACCATTTAAACAGTCAGATCCACAGCCACAGGTCAGGCATTTAGAGGGGGATTTGTCAGAAATAAATGCCTTACTCATGCCAGGGGTCAACAGGGACACAGTAGTGCAGGGGTTAACTACAATACTCACTTGGTCAGTACCACCCACTGACCACTCCTTACCTGAATCTCCGCCCACAAGTATAAAAAGTAGACACACTCTTCCCCGACTTCCACTTCCAGATGCAGTATGTGACGTAATGATGAACCTGTAAATAAAAGAGACTTATTCAAATGATTGACTCGTGCCAGTTATTGGGCCTGATCCATGGATTCTGTAACAGGTCCAACTGTTGGGCATTTAGAGGGGGATTTGTTATGTGTAAATGCCCACCATTCACCATCCCAGGTATGATAAGGGTTAACTCTACATCCACCTAGATCCTCCCCTGACCCCTCCTTCCCTTAGCTCCGCCTCCCAGGTACTTAAGTCATGGTCCAGGCGTCCAGGGGCCACTTCCAGCTAAATGCCTGTAATAGAAACGTTGATCAATAAAGAGCATTGGTTCACTGCATCCTGTGTTTGGATTCATTGGGGAAGATCCTAGAAATCAGTCTCAGGGAGGGGAGAGGGAGAGAAAGAAGGAGGGAGGGAGACACAGAAGGCGAAAGTGAGGGAGAGGAAAGGTTAGAGGGGAAGAAAGGGAGGGAAGGGAAGAGTGAAAAAGAGAGAGGGAGGGTGAGAGAGAGTGGGAGGCGAGAGGGAGGGTGAGGAATTCTCTAAATGGAGTAATTCATTGAGTAATTGAATTCAGATCATGGTTTCCCTAGCTTGGTGATTTTCTTCTCCCTAACCAGCAGATCTCGTCTGAGCTCTCCATATTTGCTCTTTTGGGAATTTAGTCAGCTTCTCTAAACTGGGGCTGAAGGTGATGTTCAGAGAGGCCAACACCTACCTGCCCCGTCCCGATCTAAGAGAGAAGACCATCGGGAAGCTTTTCTTCTCGGAGGTGAGGAGACCTTGGGATGCACCCCAATATTCTGGGCAGCCATTTGTCTGAGGCTGTAGAGCAGGGGTCCTCCAACGTTTTAAAGAGGGGGCCGATTCACAGTCCCTCAGACTGTTGGGGGACCGGACGGGGTGGGTGGGCATGGCTAGGTGGTCATGTGACTGGGTGGGCGTGGCCAATTTAACTGTCTATTTTCTGGCTTTTCTCCTTCTAAGCCCCCATTTAAATTGTTTTTAAAGACTTTTAATTTGAAGGAGTTCTTTACAAGCCCAGAGCTGCTTTTCCAGGCTGCACCGGCGAGATCACCCCTCAGCTGGCCCTCAGCTGGCCTTGCAGCTGGCTCGCTGGGAGATAAGGCAGTTAGGGGCGGGGCAAGGGGCGGGGCTTAATCACACCACTCCGCGGGCCGTATTCTTTGCCCGTGGGCCGTAGTTTGAGGGTGCCTGTTGTAGAGGGTCTGCTGCTTGAGCAGGGGGTCTCCAAGGTCTTCTGCTAGTCTGTTAATCGGTGGAAGGGCTTCCCTCCAGAAGTTGTTGGTGGGGAAGGTGGGAGGAAGAAAGGAAGGAAGGAAGGATGGAAGGAAGGAAGGAAGCAAAGGGAGGGAAGAAGGGAGGAAGAAAGGAAGGAAGCAGAGGGAGGGAGGGAGGGAGGAAGGAAGGAAGGAAAGATGGAAAGAAGGAAGGAAGGAAGGAAGGAAGCAGAGGGAGGGAGGGCGGATGGGAGGAAGGGAGGAAGGAAGACTCAATGACCCCAAATTCCTTTTACTCTTTGCATTATAGGCAGTTTTGTATTTTTACAACTGTCATTTACACTACCTTTTCCCATAGTGTAGTCCTCGACATATGACCGTCATAGAACCTCCAGTGGTCACTAAGTGATCGCAGCAGTCCTTAAGCCAATGCCGTGGTCGAATACTTAGGATAAACAAGATCTTTCAGTGATTTCCTTCTATAGATTGTCCTCGTCTTACGACCACAACTGAGCCCCAAATTTCTGCTGCTAAGCGAAACAGTTCTTCAGCAAGTTTTGCCCCACTGTACGACCTGCAGTTGTTAAGTTAGTCACACGGTTCTTAAGTGAATCCGGTTTCCCCATTGACATGGCCTATCAGACGGTCACTGATGGCTTGGTGGGAGAGGTGGGGAGGGGAGAGATGGGGAACTCATCAGATTTGCAGATGACACCAAGCTGGCAGGAATAGCCAACACTCCAGCAGATAGGCTCAAGATACGGAAGGATCTTGACAGATCTTGAACATTGGGCGCTATCTAACAAAATGAAATTCAAGAGTGAAAAAAGCCAGGTTCTACTTTTAGGGAAGAAAAACCAAATGCACAGGTACCGTAGACGTGGTCCCTTGCTCAATAGTGGTGACTGTGAGAGGGGTCTTGGAGTCCTAGTGGACAACCATTTAGATAGGAGCCAGCCGTGTGCAGCAGCTGCCAAAAAAGCCAACACAGTTCTGGGCTGCGTAAACAGAGGGAGAGAATCAAGAGCCCGTGAAGTCTTAATACCACTGGAGGCGAAAACATATGAAGAACGGTTGCAGGAACTGGGTAATTTAATTTAATTTAATTTAATTTAATCAATTGAATTTATATGCCGCCCCTCTCCAAAGACTCAGGGCGGCTATGTCTAGTTTGATGAAGAGAAGGACTAGGGGAGACAGGATAGCAGTCTTCCAATATCTCAGGGGCTGCCCCAAAGAAGAAGGGGGCGGGAGAAGAAGCAACGGGTGGAAACTCATCAAGGAGAGAAGCAACCGAGAACTAAGGAGAGATTTCCTGACCGTTAGAACATTCACCCAGTGGGACAACTTGCCTCCAGAAGTTGAATCTGAAGTTGAAACTCCAACACTGGAAGCTTTTCAGAAGAGATTGGTCTGAGATGATTGTAGGGTCACCTGCCTGAGCTAGGGGTTGGACTAGAAGACCTCCAAGGTCCCTTCCAACTCTCTTATTCTGAAATAATTGGAGAATTCTACTCAGTTCAAAGTTCAACTGATTAAGACAATAGCTGTGACTCGTGGAAACAGCAGATAGTTATGTTCAGTGAAGGCATTCAAAATACACAAAGACATTATTAATAGGGTATATTTCTCACAGACGCTGGGACCCTGAACATAACACGCTCTCATATTGTTGTTTGACTTATTAGAGTTTATTTCATGTCTAAAGTCTCTTCCAGTAAAGAAACTATTTGGGTCCAATCCAGAAAACGTTCAGCAAGTGAATGGCAGCTCAAATCTCTGGAGAAAGCGCAGACACCTTGATGTGCCGTGTAACCCCGTGAGAAAGAAGGAATGGTTAGGTGCAAAACTGACGGTAGGGAGATCTGATGCCATGAAGGTTGTTCAAAGCGGAAGAGGCCAAGAAACTCGAAATTTAAAGAGCTGCCGGTGTTTAAAGCAACTGGAGCAAACTCAGCTCTGAAACCAGAAGCTGCATTGAATCACCAAAATCGCCCCCCCCTTCAAAACAAACTTTCTTCCTTTCTTCATCTAAGTGAAAGGATTGTCCATCTCACAAAGGAAGAGATTCTGGATGGTCTGCAAGGAAACTGAAACGCAGGCAACCCTTGACTTGCCATCACAATCTAGGCCAAAATTGAGGTTGCTAAGCAAGATTGTCCTTAAGTGAGTTTTGCCCCATTTTACAACCTTTCTTGCCACCGTTGTTAAGTGAATCCCTAGAGTGGAAACTAGACAGCCACTTATCCGAAATGCTATAGGTTCTCCTGCTTGAACAGGGGGCTGAAACAGAAGCCCTCCAAGATCCCTTCCAGCTCATTCTATTCTATTCTATTCTATTCTATTCTATTCTATTCTATTCTATTCTATTCTATTCTATTCTACTCTACTCTACTCTACTCTACTCTACTCTACTCTACTCTACTCTACTCTACTCTACTCTACTCCAGTTCCAACACTCACTCTTCACAACAGGATGGATCATAGGCTGAAAAAGCTTCCCTTCCTGAAGAAGGACAGCAAGGAGTCAGAGTCACAAATCAGCAACAATGACCTGTGTCAGTGGGACAATCAGGAAGTCCTCTTCTCTGGCTCCCACCCATCCGGTTCTTTAGCCAGAACCATGGAGGCCTTGCCTCTGATTGTGACGTCTTCCCCAGTTCAATTGGAGGTCAGGAAGAAGGTTCAGCCTCCAGCGCTGGTGCTCCCTGATTTGGTGCGCAGGACATCTGCCAGGACTCCTCTGAAGGCTTCTCAGGGGGAGATGAAGCCTGGCCTCAAAGAGCCCCCTCCCTTTCCAAGGAGGCCCAAGAGGGAAAGGCCTCGGGGGAGAAAACGCTCTCAAGACACCGTCCTTCCCTCATATCCAGGTATAGATGCTACAGGGCTGGGCTACCTATGGAACCAGCCTTGTCCCATCATATCAGCCCATCCCACACTACCAATCAATCTATCTATCAGAACACAGCCAGAAGGGACCTTGAAGGTCTTCTAGTCCAACCTCCTGCTCAAGAAGGAGATGCTACACAATCCCAGACAAATGCCTATCCAGTCTCTTCTTAAAAGCCTCCAGTGATGAAGCACTCACAACTTCTGGTGGCAAGAAGTTCCACTGGTTGATTGTCCTCACTGTTAGGAAGTTTCTCCTTAATTCCAGGCTGCTTCTCTCCATGAGTAGCTTCCATCCGTTGCTTCTCTTCCTGCCTTCTGCTGCTTTGGAAAATAAGTTGACCCCCTCCGCCATATATGGAATTGGAAAAAATTCCAATTCCATATATGGAGTTCAAAGTTCCTCCTCAAGACGGTTGTCTAAGAATATGAAGATCAGGGACTCGAGAGTTATGACACGTTTGACCCTTCCCTCAGGATCAGTCTGGTCTAAGCACATTTTTTTCTCTCTTCGCTTTGAGAAGACTTGTCCCATCAAATTGCCCATCAATCTCTGTCTGTCTCTTCTTCTCAGAACTCTCTGACGAGTCCTTTAAAATTTTATGGGAGAGCAAGAAGCCGCTAAAAGGCAGACCCATCAAGGAAGTCCTCATGAACCTCATGATTTAGCAATGCAGTGCAAGCCATCAAAAATTTAATATTATGTGCCGGCTATCAGGAGGAGTTCAGTCAGTTGGAGAAGGTTAGATGCTGGGACATGAAGGTGACTCCTGATGGTTTGTTCGAAGCCATTTTCTTCCTGGTCCTGTAAGAAATTAAAAGACAAAAGAGGTTGGCTACAAGTGGCAGCGGGTGGGAGAGGGAGGGGAGGGGAGAGGGAGAGGAAGAAGAAAAGGCAGAGAGAGAGAGAAAGCTAGAGAGAGTGGGGAGAGGGAGGGGAGGGGAGAGGGAGGGGAGAGGAAGAGGAGAGAGGGAGGGAGGGAGAAAGAGAAAGAGGGAAAGAGAGAGGGAGGTGGAGAGAGAGGGAGAGGGAGGGGGAGAGGGAGGGAGAGAAAGAGAGAGAAAGAGAGGGAGGTTGAGGAATTCTCTAAATGGAGTAATTCATTGAGTAATTGAATTCAGATCATGGTTTCCCTAGCTTGGTGATTTTCTTCTCCCTAACCAGCAGATCTCGTCTGAGCTCTCCATATTTGCTCTTTTGGGAATTTAGTCAGCTTCTCTAAACTGGGGCTGAAGGTGATGTTCAGAGAGGCCAACACCTACCTGCCCCGTCCCGATCTAAGAGAGAAGACCATCGGGAAGGTTTTCTTCTCGGAGGTGAGGAGACCTTGGGATGCACCCCAATATTCTGGACAGCCATTTCTCTGAGGTTGTAGAGCAGGGGTCCTCCAACGTTTTAAAGAGGGGGCCGATTCACAGTCCCTCAGACTGTTGGGGGACCGGACGGGGTGGGTGGGCATGGCTAGGTGGTCATGTGACTGGGTGGGCGTGGCCAATTTAACTGTCTATTTTCTGGCTTTTCTCCTTCTAAGCCCCCATTTAAATTGTTTTAGAGACTTTTAATTTAAAGGAGTTCTTTACAAGCCCAGAGCTGCTTTTCCAGGCTGCACCGGCGAGATCACCCCTCAGCTGGCCCTCAGCTGGCCTTGCAGCTGGCTCGCTGGGAGATAAGGCAGTTAGGGGCGGGGCAAGGGGCGGGGCTTAATCGCACCACTCCGCGGGCCGTATTCTTTGCCCGTGGGCCGTAGTTTGAGGGTGCCTGTTGTAGAGGGTCTGCTGCTTGAGCAGGGGGTCTCCAAGGTCTTCTGCTAGTCTGTTGATCGGTGGAAGGGCTTCCCTCCAGAAGTTGTTGGTGGGGAAGGTGGGAGGGAGGAAGAAAAGAAGGGAGGGAGGGAGGGAGGGAAAAGAAGGGAGGGAGGGAGGGAGGAAGGAAGGAAGACTCAATGACCACAATTTCCTTTTACTCTTTGCATTATAGGCAGTTTTGTGTTCTTACAACTATCATTTACATTACCTTTTGTCCTCGACATATCACTGTCATAGAACCTCCAGTGGTCACTAAGTGATTTCAGCAGTCCTTAAGCCAATGCCGTGGTCGAATACTTAGGATAAACCAGATCTTTCAGTGATTTCCGTCTAAAAGTTGTCCTCGATATACGACCACAACTGAGCCCCAAATTTCTGTTGCTAAGCGAAAGTTCTTAAGCAAGTTTTGCCTCATTGTTTGACCTTCCTTGCCACAGTTGTTAAGTGAATCGCTGCAGTGCAGTTCTTACGGTGGTCAATCTGATGAATTAGTGAATCTGGTTTCCCCATTGACTTGGCCTATCAGACGGTCACAAAAGGGATCACGTAACCTCGAAACACTGCGACCGTCATAAATATGGACCGGCAAGTACCCAAATTTCGATCACATGACCATGAGGATGCTACAATGGTCTGAAAGTCTGAAGAATGGGCATGTCCCTTTTGTCAGTGCCGTTGTGACCTTCAGTGGTCACTAACCGAGGACTGTATTTTCTTTTTCTCTCCCCGTAAGGGCTGAAAGTGGCATCTTTAGTCGAGGCTCTCGGGGCAGTTCCCTTCCTTGGCTTGGCTAATGCTCCGTATCTCCACTCTTCTTCCTCAGCTGCTGTATCACCCGGAGGTTGGAGACTTCTTTATGACGCCAGACGTTCTCGAGGTTCTCCTGGAATGGATGATTCAGCCGTATCCTCTTATCCAGATCTTTAGCGTGAGAGGACTGGGATATGTTCTTCAGCACCCCTTCGAGGTAAGAGATGGGGGGCAGGAAGGGAGTGGCTTCCAAGGTAGTAGCAGGTGTGGCCTCACTCTCTGGGAAGTCTTCAAGGCTGGGATGGACAGAAGAAGGAGAAGAAGACAATCATCAGGAACAGGATGGACTCAGCTAGAGCGGTGTCTCTTCTACAAAGATGGGTGCACCCCTGGAAGATCTGAAGGATCAAGTAGATCCTCTTGGAGAAGATCTCAAAGCAGAACAAGAGGAAACAGATGGGAACTGATGAAGGAGAGAAACAACCTGGAACTAAGGAGAAATTTCCTGACTGTGAGAACAATTCATCCTTGGAACGACTTGTCTCCAGAAGTTGTGGCTGCTCCATCACTGGAGCTTTTCAAGAAGAGACCAGGCAGCCATTTGTCCAGCATAGTCTAGGGTCTTCTGCTTGAGCAGGGGGTTGGACTGGAAGACCTCCAAGTTCCTTTTCAACCCTCTTCTTCTATGCTCTGTGGGCTTCTCTTGTGCTTGTCATGATCGCTGCGAGACTCAGAGAACTCCAGTGACCGTGTTTGATTGCTCGTTCCTTTCCCTGCTTCCTCCAGAAGAACATCTCAGGGCCAGTTTTCATGCCGGTCATCAACTGCGCTTGTCACCCAGAGAAGAGTGTAGCGAAGGAAACTCTCCGGACCCTTCATTTCCTCCTTAGGCACCTTGCTGCGGACATCCATGCATTGAGGCGGTCCATCTAATTCCTCTCCTGTTGAAATATTTTCCTGACGAAAGTCAACCAAATCACGACAAACTGGTTTCCCCTCCTCTTTTTTAATTATTTCTGTAAGAAATAAGAAATGAATGAAGGAATCAATAAATACATGAGTGAATGGATGAATAAAGGAACGAATAAACAAAGGAATAGATGGATAAATGAATAAATAAATGAATGGATTAATGAATAGATGAACCGATGGATGGATGAATGACTGGATGGATAGATGGAAGGATGGAAGGATGGATGGATGAATATCAAAGCTGTTCTGGCGAGGAAGCCCACAGATGCCTCTACTTTCAGTGGTGCATTTTGGGGGGTGGGGGCTTATGCCAAATTTTGCTCCAATTTTTTTTTTATTAAATTTCTATACCGCCCTTCTCCCGAAGGACTCAGGGCGGTGAACAGCCACAAGATAAAACACATAAATACAAAAAATTTAAAACGAATTAAAAACGAATTAAATAATTTCAGCCCCCACCAGTTTGCCCACTGCCTCCCACCAACCAGGGCATGCCTGCTCTTGATGAGGAGACCCCCCGAGGCTGACTCTTCTGCTCAGCCCCTTCCCCCTTCCCTCAGGCCTGGCCCACCTCTAGATTTAAGGAAAGCAGAGCCGCGGGCTGAGGGCTTACTGCAATGGGCATGGTAGACTTGCTGTTTCTTCTCCCGAGGGCTTTGGTGCTGGGGTCTTGATCCTGAAGCCTTTTGAGGAGGGGCTTCATGATCTTCAGGTTAGCATAGGGGTCTGCGCCCAGCGCCTTCCATAACTCTCTGGTGCTTCTGTGCAGGTGGAAAAATGGATTGGGGGAAAAATCAGATTCTTTCCCCATTTTCGAAGAGACGGCCAATCCAGATAGATTAAATCCCCCCCACCAACGGAAGAAAGGATTAGAAAACAGATGGCCAAATGAACCGTTTTAATACAAACAGGGTGTGTCTAACTGATGAGGACTTATAAGTCCAAAATAGATCTATCTTAGTCTCCTTACTCTCCCAATGGGCAGCAGAGTGTTTGCTGGCTGCCAGAAAATAAAAAGCCTAGAAACTAGTGGATTGTGATTTCACTGAATTAGGGTTCCATAAAAATCTTGGTTTATGTAGGAAGAACCTGGCTAAAGAGAAATACACATAAAGCCTATGAAAAGGAAAGGAAAAACAAAACAAAACAAATACTGTACCTTTACAGGGAGGATACATGGGATGAGGGTGTGGCTAACTGATGAGGACTTATAAGTCCGAGATAGATCTATCATAGTCTCCTTAGTCTCCCAATGAGCAGCAGAGTGTTTGCTGGCTGCCAGAAAAAAAAAAGCCTAGAAACTAGTGGATTGTGATTTCACTGAATTAGGGTTCCATAAAAATCTTGGTTTATGTAGGAAGAACCTGGCTAAAGAGAAATACACATAAAGCCTATGAAAAGGAAAGGAAAAAAAAACAAAACAAATACTGTACCTTTACAGGGAGGATACATGGGATGAGGGTGTGGCTAACTGATGAGGACTTATAAGTCCGAGATAGATCTATCATTGTCTCCTTAGTCTCCCAATGGGCAGCAGAGTGTTTGCTGGCTGCCAGGAAAAAAAAGCCCAGCATCAGACGCTTGGCCACTGGTTCAGATTTATGACCGTTGCTGTGTCCCAAAGTCAAGCGATCACAGTTTGCGACCTTCTGACAAGGAAAGTCAGTGGGGAAACCAGATTCACTTAACAACCATGTTTCTAACTTGAGAGCTGCAGTGATTCACTTAACAGATGTGACAAGAAAAGTCCTAAAATATCTTTAAAAGGTCATTCCCATATCCTCTTCCCCCTCCCTCTCCCCTCCTTCCCTCCCTCCCTCCTTCCCTCTTTCCCTCCATCCCTTCTTCCCTTCCTTCCCTCCTTCCCTCTTTCCCTCCCTCCCTCCCTCCCTCCCTTCCTTCCTTCCTTCCTTCCTTCCTTCTTTACTCAACAACTGTTTCTAACTCAACAACTGCAGTGGTTCACTTAACAACCATGGCAAGAAAGTTCGTAAAATGGGGGGAAATCCACTTAACAACTGTCTTGCTTCAGAACAGCAATGTTGGGCTCACTTGTGTCGTAAGTCGAGGACCGCCCATATATTCCTCTGGGTTGGTATCTCCCTGTGAAGGAGCCAGGGTTGCCAACTGATCTGATGGCAGGAAGCCTACGTTGCTCCTGGGCCTTTGCTGCTTCTTCTCTGCAGCAATGAAAGCCTTCCGAAGCACGGAAACCCTGGTCCACTCCCGAAGTTTGCTTTCCAAGGAAGCCCAGGCAGGTAAAACGTTGGCCGTTCCCCTGCCACATCTGCTGAGGAGTTGGCAAGCCACACCGCACCCTCCGTGGCTGAGAGTTCAGTGGGCCGTCCCTCACGGAGGGCCTCTGCGCCACCGGAAGTGCCAGGGACCCCAAAACTGGTCAAGGGGGGGGAGGTTTCCAGGAGCAGCGTGTCTCCAAAATTAACCCAAAGGTGCTTTTCCCAGAATGACCCAGTTGGAAGTTGGAGCAGTGGTGAAATTCAAAAATTTTCCCTACCGGTTCTGTGGGCGTGGCTTGGTGGGCAGTTGACCGGGTGGGCGTGGCTTGGTGGTTATGTGACTGGGTGGGCGTGGCTGCACAACTGACTCACACGCAATGCAAAAGCGGCTGAACTTCACACAAAATGGCCCCTGCAACAAGCAGGAACCTCATAGACAATCAGGCACAGCTGATTTCTCACAGCTGATTGGTAGTAAAAAAATGCTAAAAAAAAGTTTTAAAAAAGCTCCGATATTGCCTGGTTCAGCTGATTGTCGTACTTTTTGAAGCATTTTTAAACTATCGGTTTGGGCAAAAGGTAGCAATTATTACTATCGGTTCGGGCTCACCTGCCCAAACTGGTAGCATTTCACCCCTGCCTTGGAGGCCTTCTACTCCAAACCACTTCTTTTTTTTTTTTTATTAAAAAGTTTTTTTTAATTTTACACATATTTTCCCTTCCCTCCTCCCCCCTCCTGCCCAACCCTCCCACCCCACCCCCCGACTTCCCAGAGCAAATACAGGCTATAGCATTTAACAAACATATAAAAAAAACATAAGCTAACTATCTATAGATTTATCTCCCTTTTACACTTTAACTCCCCTTGTTCGTATCTGAATATAACTATTTAAACCAATTATTGTTTGAAAATAATCAATCCAACTTCATTCTTGTCCGTTCTTCAATAATACGCAAGTCTTCTTTCTTCCAGCATTGCACAATCAGCACCCAATTACAATTAACCATCACATCTCCAACCCTTACATATATGAACCCATTGACAAAATATTTTAACCAATCTTAAATAAACTATATTGTAAAAACCTTATTTCTACTTTTTACCCCATAAACTCATATTAATTCTTCCTGGGAACATGCCTTACTTAATAACTTTGCATAAACTTATTCATCTTATTCTCTACAAATACACTGCTTATAATCAAATAACATCTTCACTATTTGATATCTATAAAAAATATTGTAAAAGACCTTCCCTCAACCCTTGCACCACTTATATTTTCCTTATACCCCACAAGTTTATATTTATTCTTCAACAAAACATTCTTTATAAGCTTATATAAATTTTCAGCAAAGCATTCCTTAAAATTAACTTTAGTGTTAATATACTTCAGGACAAAAGTGACAGTTTGGTCAGTAGCCCATAACAATTCAAACGTAAGATTACTTAATATAACTTTTCAAAACAAATCATGTCCCTAAATAAAAGTCTAGTCATTCATTTTCACTACTACTATCCTCCCCAGGCAAAAAGATTGTAATTTTTCCATCTCGATTTTTTCCTGACTTTTTTGTGAACCTTCTTCTTCAGTCTTATTCCTCCATCTCATCATGTTGAGAAACTGACCGGGACATGTTCAGAAAGTTCAAACAAGGTATGCCGTATATATCGGGAAATTCCAACATTCCAAAATCAAATTCTGATTATTATTTTTTTACAGAACTTGGCTGAGGAAAGACTCGTAAGATTATGCCACCATCTGCTGGAAGAATTTGGAAAGACTTGGCAGAAAGTGGAGAACGAAAAGAAAGGAAACGGAAAGTGGAGAACGAAAAGAAAGGAAAGCCTTGGGGTAAGGTAGTCCTTGACTTACAACAGTTCATTTAGTGACCATTCAAAGTTACAACGGCACGGAAAAAGTGACTTAGGGCTGTTTTCCACAGCATTTCCCAGGGTCACACAATCCAGATCCAGACACTAGGCCGCTGATTCACATTTACGACGGTTGCAGTGTCCCAGGGTGACGTGATCCCCTTTTGCGACCGTCTGACCAGCAAAGCCAATTCACTTAACAACCTTGTTGCTGATTTAACAACTGCAGAGATTCACCTAACAATGGTGGCAAGAATGGTTCGTAAAATGGGACAAAACTCACTTAAAAATGTCTCACTTAGCAACAGAAACGCTGGGCTCAATTGTGGTCGTAAGTTGAGGACCAACCATGTTTCAACGGTCATCAGTGTGAAAAAGGGACGTAAAACACTTTCTTCAGTGCTATTGTAGCTTCGAACGGACACTAAATGACCGGTTATAAGTTGAGAACTACCTGTCCTGATATTTCTATGCCTTTTTGGTCTGCCTTTCTCCACTTTGGGGCATCTACCATAATTAGACGCTATTCTTTTCTAAAGAAAAGAAGAATTAGGGGCGACATGATAGCAGTTTCCCAGTATTTGAGGGGCTACCCCAAAGAAGACGGGGTCCAATTATTCTCCAAAGCACCAGAAGGCAGGAGAAGAAACCACGGAAACTCATCAAGGAGAGAAGCAACCTGGAATTGAGGAGAAACTTCCTAAGAAAGAAGACAATTAACCAGTGGAACAGCCTGCCACCAGAAGTTGTGGGTGCTTCATCAGTGGAGGCTTTTAAGAAGACAAAGTTATCTTAGATTGTGTAAATTCTCCTGCTTGAGCAGGGGTTCAGTCTGTACTGAACAACTCCCTTAATCCATTTAAAAGTCATTAAATCAATCACGGACGCAGGATGACCTGGTTTATGACCGGTCCAACTTACAACCTATGAGGCTGGGCTCATTCAGGGCTGAAAGTTGAAAGGACTGCCAGGAACAGATATGAGGAGGGGACCAGTGCTCGGCCACCTTCTGGCTTAACAAACTAAGTTGAGAAACGTCGCATGCTTTCCAAAGGAGATCAGGGCCCATGGGAAGACGCCTTTGGGATCCAGAGGTTTTCCCGAAGGCTTTTATTCAATGCTCCATCTATGTGGATAATAATGAGCATCTTTTTGGAGGACATTAGATCTCCCCCCACGGAGTGTTCAGCTCTCTGCATCTGCCCTACTCTAGGCGTTCCTATTTCTGTTGGAAGACGAGCAAGTGTGGAGATGTTCCAGATATCATCGATGGTTGATGGTTGCTACCACCCTTCTCCAATAGCACCTGTGGCTCTGTGACCTTCTCGTGGAACCTTCTCCTCTCTCTGACATTAAATTGTTCTGTCTATCTCCAGGGCCTGTTTCCACAATCTCCCTGCCAGGTCTTCTTTCTGCGACGTTCCTTCGTGGTCCTTCGCGGTGTAAGAATTATCTTCACGCTTCCTCGCTTTCCCCAAAGACCAGCTGGAAGGCAGGTGCCCAGAGGGTCATGGGTTGCCCCTTCCCCACTTTGGAAGAGCTTTATAGCTCCCGCTGGCTTTAGAAAGTTCAAAGCATCCTTAAGGATCCATTTCACCCTGGGCCCCCCTCTTTTTGAACTATTACCATCTGGCAGACGGTACAGGACAATAAAAACAAGGACAAGTAGGCTGAAAAACAGCTTCTATCCCAGAGCAGTAACTATACAATTCTACGTACAGTGCAATATGAATACAATACGAGGGTTTTTTAATTCAATTGCATACAATGTGAAGGAAGTGTGTTTTTGTTTTATTTTTATAGGGTTTTTAAAAAGTATAATATACAGTGAGGATGGCACTTAATTTCATTCTATGAGGTGCCATGACAATAATGGAAACTATGAAACTATTATTGCTTGGTCTCGGAGATCCTCCTGATGCCTTTGGAGAGGAGTTGACTACTAACAAGACCCGGCTTGATCAGATGGCCACACTGCCGAAAGATTTCTTGCATTGAGTCAGCTGCAGCCTGAGCCACTGAGGCTTCGGAATCGCCTTGCAGATCCTGGAGACCTGAAACGAATCCAGAAAACAAAGGATTTCCGGGATCAACCGTGAGAACCAGCCCTGATCAGCGACAGAGCTTCTGGAGAAAAACTCCTTGTTTCAAGCGAGGGAACTTTGAAACTCACCCAGGAAAACTTCTTTCATTTGTTTTGAAGTCATCACTTCCGGTTGCATGTATTGCGCGCAGCAGCCTGGGCACGTAAAAAGAAAACGTTGGTGGGGTTAACAGAGACGGCTAAATCGACTGATTCAGGAAAGAAACGCACAATTCATTGGTTTCCACTTGGAAGAGTCGCTTTGGGACTTTACGGGATGGTTCCAGGGATTGGGTCTGTCTAATAATAAGAAGGACGAGGGGTAGCCGTTCTTCCTCTGTTTTTGTCTCCAGGCCTCACTGGAGGCTTTCAAGAAGAGATTAAAGAAGAGATTGGACAGCCACTGCTCTGAAATGGAATCGGGTCTCCTGCTTTAGCAGGGGGTTGGACTAGAAGACCTCTAAGGTCCCTTCCAACTCTATTACTTTATGTTCTAGGACTGTGCAAACAACCATCATCTTGGAAAAAAATCTAAGCAGCCTTGAATCCAGTTAATACTAGAATGGGAGGCCAGCTGGAAATATTTCCAGAGAAAAAGCCACGGCTGTGGGTTTGCCTATACAAAAGAGAGGGATACAGGCCAGGTAGTCCTCGACTTCTAACAGTTCATTTAGTGACCATTCAAAGTTACAATGGCACTGAAAAAAGGAACTTACGACTGCTTTTCACACTTAGAAGCGTTGCCACATCAAGATCAAAATCCGGATGCTTGGCAAACCGACTCGTATTTATGACGCTTACAGTGTCTTGGGGGTCAAAGATCACTTTTTGCGATCTTCGGCTGAGCCAAATCCGGGAGGAAGCCAGATTCACTTAACAACCATGTGGCTAACTTAACAACGGCAGCGATACCCTTAAGAAAGAGGGCAGGAACTGCCTGAGAAACTGTTGCGCGATCGTAGCCGTTCCGGAGAAGCCACACGGTATAAGAGCAGCTTCCAGTCTGATTAAGCGACATGGCTTAATTCTGCATAGATTCTTTTGGTGACAAGGCCGCCCGCCTGTCTTGGGTTGTCCTGCCCTCCTTCCAGAGTTGGCATTGGTGATTACCAATTAAGAGGGCAGCTGCTTCGCGATGGGAAGAGTTCCGGCTCCTCAGGAATCCCAGCATCTGATCCAACATCGCAGGAAGGTTTTGCTTGCATTTATTCATCTGGGGAAAACAAGGCAACAAAGAAGCCAATGAACTATAGAGCTTTTTTTTTTTTTAACCAAGGGGCTGCTTTCTTGGTCAAAGCCAGCTGGGTGACTTTGGGAGTTCTAGTCCCTCCTTAGTCACGATGGCCAGCTGGGTGACTTTGGTGCAGTCCCTCTCGCTCAGGGCAACCCACCTCACAGGGTTGTTGTGAAGAAAAGAAGAAGTATTAGGGATGCCCACCGTCTTGAACTATTTATAAAAATAAGAAAGGCAGGGCAAAATAAAGAAATAAATGGTTAGTTTACTCTAATCTGGAAGAAAACAGGCCAGCTTGGCTCCTACTTACAACCACGTAGCAGATGTTGGAGTACATGCTATGAAGACTGGTGTACATTTCATAGTCAAACAAGTTGCTGGGAAAGCCCCCCCAGTTCATAAAGGACACGCAGGAGTCGAGGGTCTTCCTGGAGACCTGGCCGAGGGAGGAAAGACACCTAGTTGGGTCATGAAAGGTCTTCAAGGAAACAACCAAGTTTAGGGAGCACCAAGGACCCCACAACTTCAGGATTGTCTACAATGTCTTTGCATTCTCCAGAGTGTCCACGTGGTACAACCACGTTGCTCTGAGTGAAGATGGGGGTACAGAGTGGTCTCTGTGAAGGTAGCATGATCAGAGCAGGAGCTCAGGTTAGCCAGCCCTTCAACTCACCTCTTTTGTCCGATCATTTGACAGTTGTATGAGGAGGGGAATAAGGCTGTTCAGGATGTTTTCGGCCATATTACTGTTCCGTAACTCCTTCAGTCCTTTCAGGAGCATGCCAAAAATGGTGATGGAGGTATTCCTCAGTTCGATGTCGTCCTACGAAGGAAGAGAGACAGGTTAGTCCCTCCAATAGCAGAATAGCCATGCAGAAGTTTCTTGAAGTTTGCAGGAGAACACACAAGTTCAGAGCACACCTATTCCCAGTTCAATGTCCATGGAGATGGTCAATCATCCAGGTCATGGTTGCCCCAAAGATGGGGAGCCCAACTCCAGTATGCTGGCTGGAGAGTTCTGGGAGTTGAAGTCCTCACCTCTTAAAGTTGCCAAGGTTGAGAAATCCTGATCTAGACCAGAGTTGTTCAATCTTAGCAGCTCCTTCTGGACTTTCTCCCATCTTTATGGGAGAAAGAGAGAGATAGAGGGAGAGGAAGAATGAAAGGGAGTGCAGGAGGGAGGGAGGGAAGGAGGGAGGAAGGAGGGAGAGAGAGAGAGTGAAAGAGAGAGAGAGAGAGGGAGGAAGGGAGTGAGGAGGGGGAGAAAGAGAGGGAGAGAGGGAGGGAAGAGGGGGAGAGAGGGAGGGAGGGAGGGAGGGAGGGAGAGAGAGGTGGAAAACCAGTTTGTTATGATTTGGTTGACTTACATCATGAAAATGTTTCAGAAGGAGCGGAATGAGGTTGACTGCCTTCACCGCATGGGTTTTGATATCGAGGTTCCTGAGGAGGAAATGCAGGGTCCTTATAGCTTCTTTTGCCATCGTCTTCTGTTCGTGACAAGCGCAGTTTAGCACTGGCATCAAGAGGGGTTCCAAGATGTTCTTCTGGAGGAAGCAGGGAAAGAAACGAGCAATTAAACGGTCACTGGAGTTCTCTGAGTCTCACAGCGATCATGACAAACGCAAGAGAAGGCCACAGAGCATAGAAGAAGAGGGTTGAAAAGGAACTTGGAGGTCTTCCAGTCCAACCCCCTGCTCAAGCAGGAGACCCTAGACTCTGCTGGACAAATGGTTATCTAAACTCTTCTTGAAAAGCTCCAGTGATGGAGCACCCATAACTTCTGGAGGGAAGTCGTTCCAAGGATGAATTGTTCTCAGGGTCAGGAAATTTCTCCTTTGTTCCAGGTTGTTTCTCTCCTTCATGAGTTCCCATCCGCTGCTTCTCGTTCTGCTTTCAGGGGCTTTGGAGAATGGGTTGACCCCCTCTTCTTTGGGGCAGCCCTTCAAATACTGGAAGACTGCTCTCAGGTCTCCCCTGGTCCTTAACAGGATACCAGAGATGGAAGGGACCTTGGAGGTCTTCGAGTCCAACCCCTGCTCAAGCCAGAACCCCTATACCATTTCAGACAAATGTCCTCCAAGAGGATCTGGCCTCTACTTGCACCTTCAGATCTTCCAGGGTTGCAGCCATCTTTGTAGAAGAGACACCACTCTAGCTGTCCTCTTTCTGCTGGTTGCCTTCTTCTTCTCCTTCTTCTATCCTTCCCAGCCTTGTAGACTTCCCAGAGAGCGAGGTCACACCTGCTACTACCTTGGAAGCCACTCCCTTCCTGCCCCCTTCTCTTACCTCAAACGGGTGTTGGATGAGGTTCCCCAGTCCTCTAACGCTGAAAGTCTGTATCAGCGGATATGGCTGGGTCATCCATTCCTTCAGCACCTGGAGGATGTCTTGGATGACAAAGAATTGGCAAATTTCCGGGTGAAACAGCAGCTGAAGAAGAAGAGTGGAGATATGGAGCTTTAGCCAAGCCAAGGAAGAGAACTTCCCTGAGAGCCTCGACTAAAGATGCCACTTTCAGCCATTACGGGGAGAGAAAAAGAAAATAAACACAGTCCTCGGTTAGTGACCGCTGAAAGTCACAACGGCATTGACAAAAGAGATACGTCCATTTTTCAGAATTATGACCATGGTAGCATCCTCATGGTCATGTGATCAAAATTTGGGTACTTGCCGGTCCATATTTGAGTTGAAGATGTGGCCCTTTCGTCAACTTAACTGATCCGTTATGGGTGTACATTGTTATAATTTTAAATTGTTTTAATTGGGTTGTTGATTTTAATTTATTGTGATTTGTATTGGATATTGTTTTTGTAAGCCGCCCTGAGTCCCTCGGGAGAATGGCGGCATATAAATATATATATATATATGACGGTCGCAGTGTTTCGAGGTTACGTCATCCCTTTTGTGACTGTCTGATAGGTAGTGTAAATGATAGTTGCAAGAATACAAAAAATAATGCAAAAAGTAAAAGGAATTTGGGGTCATTGAGTCTTCCTTCCTCCCTTTCTCCCATCCTCCCTCCCTCAATCTCCTTCCTTCCTTCCTTCCTTCCTTCCTTCCTTCCTTCCTTCCTTCCTTCCTTCCTCCCTCCCTCCCTCCCTCCCTCCCACAACTTCTGGAGGCAAGCCATTCCACTGATTAACAGAATACCAGGAGACCTTGGAGGTCTTCTAGCCCAACCCCCTGGTGAAGCAGGAGACCTCTACCATGTCAGACAAATGGCTGTCTAGTTTCTTCTTCAAGACCTCCAGTGATGGAGAACCCACAACTTCTAGTTTCTAACCATAAAGTTCTGTTGAACCCTGGGCAACTTTCCTTGAGCTCCAGAAGGTTGGGGTGCATCTCAAGGTCTCCTCACCTCCGAAAAGAAAACCATCCCAATGGTTTTGTGTCTTAAATCGGGGTGGCGCACGTAGGTCTCAGCCTGTCCGAGCATGACCTTCAGCTCATGTTTCGAGTAGTTGAACAAGATCCTAAGAGAATAAATATGGAGAGATCAGACAAGATCTGCTGGTTAGGGAGAAGAAAATCACCAAGCTAGAGAAATCATGAGCTGAATGATCGATAAATGAATTACTCAATGAATTACTCCATTTAGAGAATTTCTCACCCTCCCTCTCTCTCTCTCACCTTCCCTCTCTCTCTCTCACCCTCCCTCTCTCTCTCACCCTCCCTCTCTCTTTCTCCCTCTCCCTCTCCCCTCCCTCTCCTCCCCTCTAATCTTTCCTCTCTCTCACTTTTGCCTTCTGTGTGTCTCTCTCCCTCTTTCTCTCCCTCTTTCTCTCCCTCTCCCCTTCCCTCTCTCTCCCCTTCCCCCTATCTCTCTGCCTCCTCTTCTTCCTCCTCTCCCTCTGCCTCCCCTCCCTCTCTCACCCACTGCCCCTCGTAGCCAAGCTCTTTTGACTTTTAATTTCTTACCGGACCAGGTGGAAAATGCCTTCAAACACACTTTCAGGACTCATCAGCATCGCCCAACATTGAACCATATCTAAGTCCTTGAACTCCTCCTGATAGCCGGTGCGCAAGATGAGGTGTTTGACGGCTTTGACTGCGTTGCTAAATGAAACAAAGGCAGAAGACTTGTTGCCAATCATTCAGCTGATCCCCCTGCACTTCCGACCGTTACAGTATCCCTATGGTCATGTGGTCAGAATTCAGACTCTCGGCAACTGACCCATATTTATGACGGTCGCAGTGTCTCAGAGTCACGCGATCCCCTTTTGGGACCTTCTGACAAGCAAAGTCAACGGGGAAGCCAGATTCACTTAACGACCATGGGACTTAACCAGTGCAATGATTCACTTAACCACTCTGGCAAGAAAGGTTGCAAAATGGGACAAAGTTCACTTAACGACTGTTTCCTGAGCTTTGCAGAAATGGAGAAAGGATCCAGATTGGGCCCAGGAGATTCCTTACCCCAGATGGTAGGTCTGTTCTGACCCGCTCTTGCCTGCTCCCAGCAGAAAATAGATGTGCGTCACGAGCGCCAGGAGCAGGCTGGAGAACTTATGCTGGACAATGGTTGCTGCCTCAGGAAGCGAGAGGAGGAAGGAGAGCGCATTGGTGGCCTAGAAACAGGAGGAGAGGAGAGTCAGCTCGGGCTCATCAGGTTACTTAGATTCATCATCATCATCTATTTCTTCTTTTAACGACCCCCTAATCCCTTGCGGGGTGGAGTCTGGGCAACTGAATGGAGCTGAGGCTTTCCTGGCTGGATGCCCTTCTTGTCGCCAATGCAGAGTTTTGTTCGGCAGATACATTCTCATTGTGCCCAGAGAGAGAAAAAAATCCTCATGTCCATGAAACCTGAGCCAGGAAAGTCCATGTCTGAGACACGGAGCAAAAGGTTGCTAGAAGTGGGACTTCTGAAACTCCCATTCTACACCCCCTCCAGACTTTGAGAGGCCAGTGGGGTGTAGATACAGGACAAAAGGGAGACAACAAGTAGCACAAGTGAGACAGAACTGGGGACAAAGAGATCGGTAACCTCACGTTTCTCTGTTTGTCTTCATTCCTAAGTGGGCTCTTGACTCTCCACCTCTTAGGGGTCCTTGGAGGGGCCCTGGGTGCTGTCTGAGCATGTGTTTTTTGGTTGCAGATGTTTCATGACCCAGCTAGGTAACATCATCAGTGCTGGAAGAGTTAGGCTTAGAGGTAGGGTTAGACTGGTTGGGTCGGGAAACATCTGCAAGAAAACCACCAAGCTCAGTAAGCACCAAGGACCCCACAGTTCAAACCTGGACTACAAATCTATTGGTCTTAATTAATTAAATTTCTCCACCGGCCATCTGAGCAATCTGACACTGGGAAGTTTACAACAATGTAATAAAACAATATAACACATAATAAAAATACAGATTAAGAATATTTAAAATAAGATATGACACAAAGTACTCCGTTGGGTGTTTGCCTTTGTTGGTTCCTATCATGTATTTTCTTAAATCAAACTCTTTTTTAGTTATTTCTGTAAGAAATAACGTAAGAAATGAATAAAGGAATCAATTGAATTATGAATGATTGGATGAGTAAAGGAATGAATAAATGAAGGAATGTATGAATAAACGAATAAATCAATGAACGGATACATGAATGAATGGATTAATGAATAGATGAACCGATGGATGGATGGGTGGATAGATGATAGAGCTGGCTGGCTGGCTGGCTGGATGAATGGGTGGATGAATGGATGGATGGATGAATATCAAAGCTGTTCTGGTGAGGAAGCCCACAGATGCCTCTACTTTCAATGGGGCACTTTGGGGGGAAGGGGGGCTTACGTCAAATTTTGCTCTGATTTCAGCCCCCACCAGTTTGCCCTCTGCCTCCCTCCAGCCAGGGCGTGCCTGCTCCTGATGAGGAGACCCCCGAGGGTGACTCTTCTGCTCAGCCCCTTCCCCCTTTCCTCAGGCCTGGCCCACCTGCAGATCTCAGGAAAGGAGAGCCACCGGTTGAGGGCTTACCGCAATGGGCATGATGGATTTGCTTGTTCCCCTCCCAATAGCTTCGGTGCTGGGATCGTGGTCATCAAGCCTTTTGAGGAGGGGCTTCATGATCTTCAGGTTAGCATAGGGGTCTGCAGCCAGCGCCCTCCACAGTTCCCTGGCACTTCTGTGCAGGTGGAAAAATGGATTGGGGAAAAAAATCAGATTCTTTCCCCATTTTCAAAGAGACGGCCATTCCAGATAGATTAACCCCCCCAACGGAAGAAAGGGTTAGAGAACCGATGGCCAAATGAACTGCTTTAAGGCATGGAAAAAGATATAGCTACAGGTAGTTCTCGACTTGCAACCGTTTGTCTAGTAGCCATTCAAAGGAGGGCCTCTGCGCCACCGGAAGTGCCAGAGAACCCAGAACTGGTCAAGGGGGGGGGAGGTTTCTAGGAGCAGTGTGTCTACAGAATTAACCCAAAGGTGCTTTTCACAGAAGGACCGAGTTGGAAGGGACCTTGGAGCAGTGGTGAAATTCAAAAATGTTCCCAACCGGTTCTGTGGGCGTTGGTTGGTGGGCATGTGACCGGGTGGCCGTTTCTTGGTGGTCATATGACCAGGCGGCCGTGGCTTGGTGGTTATGTGTCCGGGTGGGCGTGGCTGCACAACTGATTCACACACAATGCAGAAGCTCACTGAATCACAGAGAGCTCAAAAGCAAACGATCACACTTTACACAAAAGTAACACAAAAGCTACACAACTGACTCACATACAATGCAGAGGCAGCTGGACTTTACACAAAATGGCCCCTGCAACAAACAGGAACCTCACAGACAATCAGGCACAGCTGATTTTCTCACAGCTGACTGGTAGTAAAAAAATGCTGAAATTAGAAATTACAAAAAGGTTCCGACATTGCCCGGCACAGCTGATTGTCGTACGTTTTAAAGCGTTTTTTCTTACTACCGGTTCGGGCAAACAGTAGCAATTATTACTATCGGTTCGGGCGAACCAGACCAAACCAGAGGATTTCACCCCTGCCTTGGAGGTCTTGTACTCCAAACCGCTTCTCAGGCAGGAAATCTTATCCCATTTCAGACAAATGGCTGTCCAATCTCTTCTTGAAAACCTCCAGTGATGGTGCACCCGCAACTTCTGGAGGCAAGTTGTTCCACTGGTTAATTGTTTGCACTGCTAGGAAAGTTCTGCACATTGTAGGTTGCTTCTCTCTTTGATTCGTCTCCACCCTTTGCTTCTTGTCCTGCCCTCAGGTGGTTTGGAAAATAGGTTGACCCCCTCCTCTTTGTGGCAGCCCCTCAGATATCAGAACACTGCTATCCTGTCCCCCCTCAATCCTTCCTTTCATCGAACTAGAGAGACCCAATTCCTGCAACTCTTCTTCATATGTTTTAGGCTCCGGTTCACTAATCATCTTCGTTGCTCTTCTCTGCACTCTTTCAGAGTCTCTGCATTGTTTCTACAGTGTGGCGACCAAGAAAGTTAAAAAACTAAGGAGGTCCAGCTGCCTTTTGGAAAAGCACCTTTGGGACAATCATGACCTGGATGGTGGAGACAACCAGCCTAGGAAGCTCTCAGAATTCAGATCGACTGCACAGCCAACCAGCGACTGCACTGGCCCTCAACCAACCCAATGCAACCTCCCCCCCAATCAGCACATGACCTGCCCACCCCAAGCTACAGATATTCACCCCTATCGCAAATGGTTGAGAATCTCTGTAGAGTACAAGAAAACAGGAGGCACATCTCCTTGAGGTTCTTCTTACCCATCGCACGCCACCGAGCACTCGAGGAGAATATCCACGACTTTGTTCACCCGTTTGGACGCCAGGTGACACACTGCCTTTAGCGTTTGTTGTTTGGTGGCAGGGTCCAAGATCTTCGGGAGACGTCGGTAGATCTCCTTGAGGATCATGGGCAGCTATGGCAAAAGAGAAATCCAAGGGATGACCAACTTTCTCAACAGCCCTAAGATTACCTGGTGGTCTCCATCCAACCCTAGCCTTCTTAAATCCAGCCGAAGTCAACAAGGTCTCACCCATTCTCATCTTTCTTTTCTACAAAATCTCCTCTATCCCTTTTGCTCCAAACCCTGCCATTTTCTTACCTCCTCCATGTCCATCCCACATTCTTCCAAGAACGAATTGAGCAGGAGTCCCGCAGTGTGTGAAATGTTTTTGTCCAGGTGTGTCAGAGCTGCCAGGGCTTTTAAGATCAGGTCGTTTATTTGTGACGGGCTCAGATGCTCGCCAAAGGCCTATCGGAAAGAAGAAAAGGAGACCATGAAGAGATGCATCAGGGTTTTGACAAGCCAGAGACTTTGACCCGTATCTGGGGACAGCACCCCATGTAGAGAGGCAGGCCGTATTCCATGACATCCACCACGTGATATTAGGATGTGGGTGAAAGAAGCCAACATGGCAGCCGAGATCGCCTGCTCCTAGACATTGTGGGGGATGGATATCCACCCTCCGGCCTTTGGAGCCTGCCGTCCCCACTGTGATATTGACTTTTTTGAGTATCTCCAGGTCAAGAGGAGGAGAGAAAGGAAGGTCAATAAGAAGCCAGGCAAAATGCTGAACGAAAACGTACCGTAGCCATTTTGGAGACGTTATTATAAAATATTGTTGGGCCCGAAAAGGAGAAGTCTTCCCTCAGCCAAGTGACGACCTTCCCCTTCTTGTTTCTAGGTTTCTCATCCATTTCTTTGGCTTTGGAGGGAGGAAAACAAGAGAAGGTCAGATTTTGGCATTCGGAACTTCTGAACATCCTTCGTCTGACGGCCGGTTTAGTCGTTCCAACAGAAGAGAAGATCTGTAGCTCAGGGCTGACCTGAGGGGTCCCTGGTGCTCTCTGGGCTCGGTGGTTTTCTCGTTACCTAGTTGGGTCATGAAACCTTCACAAGAAAACAACAAAGCTCAGAGACACCAGTCCTCCTCCTCCCCCCTCGCTCCCTCTTTCTCTGCCCCCCTCCTTTCTCTTATCTCACTGATCAGGAACGAAACAGGTACAATGACCTCTTTAGTGGTCCAATTACAGGCAGTCCTCGACTTACGGCCACAATTGAGTCCTAAGCAAGACAGTTATGAAGCGAGTTTTGCCTCAGGTTGCGATTTTTTTTCTTGCCAGCGTGGTTAAGTGAATTGCCGCAGCAGTTAAGTTAGCAACCCGGTTGTTAAGTGAATCCGTCTTCCCCATTGACTTTGTTTGGCAGAAGGTCACAAAAGGGATCACATGACCCTGGGACACTGCGACCGTCATAAATCGGAGTCAGTGGCCAAGTGTCCAGATTTTGATCCCGTGAGCATGGGGATGCTGCAACGGTCGTAAGTGTGAAAGACAATCACAAGTCACTTTTTTTCAGTGCCGGTTAAACTTTGAATGGTCACTAAATGAATTGTTGTAAGTCAAGGACTACCTGTAACCCCTTTTCTAGGTTAACACAATAGATGGGACTGTAAATGGAGGGGAAATATAGGGCTACATAAGAGACAAATTACATAAATGAAGGAATGAAGGAATGAACCAACAAACGAATGAACAAATGAATGAATGAATCTAACCGGATTTAACCCAGACTACCTTGGTCTGATGTGCAAATGAAGCATTAGGTTGTGAATTGATTGTGTGCTGCCTGGGGAATTCTGGGCATTGAAATCCACATGGCTTAAAGTTGCCACTGGGTTAAGCTTTTAACTAGCCAAATTTAACCGATCCTTTTCTTTAGGTAAACCATTGATATAAGTGCCTGTCTTTCAACCGATTGTGGACGGCTCCCAATTAAAAATTAGAAGACACGTAAAATGGGGTTGAAACTATAAAATTAACAAATAATGTATTGCAATTATAAACCCTCTTTAGCTCTTTCCTTAACAATGCCCACTCAACCCGTAACTTGGTTAACCCGTTTTCTGGCTTCCTGCAATACATGCAGCCATCCAATGACTAAAAGGTGGCTTTGCAAAACACGCTAAGACCCAATCCATGTGCCAAGACTCACAAGCCCAGGCTGGCTGATGGCAGATGCCTAGCCTAACTCTGTGGTCGGCAAACTGCAGCTCGCGAGCCACATGCGGCTCTTTGGCCCCTTGAGTGTGGCTCTTCCACAAAATACCACCTGCGGGCGCGCACGCACAGTGCGATTGGAACTTCGTGGCCCATGCGCAGAAGTCGGTTTTCGGCCTGGGCGAGTCTATTCTGAAGAAGTGGCATTAGAAGAAGTGGGGGTGTCTTGCGGGCGAGAGACGGGAGACGGGAGACGCGGCGCAGGTGGGCCATGGGATACGCAGCGTGGGAGAGGCGCACGCGATTCATGCACGAGTTGAGTCAGCCAGTCAGTCAGCAATCTCCTTGTGCAGTGGTTAGTGCTAGTCGCATCCGCCAATCACGCGCGGGTGACAAAAGTAACTACTCGGAGCATAAAGTTACCTGTATTTTTCCAACCAGCTGCAAATCCTACAGGTATTTTTGTCATCAATTTAAGAATTGTAATTATTTTGTGTTGGTGGCTTTATTATTATAAAATGAAACATGTTTTTAGGTGCCCTGTTTGACATGGCTACAAAGAAGAAGCAAAGAAAAACGGAAGACGAAAACCATGAATTTAAAGTTGAATGGACCGAGACTTTCGCGTTTGTTCAAAACTTAAATGGCCTTCCGACCTGTCTCATTTGTCAGGAAAAATTGGTGCATAACAAGAAATCAAATTTGGAGAGACACTTTAAAACTAAACACGTGCCATTTAGTAGTAAATATCCTGTCGGTGATGCAAGGAAGAAAGCAGTTGAGGAACTTCAGAAGAGTCAAGAAAAATCAAGTTCTGTATTTGATTACTGGATTCAATCTTCCAACAATGTTAATATTGCAAGTTTTGTGGTTAGTCAAAAGATTGCTAAGAGAGGAAAACCATATACAGACGGCGAATACATAAAAAGTTGTTTTATAAATGCATCCGAAGAGCTATTTCGGGATTTTAAGAACAAAGCCGATATTCTAAAAAAAATTAAAGAGTTACCATTGTCTGCTAAAACAGTGAAAGACAGAACAGTCAAAATGTCTTCGAATATACTGATTAAACCTCTTAATCATCACCAATTTAAAGGATTTTTAGTTGAAATGGAGAGCGAGTACGCCGATCTTCTGCTGCATAACAAGGTACGTTGGTTATCAAGAGGAAACGTTTTGAAACGTTTCGCTTCCTTATTAACAGAAATTAAAGCATTTCTCCATGAGAAGGGGATTCGCTATCCAGAACTAACGAACGATCAGTGGATCCAAAAATTTTATTTCATGGTAGATATTACGTCTCATTTGAATCAGCTTAATCGTAAACTACAGGGGAAAGGAATCACCATTTTTTCGATGTTAGAAGAAGTTATTTCATTCGAAAACCAATGATCTCTTTTTGCTCAAGATTTTGAAAGAGAAACTTCGATTCACTTTCCAAGCCTGTTGAAACATCGCTGATGCTGATCAAAAGTATGGTAATGCAGAAAATCTGCAACAGAAGATTGAAAAAGAGATTTTAATGGTACAATATAATTTCACAGAATATGCGATAAGATTAAGAGGTTTGCAGGAAAATAATAGAGAGGATTTAAGGAAAATATCTTCTGAATTTCTAGCTGGGATTCTAAAGGTTCAACCTGACGAAGTGTTTTGTAGGATTGACAGAGTTTATCGAATTAACTCCTGGATTGCCAAGCAAAGGCAATTGCCTAGAGATGTGGTGATTTATTTTACAGACAAAGAAATTAGGAATAATATCGTGCAAAATTCCTTCAATTCTAATTTGCAATTGTATGGAAGAAAGATTTGGATTTACAAGGAACTCCCACCTAAGATATTGATGGAAAGGAAGAAATTTGGTTTTCTGGTGAATGAGTTAAAAAAGAGAAATATCTCATTCAGGTGGGACGCCCCAGTTGGTATTATATTTAGATACCAAGGAGAAAGATATCAGCTAAATACTGTTGAAAGAGCGGAAGAATTTTATCAAAATAGGTTGAAAATGAACTTAATATCTTCAGGTATAATACAGGATAAGCAGAAGGAGCCGGAAATAAAGGTAAAATATCGAATTACAGAGACTGTACTAGATGAATTGCCTTTGGATTTATTGGATACCCCAGCTGGACTATCTACAAATTTGAGAGAAGTGGCATCTAACATTAATGTGATGACTTATCAAGGCAAGGATAAGTATGGAAACCAATTAGGGGATGTACAAGGGATAAAAAAGAAACATGAGATACAAAAACAAAACCAACAAGACCAATCTACAAAGCAGAATAAAAACCGACCAGATGATACACAATTTGTAGAAAGGAAACCAGGATGGAAACCAAACCCACAAAAAGAAAAGAAAAAAAGAAATAGGTGGCATAAAAATAGAAATTTCTAAATTAGGCAACAGTGAAGCCAGTGACTTTAAAATATGAATGATTATGTGTAAACACAGAAGAGGCAATGTATTGGTTAATATCATCCTGAGGATTGTGGCAGATCTCTGCATGGCCGTAATTTGGGGACGTGAAACGAGCCTTAAACTGATGGATTTGAATTATCCATTTTGGAATTTCTTTTTGTGTTGATAAACATATTATATTATCTTGAATTACAAGGCAAGAGAATTATGCTGGGGCATGCAGAAGATCGGGTTGTTACCCACTACGATGATGGGAATTAATAATCCTGATGAAACCCACAATTATTACTATATGGAATATAATTATAATGTCACTCGGGTGGTTGTTTTTACTTTTATACATATAAGAAGATATTTACTACTGACGGGGGCAGATATGATTGAAGATCCTGAATAAACTGTTGCACCAGTAAGCTATGTTACCCGATTATGGATGTTGGTTCTACCAATCCAGTGGAAAGACCTCAAAGAAGATACTACATGGATTATAAATTTAAAGTCATTGTCTTTTCTTTTTTTTTATTTAGATATAATGGAAAATATAGACATATATTTTTAAGTAGTGTGGGCAGTGATTCAAAGATATTAAGAAATGTTGTGTATGGTAATTTTGCATGATAGTGGGTGAATAAGCTAGTTAGTAGATTGATTAGTCTAAGAAAAGGGATTTTTAAGTGATATATTTAGGGGAGTGGAGGAAATGGATAGAGTGGAATAAATGTTAAACTAGATTTTATGGGGAAGGCCACTTTGAAATGTTATACTAATATATATAGAAGATTAAATGTTAAAGTAGGACTTATTGTATAGTTTTAAAGTGGAGAAGTTATTCTATAATGTCATAGTATAATGTCTTTTTTTTTTCCCTTTCTTTTCTCTTTTCTGAAATGTATGGATAAAGGGGGATGTTATAATATTAATAATATTTTTAGTAAGTAAAGGTCAATATCTAGAGGAGGGAGTAAGTAATCTGTTATGAATTAGGTTTTTTTTTTTTGTTATGAAGAAGTCACAGGGGGGGATGGGTGGGGAGGGGGGGTTAGGGAGGAGGAGGGAGAGGGGAAAAAAAAGGGGGGGAAATTTGTATTTGAAAACTTTTTCAATAAAAAAAAAAGAGTAAATTGAGAAGTTGTCTTATTGATGAGAACCTGGAATCGTGCCTAAAATTAAAAACAACATACAAACCTGACTTACTCAAACTTTCCAAGGAGATGCAAGGCCATTGTTCACATTAGTGTTTGTCAGTCATTGTCATGATTTAATTTTATGGATATTGTAAGGTCAATTGTAAGGAATTTAATTTTATCAATAAATAATATCGTTGTTAAGTATGAGATCAAGTTTTATTCAACGTACCTATAGTTTAACTAAGACTTAAAACTTTAAGTAAAGTTTATTAAGTTAATTTTAGGGAACGTTGTGGAGTGAAAGAAGATGTAGTGTCGAGGAGATGGTTTGGACATATAAAGAGGATGAACGAAAGGAGATAGACGAAAGAAGTATACAGGACGAGTGTGGATGGGAGAGATGGAAGGGGTCGACCTCAGCGAACGTACCTCCATCAGATTGAGGACGTTCTTAGCAAAGGCCAGTTTAGGAGTACCCTAATTAAGTTAATAACAATGTACCTACCTATCTAGTTTAAGTTTAACCGATTTGGCTCTCCAAAGAAATTTCAATCGTTGTACTGTTGATATTTGGCTCTGTTGACTAATGAGTTTGCCGACCACTGGCCTAACGGATCCACTTAACGTGAGAAACTCAGTCTTCAAATGACCCCTGGCCCTGAGAGGTGCCAATACCAACGGCCAATTCCAGGCATCTCTGCCCAGGCAAACGACCGGGGTCTTGGTCACGCCACAAGCTGTGCCACCCAGTGCTCTCCTGGGCAGTGCGCATCCCTGGGCTCCTGGCAGCCCTTGGAGTCCAACTTTCTCACCCATTTTGCTCATGATGAGGTGGTGGAGGTGGTAGGCGGCCTCTGCGGACGTCTGGCCAACTTCTTTGCTGGTGTCGCCAACGTGCAGGCCCAGCAAAGCCACCAGCTGTCCCAGCAAAGAAAAGTCACCTGTGGGCTAATGAAAGGAAGCAAAAAGGAGGGGAAAGATGAGAAGGGGGGCTCATGAAGGTTTCAGCCAACTGAAATCAGAGCATAGGAACCATAGCACCACAGAATCCTAGAATCCTACCTTTTAGAATTCTAGAATCACAGAATCTTAGAAACATAAAATCTTAGAATTTTAGAATTATCCAATATTTGAATCTTAGAAGACTAGAATCATAGTCATAGATTCATAAAATCAGTGAATCCTAGAATCTTTGAATAATAGAATCTTAGAATCATAGAATCTTTGAATTTCTAAATCATACAATCTTTGAATCTCTGAATCTTTGAATCTCTGAATCTTTGAATCACAGAACCTTAGAACCTTAGAATCCCAGAACCTCAATTGCTGGAAGGGACTGTGGAGGTTTTCTCCTCCAACCCCTTCATCAAGCGGGACTCCTTATATCCTCCTGGTCACATCCCAAAGATGCTTTTTCCAAAAGGCAGCAGGACTTTCTTCTTTTTCTTCCTTTCTTTGAAAACATCTCACTGCGCATCCCAAACGGTGACTTACGTCGAAATTGACGTTTTCAGAAACGAACTTCAGGAGGTGTCTGATGCTCTTGATGGCCCTCTCTCTCTCGTGTCTCTTGGGAGATTCAATCCAGGGATTAATGTGCTGCCAGGAAAAACAAAGGAGGAGGAGGAAAGGAAGAATTTGTGATTCACAGTTGGAAGAGCCACAGAAGTTGCCAGGACTGGGGAGAAAATCTAAGGAGCTCAACAAATTTGAGACATTGGTCAATTGAGGTCTATTTTAGACTGAAAACTAGAGTAGCAATTGAAGATTTCTGGAATACAACTAGTCTTACAACAGTTCATTTAGAGCCGTGGTGGCACAGTGGTTAGAACGCAGTATTGCAGGCTAATTCTGCCAACTGCCAGAAGTTCAGCAGTTCCATCCTGATCGGCTCCAGGTTGACTCAGCTTTCCGTCCTTACCAGGTCGGTAAAATGAGGACCCAGATAGGACAAGAACCTGGGTCCTCATTTAGAGAGGGCTGTAAACCACGGTGAAGCGGTATGTAAGTCTAAGTGCTATTAGTATTTAGTCACTGTTCAAAGTTACAATGGCACTGAAAAAGGGACTTACGACCATTCTTCACACTTATGACCATTGCAGCATCCCTATGGTCACATGATCAAAATTTGAACACTTGGCCAATGACTCATCTTTATGACGGCTGCAGCATCCCAGCTCGGTCCCTAAATGAATGGCTGTATGTCGAGGACTTCCTGTATAAGTAGTCCTTGACTTACGACCAGAATTTGGGGTGCTTACCAAGGTGGATGTTAGGTGACTTGTGACTGGCTTTATGACCTTTTTTTGCCAGGGTTGAACGAATCCCTGTGGTCCTTAAGTGAATAATGCAGTCATTAGCCGAATCTCGCTTTCCCCGTAGACTTTGGCTTGTCGGAAGCCAGTTGGGCAGTTCGCCAATGGTGTTCAGGTGACCTCCCCCCCCAGGATGCTGCAACCATCACAAATACAGGTAGTCCTCGACTTATGACCACAATGAGTCCAAAATTTCTGTTGCTAAAATGAATCCCATCGGCATCGACATAATCTGCATCGGTCAATTGCAGAAGGCAGCTTTACTCGGAACAGCTGTGAGGCTCTATGACAGGGGTGTCAAACTCGATTTCATGGAGGGCCGAATCAAGGTTGTGTTTGACCTCGAGGGGGGCGTGGCCGAGGTGGGAGTGGCCAGCTCAACGTCTCTCGTGTCAGGGGCACCTGTGGACTTCCCTGAGACCCTCCCTCACTCTTATTATCATCTCCTCCCTCCCTCCCTCCCTTCCTCCTTGCCGTGGGACAAGAGAGACACGAATATCAGAGAAATAGTGGAATAGAATCATTAGTGAAAAGATGCCAGAGGAGGGACAAAACAAATGTAAATGACAAAAATGAACATCATTTTTTAACTATTGAAATGAGTTCAATTGAATGGTTGAATTGTCCCATGGGACGAGTTGTCCACCCAACAGCCACATTTGCCTATCCCGGGTCCTTGGGAGGGGCTCGACAACTGGACAGAATCGCCAAATCCAGCCTAAACATCTGGCTGACCAACCCCGAGAAAGAATCACTCTTTACCGTCAAGACATCCTGCAGGGAATCCAAATTGGGAGCCTCGGACAGCAAGGCGGTGAGCATGGTGTTGCAGGTGGTCACCATCTGGTCATAAAAATCCTAGAAGGAGAAAAAGAATATCTAAAGGAAGAAGTGGTGTAAAGGAAGAAAGAGGAAGAAATCCAGGGCTGGGGAACTTA